>NC_091124.1:70234375-70847500 GCF_040183065.1 Periplaneta americana | reverse complement strand
CCCAACCAGGTAATCAGCACAAGCGGGAATCGAACCCGCGCCCGAGCGCAAGTCCGGATCGGCAGACAAGCGCCTTAACCGATAGAGCTACGCCGATGGCTTGAACTCTTGTAATTCAAGAAAATGTGTTTTGACATTATACAAACTGCGCTTGAAATAAATGAGCACTGAAATAAAAACTGTATTTAAGTATCAGTATTTGTTTCTTTCTTCCAATGCTTCGTGACACAATACACGTATAATTCAAGTACAGTACATACTGTTTTCCCTTACAAGAATATACTATATTCTTTAACGTGAAGTACTGTTAATTTATAAATAGTCATAAAATCATAATTATATATCACAAATATTTCAGTTTTCAAAATATGTTCCTGTTTTATTCTTTCTCTTTTGTAGAAGTTATATAAATTCATTACAATTTATTTACTCCTGATGATTATTGTGCATGACGTATCTCAGGCAATTATAACATAAATTGTCTCAATTTCTATGGTTGTGATTTACCCTACAACTACAATCCCTTACTCACTGTAACGCTTCCTACAGCCTTGCCTGAATGCTGAGTAGTCGAACAGTTATATGCAGTGTAATACAACGGAGCACGCAGCATTCCAGTACATTCAAAATCATAAGTTGCCATGCTGATTTTGACACCACTTACTTAAGGGGCCATGTACACCATTCGCCTGTCTAAATTTAATAATATTCAAAAAGCATTACTTCCTAACCTTAACTCCTTTGATCCTGAAGTTTGGTATAGTGTTCACACAAGTATTCTACGTTACTAAATAAATTTTATAATTAAAAATAAATTTACCTTTAACGGTTTACTATTCACTAAATTGGCGGGTGCAGTCTGGGTTAGGAGTGTCCCAAATATATCACAATTTTCAATATTCTTAAATGGTTTCCACTTCACTTTATTCGCAATTAAAGGCGTAACAAAATTGACCTCAATCATTTCAATACATAAACGAGAAATATTTTTTTCTGACTTTTTTCTCGGTGAACTAAAAATGTTAACTTTTTATATTAAACATTTATAAAACTAGAACAAGTAAAGATATAACAATGATAGAGGTCACTTTTGTTCTTCTCAATGCAATACACATCTTGCGAAATTTCTTTAAATTTTCTAAAAAATATTGTACGAGTTATCAGGGAAACGGTTTAAAAAAATATGCCACAGAAAATGAGCAACATATTTACCGAATTTCTGAATTTCATAATGACACGTCGTCACGTTTTATGTCGTAAGTCGAGAAGTATTGGTGATATTTTAAATATTTCTTCTCTAGACTAGAGAGGAAAGTCTATTTAATGAAATAAAAAAAATAAAATTATATTTCTTTACCCTGAATTTGTGTACATGATCCCTTTATAATAATCCATTTAGATAGTTATAATGTTTTCAAAATGGACCAAATTTTATACTAATTTGTTTTATATTCCAAAACTTTAGTTTAGAAAAGAGAGGCCTCAGCATCAAAAAGTTTGAGAAACACTGATTTAGGAGACTTCTAATACATAAGAATTATTATCGTGTCCATAGGATCCATTGAATTAATCTATGTGAACTTATACAGGGTGGTTAAGGACATTCGCAACAAATTCTGGGATTCGATAGATGTAGCAATGAGGATCTGTTCTTTTTTTCTATGTCACTTAACTTCTACACGAGGCATCGGAGAACATGGGGTTGTTTTACGAAAAATGATCCACATTGCGAGATCCCCAGAGTTTGTTTCAGAGGTCCTGAATCACCCTCTATAGTCTACCTGGGTCACTGTGGAGTTTACAGTTCCACTAAAGAAACTTTCAGAAGTTTTGACCAGTGGAAAGCGCCGAGAACAGAATAGAATCCACTAGAATGTATAAAGTCGGAGATCTTGTCACTATGTCAATACAAGTTAGGACACAGGCTATTTGGACTTAATTTAGCAATAGCGTGGCTTGCCTGCATTATGATCATAACTTGTGCATAATTAAATCCTTCATATACCTTTTCTTTTTTTTCTTCTCTGTTTTAAGATTCAGGCATATTTTGTCTGCGTCTTCATTGATCCCTTCAGCATTTCCTGGGTTGCACTCTATCTCTTCTTCCTTTCGGTCTATACATATATACATGATTTTCTGCCTTGGGATATCTATAATTTTCCATTATGGATAGAGGCTCAATCCAATTTTTTCTATGTTCTTTATTCTTCTTATTTCGCATGTCTGTATTCTGTTTCTATATAATCTTTCCTGATAATATCAAATTCCAGGAACTCTTGCTGGATAATTAACTTCATAGAATTCTTTTTTCTCCTTCCTACAGGCTATACATCCACTGATTCGAACGAGTCAGGTTTCCTTGAGTTCGAATCCAGATGCAGATTTCCGATACTCTACTATCTATACACAAATCGGTATCTACAAAGGAAGAATATTCGCTATAAAGAAGGTCCGCAAGAAATCAGTGGATATAACAAGGGAGATGAAGAAGGAGCTTAAAATGGTGAGTAAACATGTTTAGTGGAAGACGGGAATATTAAGAAAATATTTTTAACGCATTATGACATTTTCATTTAAACTATTTTATTCAGATGTTTTGTGAAAAAATCATCTGAACTATGAAACTTCTTGTTTTGGAAACTTTTACTTAAATTTTCAGTGAAACATGTACCAGTTTGCATATATACTCGTACATTCTATATTCTTTTGTAATTAGTAAAAATCAAAGAAATCAACAGATACCGTGAATGTTAAATAAGTTTCATGGTATTAAATTTATAGTTGAAGTGGTTATAGCGTAATAAAGACTGTTGAAAGCCAAACAATTTGCGTTATTAATTGATTCAATACTTTATATTTTCATCTACAGAAATTTGATCGAAACATATCTGATGAGACGTTTTTGTTTACATTCTCTTCTCGTAAGTCTTGCGGAATGGATGATTGCGTTACACTCAACCCCACTGCGGAGCAATGACCTGAAGGAGCGTTGCAGTGTTGCAACACGTTAAATTTCATATTCTCAAAACTATTGGACGTATCAAAAAACTTATTTGGCAAAATTTGTTAGCATTGACTTCATCTGTTACTACTATGAATTAATGTAGCAGGTTTCCTTCCACCCTGTATGTGTTTGTGTGTGCTTGTGTGTGTGGGTGTGAGTGTGAGAAAGAAATAGAGAAAGAGAGACAGAGAAATTTTATTATAAGTTGTGATAAGTGTCTTATTCACGACATACAAAACAACTCAATCGTTGAGTCAGAGGGCTCCGGCCTACATTTACTGGCCGTTTTCAGCCCACGTTAAAAATAAAATTCACTTCTGATAGTCATTACCTTCTTCAAATCCTTTTATAATTTGTGGCAATGAAATATTTATAGCTTTCTCCTTGTTAGACATGAAATTGATAACAAAATTTAGTAGAAATTTAGTTGCTAATACTTTGAAACATTAGAAAACAGATATTTTCAGTCAAATTAGTTTTTTAGTATCTAAAAAAATACAAATTTGGAATTGTAACTTGTTTTGTTGTCTGCAGATGAGAGATCTTCGACACGATAATCTGAACGCGTTCATTGGAGCCTGCACGGATCCGCCCAATATCTGCATCGTGACGGAATATTGTCCCAGGGGCAGTCTAAAGGTAAGCTCTGATTACCATGTCAACAGTATCATCAGTTCAGTCTCCCATGCGCGTGATATAATCACGTATTATCTCTGAATGTATATTAATTTGCCTCTGGTAGTATGCTCAAACTCCCAGAATACAAAGAATACGCTTGTAAGCCTTAGATTGGATATATAATTACTGACCTATATATCACGAGTAGCATCTGAAGATATGATATTACTGAAATAATACAAGTAACTCGTAATCTCTACCACTTTTGATATTATCGCTTTCATCTTTGTAATCATCATCTTCACTATCGATATTATCATCATCCCCATTATTGTTATTATTACATCACAAATTTTATCTTCACCCTAGTCATCTTTTTCATCATAATCGTCATCGTAGCCACTAGCTTAGTCTCAAGAATAACGAACTGGACTCGCGTTGTTGGGTTATACTTGAGCAGCATAAGTTCTAAGCAAGCTTGGGTTGATTATCTGGTTGGGTTTCCCTGATATATATAGAAGAGTAAATTGGGTCACAGCAAAATGAGATGAAAGCATTATAAATAAAAGAAAAATGTAATATTTCATTAATTGAATATATTTCCGTCAAAATGACTTATCAAGTTTTTAACAAAAACAAAAATTATGACATATAATAATTTATATATATTCTTATTTTATATAGTATATATTAATATTACTTGGTAACAGCGCAACTATTACAATTTTATGTAAATCCCATTTTTAACAAAGCGATAACTAAGCTTAGTATTCCTGCTACCAAAAGACTCAAGTTGCGGGTAAATAGTCTATATAGAAGGTAGAACCCAGGTGATGCACCAGAGAAAGAGACAGACAAACATGTTCTTACTGCATGTTCGTAGAGTACATCCAACCTGAAATAAAAGTAGAGCAACTACTGACTTTATAGGGTAATCTAACGGCGCAACAGCCCGAAGTTGGCCAAAATGGTTTGTGAAGGTGTTTGGGCTTATCTATTTTAGTTTCTATAATTCGTAGTTATGGTAATGATTACTTTCAATCGTATGTTATATTACAATGTTAAAATTCCTGCGTGACAAACATTTTTCTTCATAAAGTATGGGTACAAAGTGCTGACGGAGTTGGGGCTCACTTGGAATATGTTCCTTCGTGTACTTTTCTAGAAATTCTCTAAAGTGCTTTTGTTCAATTTATTAAGCGGTATATTGGCATTAACCATCACAGCACATATCCCTACAAAACATGGATTTCTTATCGTACTCTCTCTTAGAGTTTGATGGTACTGCTTGTTTTGAGTTATGTTCAACCATATTTCTATGCCTTTTTGTATTGCAGTGTCTTTCAATGTATTGTTTTCTTGTAACTTTTATATCTACTTTGCACAACTTACATGTAATGTAAATTATTATTGGCCCCGAACTCCTGAATTAAGTCCTCCAGCCTTTCATACTTCGAACTTTTTGTGTTCGGCATTTTACCTCGTAACAAATACAAATGTTACGTTAAGTAAATAATACGACTTTTACATTTCACTGGTTTAAAGCACTCACTATGACCGTGTTCCGGCTTCAACACAAACTAGAGTGAGCGTGAGTAAGATGCGGTTCTATGTTGTATCAGACGGGACGTATCCCTGGGCTGTGACGTCAGGTACAGTATGAGAGTAGGCAACTGTATTCCAGCTAACTGTTCGCAATATTTCGCAGCTCCATATTTGAGGAGCTCATTTTCGAAACGTCTCTTGTCTACCTGATAACGAAAATTAGTTTCCTGTATCCATCCATTCTTCAAATATAACTTTACATACACCTGTCATAATTTGGCTTCAGAACGCTTTTTAAAACAGCAAAAATTGAGATAAAATATTAGTTCCAGCTTTGGAATCTAAGGGTGCTATTCATAGACATTTCGCTAGCCCACGCTACGAGCGTGCTAAACTAGCCGCGGCTATCGACTGGTTATTTGTACAGGATTCATATCATATCGCTAACACTAGTTTATGAATACGAAAAACGTTTGTTCGCTGATCATCCACCGGAAGCCGGCGCTAAGAATGTCTATGAATACGGCCCTTAGAGTCTTATACTTCCATTTGATTCTAAATTCATCCACTCTCTTTGGAATCAGATAGTCTCATATTCCCATTCGATTCTAAATGCACTCAACCTCTTTGGTTTCATAATGTCTCTTGCCTAGCTGGTAAGGAATTTTAGACCTAAAAACGTTTTCGTGATTTCCCACAAAGTTATGGGAATGGACAAGGGTCGTTTTGAAAATATGCTCATTTGTTGTGAATATTTGTTAGTGAGAGTCCATTTCTACAAATATGCCTTAAGTTACAACAGAAATAACGAAAAATTGTTAAGATTGTGATACAGTTTAATAGGTTCCGATTAATTTTGTCTATTAATTGTTAATACTTTTAGATTTAATTTCAATAAAATTCCTCGTTTACAAAATACATCATTCTACGTCAGGACTGGGCACTGAGAGCGATTTCTACTCTCTCACGAAGAGCCATATGACTTCTCTTCAACCCCTTTCTTCCTATCCGAACGCCGCGCAGCGTTGATGCCGTGACGGATGATTATTAAACGTCTCCGTTTAGAGTTTGGATTCGCTCTCGGTGCCGAGCCCTGTCCTACGTGCTTTCACATCTAAATCTGTTTGTTGTCTTCCATACTACAAGCATTTTTTCCTCCAAAACTAAAATTATTTCTGGTGGTGTGGAAGAGAAGGCCTGATGGCCTTAACTACACCAGAATAACTAAATAAATAAATAAATAAATATTACATAGAAATGATTATTGTTAATTAATTTTATTGAAGAGCAAATAGTAAGAATTCATAAAAAATATACCATACCCGCGGATATTTCAGAAATTACGTAATACTTGTACCGTTATTTTGCGACAGATTGTATCTCTATATTGAGATGAGGTCTGATCACTGACTGGGAAATGATGTAGAGGAAGTGGTTCGAAGGACGTTAATTAAGACGCCACCCTGATATTCGCCTGGAGGAACTGGAGAAACTTTGAATAACGGTATCCAGTCGCAAGTCCCTTGAATATCCCAAGGGTAAACACAATAACGCGTTCATTATATATCGGGGCTTTGTATTGATTTCCGTCAAAGCGTCATACCGTATCATTTCGTTTTCAGGCTATCACAATTTAATCTATCATTCTTTAGCAAAACTTAACGGAAACTGATTTACTCATTCATTTAGTGTTGTGCCCAAGGGCAGATCTTTCACTGCAAACCCAGCTTTCTCCAATCTTTGTCATTTACTACCTTCCTCTTTGTCTCCTCATAATATGATCCACATAATATATCTTAATGTCGTCTATCATCTGATATCTTCTTCTGCCCCGAACTGTTCTCCCGTTCAGCATTCCTTCCAATGCATCCTTCAGTAGGCAGGTTTTTCTTAGCCAGTGACCCAACCAATTCCTTTTCCCAATCAGTTTCAGCACCATTTTTTCTTCACCCACTCTTTCCAGCACATCTTCATTTCTTATTCTGTGTCCACTTCACACGATTCATTCTTCTCCATATCCACTTTTCAAATGCTTCTATTCGCTTCTCTTCACTTCATCATAATGTCCACGTTTCTGCACCATACAATGCCACACCCCATACAAAGCACTTCACTAGTCTCTTCCTTAGTTATTTTTCCAGTGGTCCGCAGATGATGTTCTTTTTTTTTTATTAAAAGCTTCCTTACTGATTTATTAATCCCAGATATTTACCTGAATCCGATTTCGGACCAAAGATAATGATTGTGTTGGTAAAAGCGACTATGAATATAACTTTGACGGAGACAATATTGATGATAAAGAAAGACGAAGATGACAATAGTGATAAACTGATAATGTCCAGGTATTATACTGCACTTTAAGTGAAAGTGTACGTCATTATTCTCTCTTCACAATAAAATGACGCGCCTGACAGTTGTACGTTCAGACTATATGTATTACAAGTGAGCAGGAGAAGTTGCCGCATAAGAACGGCGAATCTACTGGTGTAAATGTTCAATTATGGTTATTCTCTCTTCACATTAGAATGACGCGCCTGGCAATTTGTGTTCAGACAATATGCATTACAAGTGAGCAGGAGAAGTTGCCGCATAAGAACGGCGAATCTACTGGCGTAAATTTTCAATTGCATAATATTTTGAAGCTGTTTTTTCTTCTCTCTCCCCATTCGAGGTACACTTCAAACCAATAAATTCTGTTCTCATACCTAAAGCAAAAATTCTACCAGTAATTGACAGACGGGTTGAATATATTTCGATTTAGGCAAAGCATTTGATGTATTCTACATAGTTCGCTTGATAAGGTAGGAAGCATTGGTCTTTCAGCGTAGTTTCGTAAACTTGTTTGATGATACGAGTAACTTTACTATTGAAGTGACAGATAATTTAATTCTGTGTACGTCTGTTTAACAAAGTCTCTGATCCATACAACTAGAACTACTGAGCCCCGCAGGGCTCTAATTTTAGGACCTCTTCGTTTTATAATCTTCGTTGATAATATTTGTTCAAGAATAAGTTCTGAGTGTCCATTTTTCGCCGATGGTTCAAAAACCTTAAGGACAGACAAAAGTACCTATTACTGACCGCCAATCTCTTCAACGTGACATTTACGCAATTGCAAAGTGGTCTGAAAACAGTGGTATGGAAATTAGCGTTTCCAACTAATTTCATAAACTTTTTGAGGAAAACCTCTTCTCTTAAATTCAAATTTTACTTACGTAGTGTTCAAATTAAAAGTACAGATTGTTTTAAAAACTTAAAGTATTCATTGACTATAATTTCACAATCATGTAGATTACATAATATACAATCATGCAATCAGAATGTTTGCAATAAAACTGTCTATAACTTATTCTTTCCCTATTCTAGAATTTTGCATTCTACCATAACTCGAATATGCTTCTGTAGTCTGGAATTCTGTTACAATTGATTTTACTAAATTAGAAAGATAATTTATATCCTTATGTTCATACATAGATATGAATTTTCTATAATAGAAGTTCTAAATCTCTTTCCCCAGTCTCCAGATGTAGTGTAATAAAATGCCAACATGAACGACAGCAAATTCGAACCCTTTATTCTGTAGACTTTGTCTCTGAATGTAAAGACTAACTTTTTAATCTGTAAATATTTACCATTAATAGTGTTGTTGACCACCTCTGTGATTTAGAGGTCAGCATGCTGGTCTCTTACGCAGAGGTCCCGGGTTCGATTCCCAGTCGGATTGTATTTCCTGGTTGAGGTTTTTTTCACGGTTTTCCCTCAACTGTAAGGTAAATGCCAGGAAATTCGGACCACAACATCCCAGAATATCACCAGCCTCATTCATCACCGAAATCATATCCATAACAAATCAATAATAGTATACAGTCGCCATCTAGTTCACAATAGAAATAGTCTCAACAATAGTACACAGGCCTTCAGATTTCACACGAAGATTAACTCGCGATATGACCAGAGATGTTAAAGCAAGTATAAATAACAGCGAGAAAAAAAACTGTTGTTGTTGTTGTTTAGTCAGCTGTCTGAAGACAGGTCTGAACCTCACAAATGATACCAAAAGACACCACTTATGAGGCAACTAGGACAGTAGATAATGGGGTAGGGTGGCCAGTTCCTTTCCCTTCCATTGCATACATCACCGATTAGCTACATGTTGCACTAATCAGACTTCAAATGCATACAAACAATTGTTCTTCCTCTGACACATATTGTCGAGTGAGATTGCTACCTGATAATAGAAATATCATTGTTAGTACTTATTTTTTTCATTGTTCTGTTATTTTTGCATCCAGTAACATATTTTCATGTCCGCCGAGTTAGCTCTGTGACAGCGCGTTTGCCTCCAGACTAGCCGGCCCGGGTTCGATTCCCGGCGGGGTCATACATTTTCATGTAAAATTTCTACCTCGGGAGTAGGATAGATGGCGGTGCGCAACTTCTAATCACTAAATTGTACACCAATATGCCTGGGTAAATCCCCAATCTCTCCACAGTGCATATGAAGAGAAGGTATATGTCACTGATGATAGTGATTCGTCCGTCGGATGGGGACGTTAAGCCTGACGGCCCTCTAGGTGCTGTTCGACAGGAGTAGACTATGTGCCGGTACCGGGATTCCCCTTCCCCTTTCCTCACCATCATCATCCTCACCCATTTCCTACACTAAACTTACACGAACACTTACTCTAGTACACAATATAACTCTTCACAGATGCACATCATGTACAGCGTGGCTCACCGAAGTGGTGTATAAATTGAAAATGGGTCACGGTCCTATTATCTATCCGCAAAATATGCGGGACCCGAATCACGCAAGTGAAGTGGGTAGGCATTAGACACACATATTTTCATGTATAGTTTTGTATAGACCCTGTTGTATAATATTAGTCATTATTATCATTGTAATTGCTATTGTATTATTCTATCCATTGTACTAATCTGTTGTTGGCTAAGCACTATTATGTATCAAATATGAATGAGGTCTCGCCCACCTCATTATATTTTGCTCGACTAGTATGACTAGTCAGTTTTTTTTTATACTACGAGAGGAGTTCGGCCGGCGTCGTGAGTCGGGTCCCGGCATAGCTCAGTTGGTTAGAGAGCACTCAGCGCGCACAGCTGAGAGGTCCTGGGTTCGATTCCCGGTGCCGGTACGAATTTTTCTCGTACTTAATGGTATAAGCACTATTAGCTAGCACATTAATATCAATAATAAATAAATAGGTTTGCTATTAAAACAGATCTTAATAATGTAAACCGATATTACAATAATTCACCTTAATTATAATTTACTGTAACATTAGTTGTATTCGTGAACCATTAACTACAACTTCCTTCCGTCCCTTTCCTATTGAATGAATAATTATAAATGACACTTTGTATACAGTGAATATTGTAGTTTGATAACATATTCACAGAATTCATTCGCAACAACGTGATACTGTAACATCTCATTTGAATTTTAAGAATGATTTCTATAGAAATTCAGTTTTAATTCAGCGATTAATAGGTCCACTTTCACAATTTCACATTACGCCAGCGCCACAATTTGTAATAGTACTAAATTTGTATTTTTCATAATGGTTAAATGTATTTCTTTTCCTGTAAATACAAAGTGATTATTCAATTCAGGAACATTATTTATTATGTACTGACATATTAAAGAATAGTTCCTAATTGAAGAGCAATGAATCACCGCATACTTAACGAGAAAAAAATACAGCATAGGATTCAATCCTTTACACGGCATTGGACATGGTAGGTTATAATTAATTTCAGGTTTTGCTTTCAGGACATCCTAGAAAACGAAGACGTAAAGTTGGACAACATGTTCATAGCTTCGCTAGTGGGCGACATAATACGGGTGAGTATTATTGGCAGATATATCGTATCTTGTACTATCTTCTGACAGTAAGGTGACGGTTCTCAGATTTCACTTTATTGCATTTCTGTCTCGCCAACTCACGTAGATATCTACATCTATTCCGATAGAGATGAAAGCAAGAGTCGTCTATGGAAAAGGAAAGAAAAATCCTATCATATTTCTTAAGGGGTTAGGTACAGCTTTCAGCGGTAAAATTTTGGAAATATTGAACAGTTTTTTCCTTCATTACTGTATCGTGTACAATAATTAAAATTAGTATGTGTAAAACACTGCACTTTGGCTATAAGAAAAAAGTATTTTTGCAATTTAAAAAAAATATTTATATATTTTTAAATTCAAAATGGTGGCAGTTCACTGTGCAGTGATGAAGTGTTTCCCTCATAACTCAAAAACTATCCAACATTCTGTGATGACATTTTTTTGTGTATTTATGCATGTCATATCTATAATATATTTCAAAATCATTTCTCTACCTTTGATAGATTGTCTGATAAAAAATAAATTTATTTTATAAAAATGGTCATATCAGTATTCTTTTCTAAAACAAAATAAAAAAATATATTATTTGTTAAGGAATGTATTTGAAAGAGCACGATATTGTACACATGATTTTCAGCGATAAAATAAAAGAGAGAGAATTTGAAAAAGTTAAAAAGTTTGTAAGTTATGAGGGAAACGCTACAGCACTGCACAGTGAACTGCCATTTTTAATTAAAATATATATATATATATAATTTTTTTTAATCATAAAAGTTTTTTTTTTTTTCATATAGCAGAAGGAGAGTGTTTTACACATGCTAATCTTCATTATTGTACAAGATACAGTAATGGAGGAAAAAAAAGTTGAATATTTCCAAAATTTTACTGCTGTAAGCTGTACCTAACCCCTTAAGGTACGTTCCTATTTATCACATGCAAAATAATGTTAAATAGACTCTCTTCAAATAGTCATAAACATAGACATTCTTAGCGCGGGCTTCCGGTGGATCATCAGCTAACTAACGTTTTTCGTATTCATAAACCAGTGTTAGCGATATGATATGATATGAATCCTGTACAAGTAATCAGTCGATAGCCGGGGCTAGTTTATCACGCTCGTAGCGTGGGCTAGCGAAATGTCTATGCATAGCACCCACAAATGTTATTATTTATCAGAGCTCACAACACTATCGTTCATAAACGCACCATCCATCAAGCCACCAAAAATATGAAAATAAAATCTGAAGATGGCTGATTTCAAGTCGAAACTAGTAATTAATTGAGGTAAAGTATTATAATAATTTTAAATTAATACTGAAAAGTTTTTTAATGTAAAATTTACCAAATCAAAATTTTTATTTCTTAAATGCCTGCCATACGAAGTGAGTGAGAGTGAGTGAGTGAGTGACTGAGCGAGTGAGCGAGTGAGTGACTGAGCGAGTGAGCGAGTGAGTGAGCGAGTGAGCGAGCGAGCGAGTGAGTGAGTGAGTGAGTGAGTGAGTGAGTGAGTGAGTGAGTGAGTGAGTGAGTGAGTGAGTGAGTGAATAAAATCTATACTAATAATAAATCTGTAGCCAAAATGGTTCTGGTAATTTTCGATTTTCCAAAAATAATTGGTGGTAACATGTATAATTAACCATCCTGAAACCGAAAATTGCTTTTTTGAAATTTTTATTTGTCTGTCTGTCTGTCTGTCTGTCTGTCTGTCTGTCTGTCTGGATGTTTGTTACCTTTTCACGCGATAATGGCTGAACCGATTTATATGAAAATTGGAATATAAATTAAGTTCGTCGTAACTTAGATTTTAGGCTATATGGCATTCAAAATACTTTATTTAAAGGGGGTATGAGGGGGCTTGAATTAAATAAATCGAAATATCTTCCCTTATTATTAATTTTCATGAAAAAATGTTACATAACAAACGTTTCTTTAAAAATAATTTCCGATAAGTTTTATTTTATACAAAATTTTGATAGGACAGATATTTAATGAGATAAATGAGTTTTAATATTACAATAACAACGCCATCTAAGGCGCTGTACTGAAATAAAAACAAATGACTTCGTCTATAAGGGGCCTTGGACAACAACAGTGGAAAGCTATTAAACATAGCCTATAGAGAATGTTTTGTGTTTGTATGAAGTAATATCGGATGCTAATTAATTGTTTAATTATTATTTCACCATTGGAAAGTGTAGTTTCTCTAGATGGAAATAATTCTACAATGTTATTACAGTAACTTCTGAAATATATAGCAAGTAAAATAAAGTATACACATTAAAACTAAATGATATGTCAATCTTCATTAAACTATGGTTGCATGTAATAACAATTAAGAAATATAAGGAATTGTCATTGCACCAAATGATTGCTCTCTGGACCAAAATGACCGAATTTTAATTATTTAAATACAAATTAAATTAAGTTACATATTAAACGATTTATCCTTCTATCAAACACGAATGTTCGCTGGATCAAACGTCCTATTTTAATTATGTAATTACTTTATATTTATTTCTAACAGGTGCAGCGGAGCGCACGGGTACGGCTAGTATTAAATAAATCAATCAAATAAATTATATTATCATAACCATTGTAAAATTTGTTACAGTACTTATGTTCTAAGACACATATAGATGTACACATATTACTACGAGCTTTATGAGATAGGCCTATGAGAATTCAATGTTCAACTGAGCACATACATGTGTTACAGACGCTGACACTCGCCACTGTATCAGACACAGCGCACATATGTGTCACAAGAGCTCGTAGCTGGTGGGTATCGAGGCAGAACGGGATGTTGATTTAGCAGACGGTTGGCATTCCCCGCGTGCGAGAGCACGTCTAGCAATCCTCGATTCCCGACCTGCCCCAGTTCGATTAATTTCAATATTGGTCAATCCAGCTGATTAATAGTTGGAGCCGTCATCACATTGCCAGGGCGCATTCTATCTCCTCTTGAAATACACGACGAGATTTTGTTACTATTCGTCTATGACAACAATGTACTTCTGCTCAACATTAATGTTATGTTTATTAAACGGCATTTCATATGAAACGAAGAGTTCTCTTAAATATAATTGATAACTTTCACATAAATTATTACAATTTTATATCAGAAACTATTTACTTCCAATATTATGTTTAAATAGTACGTGTGAGGGCTGAAAAATGTACAGCAGTACGTAAATGAAAGTTTTATTCAATTATTTGAGATGCTATTATACTGTAAAAAAAGAATAACAGCAAAATTATCACAGTTCAATTCCTCCATCTGTTTTTAAATGTGTGAATTTTAATACAAATTAAAAGTAAATTGAACAATGTGAATTCTGTGCAAGAAAGCAGAATTATGTATTTCAAAATCATAACTAATGTTGCACAACATAGAAATCATTAACTAAGCAATGAAACTTTCCTAGTTGTCTCTTACATTGTTCATCTTACCTCATCTTACTTGATTATTTTGTTTGGCCTTACTTTGCCTTACCTTACCTCACCTCACCTCACCTCACCTCACCTCACCTCACCTCACCTCACCTCACCTCACCTCACCTCACCTCACCTCACCTCACCTCACCTTCCTTATCTGGCATTACCTTTTCTCTCCTAATCTTGTCTTAACTTCTCTTATATTTCGTTTTATCGTAACTTTTCTCCTTCCTTCTTACTTGACTTAGACCTAATCTTAACGTACGTTACTTTACCTTAATTTATTTTACCATATTTTATTTTCACTTAACTTCTCTTAAGTTAGATTACTTTCCTTCCTTTTGTGTTATCTTACCTTCTTTTATCTTACTTCCTCTAGACTTATTTTACATTCTTAAATTAATACATGGTGCATTTCCTTACATTTCCTTATCTTATTTTACGTCCTATAACTTAATCTTAATGTACCTTTCCTTACTTTAATCTTACTCCACTACATCTTTTTCATATTACCTTACTTCACTTCCTTTCATTTTAAATTTAGGCTTGTACCTTAATAATTTATCTCTTTTTATTGTACATTACTTTATCTCTATTTTCAATATCTACTACACTGTACCTCCAATTCTCGTAGGTAACTTCTTTTACCTATTTTTCATCTTACTCTTTATTGCAAATTTCTTTATCCTCAGTTGTCGTATCTCACTTCATTTTTATCGTCCCTTAGTTTATTTCCACTAACGTACCATACTTTATTCTCATTTGTCGTAACTTATTTATTGTACCTCCCTTAATCTTACCTCAATTTATCTCTTTTTATCGTACTTCACTTACATCCATTTTTCGTACCATATTTACCTTCATTTATCGTAACTTATTTTATCGTGTTTCATTTTTATTACATATTTCTTTACCTCTATGTATTGTATTTTTCTCTATTCTCTTCATCTTACCCTAATATACGTGTTTTTATCTTACTTTATGCTACCTTCATTTGTCGTAGCTTATTTTAACTAATTTTATCTCGTCTTATTTTGCCTCCATTTGTCATTTCTTATTTCAGTTCCTTCATAGTATATTACACATTTAACCTCCTATTGTCATACTTTCTTTACATCGTTTGTCCCTATGTTATATCTTTACCTTATTTTATCTTACGTCACTTTACTCTATCCCCTTTTATCTTAAACCTTACTTCACATTCTCACATCCTATCTTCCTTTCCCTATTCTAATTGCATTTGTTTTTTTTTTTTTTTTTTCATTTAACTTATATATTTCTCTTCTACTACTTTATCTTATCTTACTTTAGCTCTTTTTACCTTACTTTGTTTTACCTTTCCCTCTCTTACTTTACCTTTCTTTATATTACCTTAATTCCTTTCATCTTACTTTACCTTATCTTTTCTTACGTTATATTATCTTAACTTACCCTCCTTTACTATAACTTAACTTACTTTAATTCCTTCGATTTTATTTTGCTTACACCGTACCTTCACTTGCATTTCTTTCTTTTACCGTACCTCACTTTCCCTCGCTGCCTCATGTTACATAAAGTAAAGCACGAGCATGTTGGCTTGTTGGCAGGGGATGACGTACCTGCACGACTCGCCGGTGCGCGTTCACGGCAACCTCAAGTCGTCCAACTGCCTGGTGGACTCGCGCTGGGTCGTCAAGCTGGCCGATTTCGGACTCCACGAGTTCAAACGTGAGGACTTCAGCAGCAACTCGCTGTGTGCGTACGGCATCTTGGATACCACGGATCCCCACCAATTGCAGCAGGCGGCCACCAAGTGCGAAGGTGACGCAATCATTCAATTTCAAGGCCACTGAGTGATAATCTGCCTAATTCTCCCCGTTTGTTTTCTGTTTTCCATCTCCTCGTCTTCTTCATCGTTCTACGATCTCTCATTCTCTATCTCTCCCTGTTTTTTCTTCTAAATCTTTAAATTTGAGTGGCGGAGGCATGTTAACCGAATGCACACAGTAATGATTTCTCTAATATTCTGTATTTCTTCTGTTTACTTCTCTTTTTTTCTTCCTTTTTCGCACTTTAATTTTTCACCTCTGCTTCCTGACTAATCTTCATCTACCTCTTTCCTAAACTCCATATCTGAATATTACTAACGTAAATTTGTACGCATCCCGAAACCTACTAAACACAACGGCCAGGTAGTTCTCAATGAGGCGTTCAGAGCTAAAGTGGATCAAGTCCATGAGACGTAGTTTTGAGATAATAGGACTTAAAGTTAACTTGCTATAGTGGATTATCTAATTTCACTAGCAATAATTTTATTGCTCCATTCTCAAATTCTAAGATTTATAAAATATGATTTTGGTGACTTGATCCACTACGGCTCAGAACATTGTGAAAAAATAATCTGAGGCTAAAAGTGACTGATGTCACCTACCGGCTAATGCTTGGAATTAAGATTTGATCCATTACTGCTCGGAAAAGATCCAACTTAGATAATCAGAAAATGAATTAAACTTAATTTATGAAAATTTGTGACTCGATCCCCTTTAGCTCTGAACACCTCATATTATATCCTACTTCAGATAGAATTTCAATATAGCCTATGACTCAGGTTTTTGTGTAGCAATAAAGCCCAAAGATCCTATACACTGTTACATGACAAGCATTTACACGTGAATCCTTTGTTAGTAATAGTTGTTGCCATTTTTTTTTCGGCCGACAGTTTTCTTCTAATTCTCAAGTATTTCGAGAGCTTTTTGGTGCTGATATTTTCTATTCTGCTACCTCGTAAAGTATGTTCACCAGTATTTCTTGAAAACACCACTTCTGCTTATTGAAAAATTATTTTATGAAAATTGTTTTGTGGTCACTTTTCACGATCTTCAGAGTAAAAATAATTTTACAAAACTTCAACGTATCAGCTTTGCTTACTTTTCCGTGTTAAAATACAGATTTGCTCTGAGCGGAAACTACTATCTCCAGTAAAAATCTCCTATAAAAGAGAATGTATATCCTTTGTCAACGTGATGGTTGTATTGTTTAGGCGAAATTCCATCGTTGTACTAACTCTTAAGTCATGATAGTCCAAAAGTTTATCTAGCGAAATTATATTGATGGAGACTATGCTTTAACAAGCTTCTAAGATTTGAGTAAAGCATTTGATTCCATTGATCATAATATTTTAATTGGTAAGCTTTATTTTTATGATATCAGAGGTAATTAATTAAAACTTTTAAAATCGTATTTGACAGATCGTAAACAAATGGTTTATATAAATGGTGAATGTTTTTCAATGAGTAATATAAATAGTTGAGTTCCACAGGGATCTGTATTGGGCCCCTTATTATTTCTTATTGTTGTTAATGATTTATCAAATAGTATTCCTACTCACACTTGCGGACGACACTACTTTTGTTATTTTTGGGAATGACTTGAGCATTTTTAAACAAGCAAGTGAATCAATAATGACAAAAGCGTCTGAATGGTTTGGAGTCAATAGTATGCCTCTAAATACAGATAAAATTGCTACTCTTGTATTTACTTTGACACGTTTATCTTGTGATTTAATAACCTTTTGTCAGACTGATATTAAATTTTTAGGTGTTAATATTGGTAGTCAAGTCGCTAGCCTTCAATGCACGAGGTTGCGGGTTGCGGGTTGCCGACGTCGATGGCATTTAAGTGTGTTTAATTGCGACAGACTCATGTCAGTAGATTTACTGGCATGTAAAAGAAATCCTGCGGGACAAAAAATTCTGGCACACCGGCGACGCTGATAATATAATCTCTGCAGTTGCGAGCGTCGTTAAATAAACCATAATAATTTAATTTGGTAGTCAACTAACTTGGGAAACATAATTATTGATTATTTCAAGAATAGATTATCTAAAGTTATTTGTTTAATTCGAAATTTAAGAGATTGTACTGTATACCTTCTTCTTATGTGAAGAGTATATATTTTGATTTTTCAAATCCGTTATAACATATGGATTAATTCTCTGGGGAAGTATTAGCTAGGTTAATGAAATCCTTCTATTGCGTAAGAAAATACTGAGGATAATCACAAAGAGTCATTATGCAATCCCATGTAAACTATTGTTTACGAATTAGGTATTTTGAATGTACATAATTTTTTATATATCAAATTTTTACTCATTGTACATGATTCCTCGTCAAATTTGGAATGTAACTGTGACATACACCATTACAATACCAGCCGAAGTAAGATATAAACATGCCTTCTTTTAGATTAAACAAGACCCAGAATAGTTACTTTATCTTTGGACCAAAATATTATAATAAATTGCCTGAAGATTTAAAACATTTAAATAGTAAAGCTTTTAAAACTAGAATGTACACATGTTTGGTAAAATATCCTTTTTATTTAACTGATGAATTTTAAATTCGTGTAATATTAAAATGTATTTTATTTTTAACATTGTCCTACAGTATGTACTGCTTTTTTTAATATTCACTTTGTCAATTGTCGACAAAGGCAATAAATGCTACAAAATACAAATATAATATGAACTTAAAATATAGCCCGAAAGTAAGAATTCTTTTTTTGAAATGCTATGTATGTTATATGTGCTGGTATTTTTAAAATTCAATTTTTGTAAATCATTTTGAATTTAAGAAACGTTAAAATCTTTAAGAATATGAACAAATTCTATGTCCCAGATGACTAAAATTCCAGTATCAGCGGTATAATAGGTAGTATTTTCTTGTAGTGATTATCGCAAGCATAATGCATGTCAAGTTCAGGTAATCACCGGGAGTGCATTCTATTGTTCCTAATCACAATAGCGCCTCCCCAGTTCATTACCTCTCACCAGTAACTATTGTGTAATCTGTCAAAGTAGCACCTGCAATAACTTGTATTGTTAATTAAAACTGTCCGCTTTTTGCAATTTGACGCAGAATTATTAACAGGCAAAATTGGTGCAACCAGTTTTACGTTCCAAGTAACACAAAGAGAATGTTGTTGACTAAATGTTGTTCTTAAATAATAAATATTAGTTAGGTTATTTAATTTCTATAATCACAATCATCATCACCATCACCATCATCATCATCATCATCACCATCATGCCTCAATGTCATGTCAATTATTTTTCCCTTAATCTCTTCAAGAACTGAAAACAATCAGACCCACCGGCGTAGCTCAGTCGGCTGAAGCACTTGCCTGTCGATCCAGAGTTGAGCTCGGGCGTGTGTTCGATTTCCACTTGGGCTTATTACCTGGTTGGGATTTTTCCGAGGTTTTCCCTAACCAATACGGCGAATATCAGATAATCTATGACAAATTCTCGGCCTCATCTCTCTAAATACCATCTCGTTATCACCAATCCCATCTATGCTAAATAACCTAGCAAGACACAAAATTAGAAGTGACGAGACCTGCAATAAATGGATATTAAAAAATTGTGACAAAAATTCAAGACTATCAGTAAAAATTAATAATTTGACTCGTTGTAAGGGATGCCAGATAACTGTTTATCTGGGAAATCATTACATTAAAATCTGCAAGGAACAAGAAATTTAGGAAGAATATATTGGCAATAGTTTAATCAAATTTGTAGTCGCAGAACGGGCAGACCAGCAATTTGAAGAAGATAAAATATCTGGTGTGTAGTAATAAGAAGGTAGATCAGAAACTCAGCTGTAAAGCAACACACGAAGAATAAACTCATTACAGTGATCTTCATTGTTCTAGCGGCTTGAACATAGAAGTTAATGAATGATTGAACGTCACAGCCCGACATGACAGAATATTAACCAGTGCGATTCTATTAGTTGCTAACGAAAAATGAAGAACGACAGTTTCAATTATGTGCGCGAGACCACGTGACGTCCATGAAGTGAATAGCATTTTAATGTGATTTTAGTTGACTTGACTGCACGAGAAATACATCGAGATCAAAAACCAGGAGCCTGCTGAAGCGCTGCTTCGGATACATAGCATACGTATAGAACAGATGCATTTTGCAACATTTATATCGCTATAGTGTTACGAAAACTCTGCCCTCTTTTTATTTTAACAATAATTAATTTAATTACGTCTTTTTATTTGTTTATTTTCTTACCTACTTATTTACGTGCATAATTATTGGTTGTTTACTTGCATTGTAATTTATAAATATTTAATTATTACTTCTTATTTATCCACTTAACTTCATTCCTTTATACAAATGTATACTTCTGTGCAATCTTAGACACAAAAATGATCCTCCTGAAATTTCGACCATATAAACGAAGGTTCGTGCAGAACTTCACCAGATAGATTTCGCCGTAAGAATACATACATACATACATACATACATACATACATACATACATACATACATACATACATACATACATACATACATACATACATACATACATACATACATACATACATACATACATACATACACACATATGTACGTACGCACGCACACACGTTCTGCTCATGGGCAGGTCTCTCACTGCAAACCCAGCATTCTCCAATCATTCCTATTTTCTGCCTTCCTTTTAGTAGTCCGCATATGATTCACATATCTTAATGTCGTTTATCATCTGATATCTTCTTCTGCCCCGAACTCTTCTCTCGTTCACCATTTCTTCCATTGCATCCTTCAGTAGGCAGTTTCTTCTCAGCCAGTGACCCAACCAATTCATTTTTATCTTCTGTTCAGTTTCAGCATCATTCTTTCTTCACCCACTCTTTCCAATACAATATAATTTCTTATTCTGTCTGTCCACTTCACACGCTCCATTCTTCTCCATATCCACATCTCAAATGCTTCTGTTCGTTTCTCTTCATTTCGTCAAAATGCCCATGTTTCTGCCCCATACAATGCCACACTGCACACAAAGCACTTCACTAATCTCTTCCTTAGTAAGGATAAGGTTCTGTACAGTCTTAGGCACAAACAATTACCGGTCTCCTGTAGCGTGAATTGGTCTATCCATTTTCGGGCAGCGCTTGGTTGACACAACTAGGGAAAGGGTGTTTATTTTGCACCTGATTTACCCCTTGAATATATCTTAGGCTCTTAATAAGTTGACAGATAACCCTGGGAAAAAACGTCAACCAAGTAATTTGTCCCAATCAGGATTTGAACCCGGGAACGCTCGTTACATGCTCGTTACTCACAGCGGTGGACCTTATTTTCTAAGATGATACATTCCTTTCATCTTTGTTTCAATTTGTATTTATTGGGTATTCATGGATATGTTTCAACTATATTCCTATCTAAATACTTCTGTTGGATTTCGTTTTACTTTTCTACTGTTTCTGTAATTTATACCATATTATTATTTATTTTGATTTCTTCCTGCAACCGCTACAGGCTGCCATAGGCAGAGAGTATCATGATGCTCCATCTATGGAGTAAATGCCTTGAGGCTTAATGAAACATATTTATGTTGGTACAGTGAAAAATAACAAATTGAAGTAGATTGAAACATATAATAAACCAACAAACTTGCAGAAGATGTGAATTAGTCATGATCCAGCCATGAATCGTAACAGCCAGGTCTAATAAAAGCAAGAAATGTTACCGGAATGAAACGCCATAGAACGCCATACACTTATCACGCTAATATGTGCGTATATCCAATGCCTACCCACTTTCATTTGCGTCATTCGCGTTCCTTATATTGCGAATGAATGGCAGGACTGTGACCCATTTTCAAGTTGCACACCACTTCGGCGGGCCACTCTGATGTGTATCGGTAGAGAGTTATGGGGCCGCCAGGCTTAACGTCCCCATCCGAGGATGAATTACTATCAACAGTGACACATACCTTCTCTTCATATGCACTGCGGAGAGATTTGAGACTTAGCCCAGGCTTATTGGTGTATATTCTAGAGATTAGAAGCTGTGCTCCGTCACCTCTACTAGTCCCGCGGTAGAAATTTTACCCCGTCGGGAACCGAACCCGGCCCGGCTATTGTGGAGGCAGACACACTACCACAGAGCTAACTCGGCGGACTTTTATTTCTGTACTACACACCCTTTAAATGATAATTAATTATGAAGGAGAAGGATGACAGAATGCAGGGAAAACTTCTTACAATACTCGTACATAACCTTCGTTGCTGAGATAGTTTCTCTTTATTTATGTATAATATTAGTTAATTAATGTGTTTATACCTCTATTGCTTTGTTAATTTTTGTATTCGTACATATAGACTTTAATAGACTTTATTTTTAAGTTTTCATTAATTAATTAATTCATTCATTCATTCATTCATTCATTCATTCATTCATTCATTCACTATCCAGCCAAAAAATTAGACAAGAATTTCTTCCGTTTCGAATTCAACGTAGTTATCCAAATACCACTTCAGAAGCCTTCTTATTTAAGATTTATTGATTTAACATACTCTTTGGAATTCTTTTGTCCATGGTAGTTACATGAAGTAGCCAATAATATTATTCCTATACGATGATACTTTTTCTCTAACGGATGCAATTTTTAGTACATCAAATATGTCTTCATTTGTTTCGTGATTCACATTTTGTACCTGGCTTCTTTCCGGAGAAATCTAATGTACAGATTTTAGTCTGTCCTTAGCATTTCTTGAAGATCTCAAATCACGCTTCCATACAGTAAAGTTGGAAATATAAATCGATACATTTTAAATTCTAAATAGTCTTGGGACAAATTTGGTTCCATTGAATTATATCTAATGTTCAAGATTAGTAAAAAAAATTGTAATTTAGTCACATTATTTCCATTCCAAAACTACAACTAAATGCATTAACATTTAACAAAACTTTTTATCTTTTACGACTATTTACAATAAAACTGAGTCAATCATTTTAACGACCAAACTTTTGTGTTATACACTTTAATCCAGATTTATATTTTATTTATTTCTTCAGACCGATCCTAGCTAATAAATAACAATCTATCACAAAAATCTAAGAAATAGTAAAGCTTCTATTAGAAACTTGACATGAATTGAAGCTTCATTTAAAATCACTAAATCTAAAAGAATTTTATACTCTCACAGTTTTTCCTCAGTCATAAATTGTATAGCAGTGAAATATAACAACGAAGTTCGAGGGCACTGGCTATCGCTAGTCCTTTATTATTATGAATGGCTGATAGAGTCTTATATGAAGTTTTATTTTTTTCTGTAGGAAAGAAAAATTGCGCCACATTTAAGGCGATATTTCAGAAGTTTATTTTGGCACAGTTCGCAGACAATCTCATCAAGTCTGTGGGCAACTTTTCGAAAATGTGGACACCTCACACCCCCGAAACCTTTCAGCCTGACAAATTCTGTGTCCTCTTCCCTCTTTGTTTGACGCGAGAGTAGCGATTTGTCATCTTGCATTCCTGCAGTTCTCCAGGGTGTGGAAGGAGAGTAAAGCTGGGCGGAATTAGCTCAGTAAATCAAACAGCCAACTTGAAGTATTCATGGCAAAGACTTTATGGAAATGGAGAGGGTTCTATATCACTGTGGCTGTTTCGATTCCTACTGCAATATGTCTTTATCAACTTCCTTTTTTCTCTAGATTCTGGGCCAAAATGAACTTCCTCCTCTTTCCTAGTAACAGAGAAACTGAATAAGTTCCTCTGGAATAGGTTTGCTTCGACTCTCTCTGCATTTAATTCTGAATACTTTAATTTATTTTAAATTAATTTTCCCTAGAATCATTGAGAAGTAGAACTTTAAATTCCCATTAACGAAGGAAGTAAAAGGAGACTTAAAGAATGAAAGAAAGTAGCAATAAAACTTTATAAATACGCCGTTTCAAAGCTTTGTTTCTACATTCAATGAAAGATCTTGGCGTATTAAAATGAGACGGAAATAAACCGTCAAAAGAATCGTATCTAAGAACTGTTCTTCCTGCCCCCGTCACTTTTAATTGCGACAAAGATCCATGCTACATTATATCTTTCTCTGACATAACACACAAAATGTGTCTTTAAAATCTACCAAGTAAATATAAGAGCTATTCAGAAATTTTCTCTTCCCTTTTGTACATCTCAGGATGAACTTGAGATGAAACCGTGGGACAGTCCTTTGATAACTTCTGAACAGAGCAATGTGGAGATTCTATTTCCGCGAATAAATGCAATATAATGGAAATGACAGGCCTTAAATAGCTGTGTTATAATATAAACAGGTTACGTACCTTAGACAGACGGGTCCCCGTTTCGACACCTGTGCGGCGTCATCTTCAGTGTCCTACGAACTATTCAACTAACAGTTCAACTAATATAGTTTCATGCAAGATTGATTGGAACATCAAGAAATAGATTTATGCTGAGAAGTTATCTTCAAGCTTGTGTCACAATGGAATAAGTGTATAAATAGTCTAGGACATTGTTTCTCAAACTATGGACTGTGTACCACCTGTAGTCCTCGAGTTCTGTCCTTGTGGTCCTAGACAGAAGAAAAAATAAAATTCAAACGAATTGCGTATCACACTATAGCCGAAAATCTCAGGTTTTGGAAATTACACATGGCGATCCCCTTTCACTTTTTCTCCCAGTACAAATATTTTATGAAATTTCTTACCCTATCCGTCTACCCACTTCCCACTCTACTCTCAACAACAAAAGAGGGATTTAAAGCACTATGACCGTGGCGTTTCTCGCTATCTTTTCCCTGCACATCTGGTGCCGAGCCTGTAACCCAGCCAGGGACCAGCCAAATTCATAACAGAGGACCGAAGTACCGAACCTTTTCATGTATTGATGACTTTCTTAATAGTTTTGCAGACTCCCAGTTTGCACATTGAAATGGGCACGTACTGTACGTCGTACACCAATAATAATAGAACGTGCCAAATTGCATCTTTACTATTTAAAATCGGGCATATTTCTGCATTACTTTTTTATTTGTTTTACGAGATGACGATATAAATAATTTTAGACTCCGCCTATTTTAAAATCTGACAGGTTTAATTTTTACACTTGCGTGTTTCGTCTCTAAGTGCCGTTTCAATTTCGCGGGTTTCATACACTCGTTTGAAAGCACTTCGTAAAAAAGAACGCACCGAGGTTTTGGTTCACTCTCATTGTCACACCAAGTAAATCCAAGTTCCAAATAACTCTTGTCATATTTACGAAAGTATTTTTTCTTTGAATAGCTACTATTAGGACTAGATAGTTCTTTAATGGCACTATAATTCATATATTTCTTCATACACAGCTTCTGACCTATTAGCTCTGCCTAAATGAAGCGTATTGTCATATACTTTTCTTTTCAAAGATCCGGATCGAAGCCAGTTTTCCATTATTTATAATGGGCACTATTTAACAGAGACATGGACAACTACTAGCGTGTACCACATAAGAAGGATTTCAGACAACAAACTGCTAAACAATGCACAGAATTTGTTACAAGTTACTTGTGATTGGCTATAAAAATATAATTACAAAAGTATTATAATTATAGTCCTGTCGCTCTTATTTCCGGCAGCCAATCACGTTGCAGGTCGGCTACATTTAAACTCGTGCGTCTTGTGATTCGCTGATGATGACGTTATGCATTTCCTAAGGCTCGATAAATACTTAATATAATCGCCCGCGATTTTGGCTCTTTCGTTGGCAATCGCAGAACGCACATAGGACGTTATTTGCCGCTCAATTATTTGCTCAATTACAGTGCGTTGGATTTATTATCATAGGACATGATAATGTTTAAAAATAGATTCCTCGTCTGGTAGCTCGGCAACGAAAGAACAAAAATGGCGAACGATACTACCTACCTAAACTTTATAGAACCTTCATTCCTAAGACGTAAGCAAAGAGAGTCACGCCGGGAATAACAGCGTCGCGACTATAATTAATTCTATTTTAAAATATAAATATACTAGTATTGAAATCTGCTACAAAAATGATAAATTTGCTTTCCAAGGGAACAAGAGTAAGGTGGTCCGCGGAACTGTTCTGACTTAAAAAAGTGGTCCCCACTTCAAAACAGTTTGAGAAACGCTGATCTAGGAGACAATGTAGAAAAATATTAATCGGTTTATAGTTCAACACTGTTATACAGCAAAACAAGAAACCTTACTCAATTGTCAATCTTCGTATATTGGAAAAACATACCTCAAAGAATCTTATTGTTAGTGAAAAAACACTCACGCAATCTGACTTCTTTAATCGAAAGCCTTCTCCAGTCTAAGTCCCGGCCGACCTTTATTTAAAGTAATAAGACCTCATATCAAGTTAAATTGAAGCCACCCACACACCCTTTCCTATCATCTGTTTTATTTTTTTATGCTCATATTCTTACTTTCCACTTATTTCTTCGTTTCGTCAAATCTAGATCTCTCTCGGCGTTTTTCTTACAACATTCTCATTTCTGTGACAATGGTCAAATTACTTAATGTAATTGGAGTGTCTTTCACGTGGAAAGTCATTACTCGAACAATGGAAGACGTCTGTGCTTTCCGCTGCGAGATGAGGAGTAACATCTCTTTCCATTTATGTCTGCTAGCAATACCAACATCCTCCTGCCTTTCAACTCGTTTTTTTGTTAGGTGTCACAACGTTGTTCGTTATTTCCTCTCTACTTTGATGTAATTTTTTATTCTCTCTCTTCCCCATCTGTTAAACGGCTCATTCGTTGACAGCTTGTAAGATTCTACTGTAGATCTTTCATGCGAAATGCTCAGGATTTTAACACATAACCTAAAAAGGTCCAAATGCTTTAACACCTCTCTTGGAAGTGTTGGTTAAAGTCTAAATTAGATAATTTATTGCATTCTCTCTGGGTATCGCAAAATGGAAGCATATGGAATAGAAGAAGAAGTGCTAAGTGTCTATGAAGAGGTTATACAAATAATTGAAAGACCTTGTAAACAATGGCATTTAGCCACATTCTATTTACATTTTAGATTTTTTGTACATCGTGGTGTACTGTCAGTGACACTGTTAAATTCGTCTATCAGCTCCTCCTTTGTTTCTTCACATAGATGAATCTGTCCTTTTACATTATAATATTATTATTTGCTCTAGAGTATGCCATTAGGAAAGTCCTGGTTAACAGAGAGGGTTTGGAATTGAACGGGTTACATCAGCTGCTTGTCTATGCGGATGACGTGAATATGTTAGGAGAAAATCCACAAACGATTAGGGAAAACACGGGAATTTTACTTGAAGCAAGTAAAGAGATAGGTTTGGAAGTAAATCCCGAAAAGACAAAATATATAATTATGTCTCGTGACGAGAATATTGTACGAAATGGAAATATAAAAATTGGAAATTTATCTTTCGAAGAGGTGGAGAAGTTCAAATATCTTGGAGCAACAGTAACAAATATAAATGATACTCGGGAGGAAATTAAACATAGAATAAATGTGGGAAATGCCTGTTATCATTCGGTTGAGAAGCTTTTATCATCTAGTCTGCTGTCAAAAATTCTGAAAGTTAGAATTTCTAAAACAGTTATATTACCGGTTGTTCTTTATGGTTGTGAAACTTGGACTCTCACTTTGACAGATTCTTCATAATACGGCGTATATGTTCAACTCCAGGTGAGGATTAATATGTTTGAGAATAAGGTGCTTAGGAAAATATTTGGGACTAAGAGGGATGAAGTTACAGGAGAATGGAGAAAGAACACAACTGCACACATTGTATTCTTCACCTGACATAATTAGGAACATTAAATCCAGACGTTTGAGATGGGCAGGGCATGTAGCACGCATGGGCGAATCCAGAAATGCATATAGAGTGTGTTGGGAGGCCGGAGGGAAAAAGACCTTTAGGGAGGCCGAGACGTAGATGGGAAGATAATATTAAAATGGATTTGAGGGAGGTGGGTTATGATGATAGAGAATGGATTAATCTTGCTCAGGATAGGGACCAATGGCTGGCTTATGTGAGGTCGGCAATGAACCTCCGGGTTCCTTAAAAGCCAGTACATAAGTAAGTAAGTATTATAATGTTTCACTAATTTCAGCAACAATTTGGCATCCGTTTTAGAGGAATTTGGACTCTTCTGATTATCAACCACATTGATTATTTTAACAAAACAAACAAAACATGATAGGATTTTGTTGCCAACTTTAACAGTTCACTGTTTAACTTGACAGATTCTTCATAATACGGCGTATATGTTCAACTCCAGGTGAGGATTAAGACAACGAAAGATTAACTTATTTTTATAATACCGGCTCTAAGTACATTTCTTAGTAGAAAGATCTGTTTTCATTCGCAGGCATATCATCTGAGAATCTGGTAGAAAAACGTCTGCGAGAAAAATTTTGTGATTAATGGTTTCTCCATTCAGGCCTATTATCCTTTCGTATTTTTTTTATATTACCACTATTTTATAGATCTAAAAATCATTAACTGTAAGTTACACGGTAGAAGGGACTAAATAGGATCCTTTTGAAAGATGAATTAGGATAGTGAATCGAACAAAATGTCGTCTTTTATGAACGGATTCTGAGAAAAGTAACATTTTAATTGAATTTTGGAATGCGTATTCCAGGAAAACGAGTGACGTTGAAGACATAATGTTAGTGGATGTTTTAGAGCAAATAATCATCAAGAAGTTGGTTTTTGTGTAAAATTGACGATTAGTCCACCGCTGTCGTAACGATTAGCGCGTCTGACCTGAAACGTGCGGACCCGGATTCAAATTCTGGCTGAGAAAAGATACCTGTTTGGGTTTTTTCTTGGGTTTTCCCTCAACCAATTGAAGCATAATTTCTGGGTAATTTTCGGCGTTGGACCTCTGATTCATTTCGCCATCATGAATCCACATATCATCTTCATCTACCATAACCCGGGTTCAGTTCACGGTTCAACGTTCTGTACTTGTACAAGAGCACGGCCGTTCTGCCACTCAGTCATTCACAGAACATGAGTGGTAAGTGCAGATAGCCTCAGGTTGAAGTGTAAGCCGTCGGCTCCATCCTCCGTACAAGAGAAAAAAAAACCTTGACGGTATGGCCATGATTCCATTGAAGATCGGTAACGAATTGTGTGACAGGAAGACATGGCAATCTTGCATTTAGTGACTGTAGAAGCAAGACTAGAGCGGGAAGGAGAGAAGCACAGCCACCAATGTTCCTCTGTGACAAAAATGTCGAAATCTGTTTTCTTATACTGGTATCAATATCTGAAAAATTGTTATACCACAGTGATACTATACTTTTATGTTTAACTGCCTTCCCTGTTTCATCTTTCAGAAAGATTCTATCTAGTCCCTTTCCATCTGGTACAAAAAATATTAGTGAGTACAGTATTTATTGTTAGGTTTGAGATTTGCAAGTTAAAAACCGTAAGAGGGCATTGAAATTTTAGAGCGATAAAAATCCTTAACATAATTTTATTTATAAGGGACGTAAAGGTGAGAGATCCATGTCGTAGGTATCTCTCGGTCTATCTGTTCTAATATTTAATTTCAAAGCCTTTTTGTGTTTCATAACTTTGGTCCTTTGGTCTTTCCAATGAGTCGTTTAATATTTTTTTTTTTCTCTTCCGGTAAAAAAGAAAAGACGTACTTAAATTTTATGTCCATTCAGTCTCTCGACATAGGCTAGTTAGTTATAGAAAAATTCGTCAACATTTTCGAGGAAAATTTTTATTCCTAGTTTGTTTATGGTTTCATTTGGGATAGTCGTGCTGTTGCACAGAAATCTCATGTCGTCTTACTTAATCGAAATTCTGTTTATAAAGCTAATCATGTTACGCTGCGAGAGACAGGCTTTTATTGACATAATTCTGTTTATCTTAAGAGGAGTTGGGTGAAATATTGCAATTTTTTACTTGTTTGTAATAAATATAATTATTTTTTAATCATTATATATATTTCGAGAATATTTGTGTCTGTTCAAATCGTGGCGCCACAGTGCCCAATAGTATACGTTTAACTTTAAACGCTGTTTTCCGAAATCTATATGAAAGGTTCAGAACCATAGTGGGCCAAGCGCCATTTACTAAAACCATAGAAAACAAGGGTTAAAATAAAGTTATCACCATAATTCCATGGAAACATATAAAAAGTAATATGAAGTATACACATTCATGCTAAATGATATGTCAATCTTCATTAAACTATGGTATTCACTTAACTTTAACCCTTGCTCCCTCCGTTTTTAATAAATGGCGCTTGGCGCACTATGGCTCTGAACCCTTCATATGTTCAAAGTAATTATATATTTTTGCTATAGTTATGAAATTTTCAGGTTATTTTATTAGCTGTATTACGATGCTGTCCTGTCAGATTAATTGAAATGTATTAAAATTGTTCTGACTTACACTTCATTATATGAGAGAAAAATAATTTTTAAATTATTAAACATTCAAATATGCCATAAGAGAGTTTCTTTTTAAAAATAGTTTCCAATGGTACCTTCAATGACCCATGTTCTCATTTGAAGTTTCAAAGTTGACCACAGGCATCCCTGTTAAGGGAAACGGTACTACTACCAGTCGATTCTTTACTTAGGTTTCGGCTATCAAAATTGTTTATGAACAACCAGTATCATATAGTTTTCGAGAAAAAAGGCTGATACGGATGGTCTGAAACACTGTGTATTTAATGGGACCTTATTCTTTCTGGGAAGGGTGCCTTCTGCTAATTCTACGTCTATGTGATTAACATTTTTTTGCATAATGAAATATTGGAAAAAAGAATATTGTACCATTCATTGAATGTACTGCAGTTATTCATGAAAGACTCATTTTTCCAAGAAATAAAGTAATGTATCAGAACTTATAGTAGAAATATAAAGAGTATAAAATTGATATCAAAAGAAAATAACTGTATAGCATGTAGTTGTGAGTATAGGGAGCTTAAAAAAAGGTTATATTTCACAACTTTCGCATTGTTTAGCAATTAACTCCCCTGAAGTAATAATTAATTGAAGCTTTCGTTTTCACTGTGGTCTTCGTAATTATGGACAAAATTATTTTAAGCTATTTAATGATTTAAACCTACTTACACCATGGTAGTCTACCACAGACTTTTTTTTGTACGGAAGAAGGGTCGAAATCTAGCACCGCAGTCTGGAACAAACTTATTGTATCTTACCATTCAGCTGTGTGCAGCTATCTGTCGATTCAATCCTGTTGGCTCAGAATCCTATTAAGTCCCACTAGCGTCACCTTTCACGACCTGAGAGCGTTCCACTGCTTTTACCGACTTAATTCTAGATTAACACACACTGTAGAATATCAGTAGCATCAAGTTAATATTTCGCCGCACCTCCACATTAGACAGCATATTTTAGTGACTTAAAATTTTCCTCCATATTCTGAAAGCAATACGAACTGATGTTCAGAGTAAAAACCTCTGCAGTTTCACTTCTCTTTGTATTTCCATGTTTAAACCAGAAAGGCAAAAGTTTCATTAAAATAAGACACAATTTAATCTGTTGTGTAATTAATTTTACTTTCGGATGCCTCTGTAGTTTGTTTCGAAAAGTTTGGAATGCGTGTCACATTGAACTTCAGAGTAACAGTCCCGCGAACGATATCGTCGAGGCAACATTCGAGGCATCTAGTGGCAGCGTTTGGAACTACATCAGATCTGATTTGTGCTGTTTTCTCGAGAGAGGGACTTGGTCACACATTGTTTAGATTATTCTTGTTAAATAACAAGTACGGGCTTAAAAACATTGTCAGGCTATTGGAACTTGACAAATGCTAGCATATAATTTTCATTGTTTTACATAATTTCATACAATGCTTGGAAACCCACATAGGCACTCCGTACTAACAGTTTAAAATAAGTTTCTGGCTGGAATGACTAAAATGTTATATATAATTTTATATTAATGAGATCTGAAAAAAAAAAAAAAAAAAAAAAAAAAAAACAGTTTTGCTAATGCTACAAAAACGTCATCGATAAGAATTCAATTTAGTATCCAGTTATTCTTCGCCAACGTAATTAATACAAATATGTATTCATAAATATGATAATATAAGAACGGGTTTTGATGACTGATGTCTTTCGATTTCCGAAGTCCATTCTTCTCCGTTGTTCTACTGTCTTTTATGGAGGTGTCTCCTTTCCATAGCGTCCAGAATGCCCTTAAGCCATCTTTTTTTCGATCTTCCATTTTCTCTCTCTTTCCTTTGGTACCAATATTAATGCCTTAGGGCCCTTAGACAATCTAATACTGCTCATATGCTGAACGTTTCCGTACCGTTTCAACTGTTTTACAAACCGCTTTTCTCGTTGTTCCTGCAATAACTCCTATGTGCAAAATGTAAAATTATTCAGTAGGAAGAGAAAACACATTTATTCATCCTATGGCAGCCGTACATAGGAGACTGTGAATTCTTATATTTTCCGAAGAAATAAATATAATTAGGCCTACATACAGGAGATTTTATTATTTGCTGTATCACTATTTAAGGTATTTAATAGAGCAAAAATCTTAAAATCGATAAATATATCACATAGGAGTTATTGCAGGAACAACGACGATTTTATATATCACAACACATACTGAGAAAGTCTGAGGGGAATGAGAGGCAGCGGGGTAATGCTATGAATGAATGTTGATGTCATAAGATGTCATAAGGTCACACACGTGGGTACACGCATCTCCATTGGCTAACCCCCAAAGCACAAACGATAACACTGATACGCACATACTTATACTATTCTAGTTACAAAATTAGATCATGGTTAATCTCCTGGTCTTTCAATCCTTCCATATAGGAAATAACATGCAGGAGAGCGCATGTTTTTTTAACTGACGTTATAACGGTAATATTATCTATCTACTTCGCTCCAAAGCACATTCCTTTCACGGTTAATCTCCTGGTTGAAGAACAGTATGTATATCTTACCAGTATATCATATTCCAGTGTTTTATGTCGTATTTTATTATTTTAGTCAACAGCCCGAAGACTGGTTGAAACCTCATATGTGACACCAATAAGACATCACACGTGTCATTTTTTATTTTAGTAGGTTATTTTACGACGCTTTATCAACATCTTAGGTTATTTAGCGTCTGAATGAGATGAAGGTGATAATGCCGATGAAATGAGTCCGGCGTCCAACACCGAAAGTTACCTAGCTACGTGTGTCAACTAAGCCAGGAGGTAATGGGGTAGGATGGCTAGTTCCTTTCCCCTCTCATTGCATAAATTGCTGACTAGTAACATATTTCACTAGCCAGAGAAGGTGTTACTTTATTATATCACATCATTTGTCATCATACATCTGTTACATTCCATTATATTATATTATAACAACTATAATCTGACCTTTATGTGACAAATATTAGAAAAAATATTAATTTTATGTGCAAAAATTATTAATAATATGTAACAAAATGAAAAATTTGACAATATTTAAGTTATTTCATGGGTGAAGATATATGCCTATAATATATATAGCTATAGTATTCATCAGCATCGAATGCTGGATATAATTTTACTACGTCTCGCTTATTGCTTACAAAGTTAAAATGCATGGTGATATTTTAAATTAAATTGTCCATTAAAAATAACTGACGATTACCGTAGAGCACTGACTCATACTGGGAAAATAACCGCTCCACTTCACAAGAAGTTTTAATATACGTACTGTACATTAATGGCAGCGGATGTTTATGTTAGGTAATGGAAGCAGCGTCGTTTTCATACCGTACAAGGGAGAGGCATAAATGTCACATTAAATCTTATCCAAGTCATTTACATTCTGGTGATGTTTAGCATGCAGTATGCTGCATCGAAATTTAAAAAAAAAAAATGTGTTCTTGTATAAATATTTCGAAATACAAGTATATAGTTTTCAAAAATATACGATTTTATGTGAAAGGAAATTTAAAATGTATTTTCAGGTGATTATGTCCGGAACTTAAAACTCAATTACGACTTTCTATTTCAGTGGGAACGAAATATGTGTTTACCTAACAATTTTGTATCTAATCGTAACAACTCCAAGGGAAATTTATTATATTATGTTTATTTGTGAAGGATTAAGTATATATTACCTCTAGAATCTTGAGAGAGTTCGATCCCCGGCCACGAAATGACGAAATTTGCTGGGAACAAGCAGACTTTGCAGACGATTTTTCTAGTTTATGTTATACTAATGCTTTATGGCTGTCAAATATGGTCTACGAGAAGCTGAGACAGATGGTAAATGTCTGCCAGAGGAAAATGGAGCGAAAAATAATGCAAGTGACGCTAAAAGATCTAATCCGCAATGTGGACCTCGGGAAGAACACGGACATGAAAGACGCAGTACAGGTTGCAGACGAACTTAAATGGAATTGGGGAGGCCACGTAACTAGGATGCCTGACACCCAGTGGACATTCAGAGTGACCATGTGGGACCCCAGGATCGGGAAGCGTAGTGCAGGAAGACAGAAAATCAGATGGGCGGATACATTCACACAGAGAGCGGGGAAGCAGTGGACGAGATGCGCAAGAAGCAGATCAACATGGAAAAAACTGTCGAAGGAAACATCAATCAGTGGAAAGTGAAATGTGTTCTGAAGGGCCAGCAGCAACGCGAATGATAATGTGAATAGTGAAATGATGCAAAGTGCGCGGCAGAATCAGTGAATAGTGACCGTAAACCAGTGAAAGTGCTTCATACCCAACACGAGAGACGATGAACAAGAGAACAAGGTGAACACTCTCTAGGCTAGCTCACCTAAAGAGTGAATGAGAGCTACCCTGCCTACATGCAGGAGGCCTTAGCCCTCAAGGTATGTCATAGGCTAAATTCTAAATATGATTTCATAATTCTCAATTATAACTCTTTAATATTGATTTCATTTCATTAAGGCTACACGCATGAAACAAAATAAATCTTACAATTTGAAACTACACGTTAGTTTTAGGGAACTAGATTTTCTGTCATTACTCTACTCCCACTCCAGCTCACTTCCTTCTGATCATCTTCTGCAAGGAAAAGAGGACTATTCCCACCCCTAACTCTGCCTTCCTGTCGGTTTACTTGTTTCGCGGAGGCAAGTGCCATGAATTTGGAGCTGCTCTGTAACGCTCTGTTTAAGCAAATGTTCTGGACGGCTAAAAAGCCGCGACCTCTATGAATTAAGTCGCATGCAAAGAGTTATAGGAGACATTGATTTTATAATTGATTAGAAATAATCGGAGAAATTTGTCCTAGAGCCTTATCATTCACGGACATGATGTTAGCGGCTTTCCAGTTTTATAACTTTTCTGAAATAAGTCGTTAATAATTTTTATCACTTACAACATTCCACCATTCTCGGCAGGGTCTATATCTTCAAAAAGCGTCCGTTAAGGTCGAAAATAACTATTGAATATGTAGAAATTTACGTAATATAAATTATACTGATCCTATTTCATTAAACCTAATGACATCATGCTCTCTTAATTTGGTTCAATCGCTATTTACAGTTTTTTTCTCCATTGACCCCAATTAAACATAGGTAATTATCATGATGATGTAACGAACATCCGAAATGGAACCACATCAAAGCTAATCACTGCGTTATACTGTGCAGTTTGTGTTACTTAATTGAAATACAGGAAGCCTGATACAGAAAAATAAAACAACATGGTAATCGATAGATTGTTATATTTCCAGACATATCGGCATATAGATACAGCTTTAATTCTGTAAACAGGCAGCAAATAGTTAGAATAATACATTTTCTGATTTTTAAATAGTGTTGAAAAGTGCATATTATTGGGCATAATACATTACACTTACAGTAAGATAGGCTAAAGAAATATGGATGGAGAGGAAGGGAGGGAGGGATGGATGGATGGATGGATGGATGGATGGATGGATGGAAGCCCTGTGGTTGGATGGGTGAGTCCATAAAATAGATACTCAGAGATGGATGGATAGAAGGATGGATGGATGGATATACAGAGTGCAAGTGAAATTGCCTTGTAGATTTTCAGAGTAAATAGCCCATGTTGTTTGTAACAAAAAACTACCGTATATTATATTGATGGAAAGCTAATAATTTTTTCAGAAGAAAAAAGTTTTTTTTTTTCTCAGATGTTTAACAACCTCTTATTCGGTGACTATTTCGAGCAGTATCGTGATTTTTATCCATATCGATAGGAAATCTAATAAAGAATAATTTATCCCTCTCGCGTATTTCAATAGTGTGGACGGTTTTCGTGTAAATTTAAATTTAAAAGCTTCTAAACTCAAGCAATTGCATGCTGCGAGTTGTTTGCAACACAGCGCCAGCTCATCTAGCGAGATGGTCCGAGTTACCGAGTTCGTTGGCCTCTTACATCTGTATCACGAGAAGCGTGTGTTCGCAGCGGTGTTGTCGGACTGCTAAAACTTCAAACTTAATTTTCTAATTAATCATTCATTTAATCACAACACGTAATACAGGTTTTCTATTAATTTCAGTGTACGCTATCGCCCTTTAAGTATGCAAAGTTATTTCACCTCCACCCTGTATATAATGGATGGATGGATGGATGGATGGATGGATGGATGGATGGATGGATGGTGATTCCATGTGGATAGATGGGCCAATGAAACAATGGATACAAAAAAGAAGGGAAGGAAAGAAAAAACTGAAAAGTAATACACAAAAATAAGGTAACAAAAAATCGTGATTAACAAGTTCGGCTCGAACAGGAATTTTTGGTTAAAAATTTGTACAGACGCTTACCTCACAATGGTGATGAAGACCGTAAAAGCATTCGTTTGTGTAACTCTCTGTACTTCTTTAAAAATGTACATGAGGATTCTCTATAAAATGCATGAAACAGCATGGAGCAGAGCAATAAGCACAACACACAGAAGCAACACCTGAACGATCTTCTGAACCACACTCCAGTACTGAAAAATCAAATGCCACCTGAATTAAATTTTTGAAGTCCGAGACTTGTTCACGATTCACGTAACCAGCTGACTGCCAGGAATACTGAAGCATAGGGCGGTATACTGGAGCAGACAACTGGTTATGAATAACAGATTGCATTTTCATTATAAACACTCGATTTCCCAATTTAAGTTCTGGATTCTCAGCAAGAGTCCTTATATAATATGTTATCCTCCGAGGATATATTTTGTATTGTCTAAGGAAATAGATATTCAGAGGCTGGATATATTTAGTTTTTTTATGTGGAATGATCATACATTCCATGGCCTAGCCTTGGAATGATTCATTTATTAATGTTGCGTCCTTGTGCGCATTCAATGACTCACACAACAGTATATACTTTTGATTAGCTGCAATATTTTCAGACAGAACGTTGGAGAAAAATGTTCTTAAATGGGCTTTAAACATTTTACCACTCGCACTAGCTTCTAGGTTAGGCTAGGCTTACGGGTAAGGTGTCCCATCCCCTTAACTTGTGCAGTACTCTCCCCACCCCTCAACTTGTACAGTGCTCTAACAGACAAACCACACATTACACAAACGAATGTTTTTGGGAGCTTTACAGAGATGTAAAGCTGGGCCTGTATACAAATTTTGGATACGAAATTCCTGTTCGAGCCGAAACCCTTCCCTTGTAAGTAGTGCACTAACAAAGTTGCTGGAATTAGAAACGAACCAGCTAACAAACTAAATTTTCAGAAGATCTACGTCTTTCAAAATTAGTTTTTGCATATATTTCTGTACTCAATTGGTAACACATACAATTTGATTAAGAAAAAATATGTTTCAAACATAAGAATTATAATTATCGTGGAACTATTTCTGTTTAGACTGACATAGTCTGATGGCTAAACAATGTCAGAATGACATATTTTCTGGACATGAAATGCCCCTCAACTACGAGCATACATATTGTTTTCATTCTTCCTTTTCCCTCTTTCTCTCTTGAGTACGTTTGTGATTAAATTCCTTTCCTACTACGCAACACACAGCTCGCTCACTAGCGGAACTAACAAGGACAAGGGCCAAGATCGTTGAATCGAGCTGTACACGAGAAAGAGTTGAGTGGGACAAACAAATAATCTGCCTATAACATCGAACACACAGATAACTTTGTCAAGACCTTTATTGAATAAATATTTTAAGACAGCCCTACATAACTAAAATCATTACGAAGATCGTCACGAATGTTACAGTCTAGTGCCATCTCAGTTACAACATGTAATAAGCCTAACATATATTTTTATTTTAGTGGGTTATTTTACGACGCTTTATCAGCATCTTAGGTTATTTAGCGTCTGAATGAGATGGTGATAATGCAGGTGAAATGGGTCCGGGGTCCAGCACTGAAGTTACCCAACATTTGCTCATATTGGGTTGAGGGAAAACCCCGGAAAAAACTTCGACCAGGTAACTTGCTCCGACCGGAAATCGAACCCGGGCCACCTGGTTTCGAGGCAAGACGCGCTAACCGTTACTCCACAGGCGTGGACGCCAAACATATATTCCACTGTCACTGGAACATGACAAGTTTCACACTCCGGCTGAGGATCACCACTACAGTTTAGTCCTCTATCAGACGACAGTGGCTAATCCTCAACCTGGTGAGCGCCATCGCCTCACTTAGTGACGTCCTTGTCGACCAGTTCCACTGTAGGACAGTACTGAATGCGAGAACTTGGTGGACACGCTGCTCAAAGGAGACGCAGCGACTGCTGACTAAACCGACGACATCCGCAGGTTTTTGCTTCTCACAGGTTATTGATATTACCCATATATTCCGTGTCTCCTGATTTTCAGCTGTATAAACCTACTTTTGGCAAAAAATAAAAACGCTGGTTATTCGAGTCTGTACGGCATTTCTCGCCCACAAAGTAGTGCAATGGGCCTGCATAGATGGTCAAAGTACTCGTGAGTTTAATTCGAGTTCCACCCATCCGGTATAGTGCTGCAGGTGCTCTTGTCTGTTGGTATAATAACATTTCCAAATGTATAACCAAGGGTTGAAAGTTAATTTGTTATGTTTGCAGGTCTTCTCTATCGCGCTCCAGAGCTTCTGCGGGCAAGTCAGCTGGACCCCTTGTGCATGGTGCATGGCACACAAAAGGGGGACGTCTACTCGTTCGGTATCGTCTTGTACGAACTGCATGCTAGGCATGGGCCTTTCGGAGAACCCGGATTCGCCGCGTCTGAGATCCTACACCGGGTGATACACCTCATGCCAGGACAACCACCCTTCAGGTAGAGACATATTGTACAATTTCACTTTTACAGAGCCTTTCTCAATTCAATGACGCGTTCTTTCCTCTGCAATATTTAACATTGAAATGTCATATAATAATATTAAGATCGGGAATCGAAGGCTCCTTTGTGAACTATATTGAGACGGAACAGCACGGTGATGATGATTATGATGATTATAATTATTCATTTCGTACACCAAAACATACACAAGTTAAGTGAAATATGAACTCTGTCTTACAGTTCTATTATTAAATTTGTTCTTAATTGGAACCATAGACTCTAATTATACTGCTTTTGGTTTCTTTTCGCAGATGAAAATACCGTATATACGCGAATACTCCGCGCCATCGAATAATCCGCGCACTCTAATTTTTGGAGAGAGAAAAAAAATGGCTGTAATTTCCGGTTTATTTACAAGAAATTAATCACACATAATGTACTCCAAAACTAAATAAAATATCAATTTGTTTTAAGAAACGCGTCATAATCTTCACATTCTGTTGTAAGAACATCCTACAATAGCAAATTAGGAAACACTATCTTGGATAATTTTGTAGACTAATGGAGGTCATGATGAAAGGTTCCAACCAATCAGAAAGAGACCAGCCAATATCTCACCTCTCATGCCATCTATGCGAGAGATGTAGAACTTTTTGTTTTACTTGTGGTTTGCAAAGGGAAGAGTCCTGTGAGTCGTTCGTTAACGATAAGAATAGTTGAAAACGTAGTCTGGGATGAATCTTTAGAATCGATTCGTAATGTATGATTGAATCATTAAAATCTACTTCTAAAAAAGAATCTACGCCACACAGACCGAGGCGCGAGGTCGGACAAGGCTATGAGTGTGTTCCGAATCTCAGCGCTGAGCAATCTGATGGCATCACGTTGTCCGAATTTCAATGATGACTCCACTGGTGTCGCACCGGTTCTATCAGCTTATAGGGGTGATGGCAGTATCCATCAGCCGCTATCAGTGAATCTGATTGGTTCTTGTCCAGGGCGGGAATTAGCAGACGAAAGACATCGTGCACTGTTGTGTTATGCGATGTGTTCTTCTGTATTGTTTTTAATGTGCACAACGTAAAAAAAATGTTAATGGCTTATGAACGAATATGTCAACGGACCAGTTATTAGTACTGATTCAAGAAATAAATTGATTATGCTCTCTTTCTTTCGAGCGAGATGACAGTATGTAAATTTGGCAAAATCTTGTCAGCATAGCACATACAACAACTTTTACAGCCGCCATGATAGTCATCCAACCTTCCAGTAGTTTTGTTTCTATTTCGCTGCAGTGTGACGTCATTGATGTCACCGGTCGAGTGAGATTCGGAATACGCTGTATAGTATAACGGGATCCAGTGTTTGAGGCGAAGCAACATCAATCTTATTTTCAAATAATGCGCGCACCCCAGTTTTTCTTCGCTAAATTCCAGAAAATTATGTGCGGAGTATTCCCGTATATACGGTATTACATATTTTACAAATTTTATTAAGTGTTTGAACTGTTCTCTGAAATTTGTTTTCCACTTCATATAGCATGCAAACAAACATATACTGTAGTATCTTCCTTCCTTTTTACTTGTCTCTTGAATTATGTTACGGGTGCTTTGATTTTTGCGTATCGTCTCGAACTGACATTCGGGAAGCCCAGGTTGAGATTTCCAGGCCGGCCAATCTGAGTGTGGTTTTTTGGGGGGCTTTCCCACTCGCAAAGGCGAATGCCGCATTGGAATTTACTTTCCATCTACCCGAAACGTTCTCTCCTATGTCTATAATGTGGCTGATCCCTTACCTGGGAAATTCCTCCATTGTCCAAGTCTCGTGTTTGATCCAAAGAATTATTCCTTCCCTTACAGGTACTGACTTGTAAAACCCAGAAAAGAGATTAAAGATGGGCAAAGAAAAAAACACTTAAATTTTTAGTACATTTACTTGCTTCTGGAGACTTTTCATATAATAGGTTAAATTACATAGCATTTAAAAGTTTGAACGTTTAAACTTGATTAATTAATTGACAAATAAAACTGGGGAAGAAACTAAAACTAGAAGGCGTTAAGTGCTTGCTAAGGGTCTTGCGTTCGAGAGTTCCTAACCTGTTGGTTGTGTACCTCACATCGGGGTCCACTGTTTCACAAGAGGGGTTTAGATCATTTTTACAGTAAAGCCAGGAAGAAGGCTCTTTTCAGTTGCCCACTTTTCATAAATTACGCTATAACACACAAAGATTTGGGCAGCTTAACACTAAAAAATAAGTTTCGAAGAGAAGTATGTCATCAGCAAGTTAGACAGCTTCTCATTCCTTGGTTTGTGACGAAAGCTATCAGTCATACCGCAGTCATCGTGACTCTAACCCGGTGCTTACGTGAGGTTCCATACATTATGAGTGGAGATTGTAACTTCACTGTTCTATTTTGGCGTATGTTCTCGGCTACTACTTAGATTCCATCGGAAATAATTCATGTTGTTGTTTAGTCAATTGTCCGAAGACAGGTCTGAACCTCACAAGTGATTCCAAAAAGCCACCACTTATAAGGCAACTAGGCCAGGAGATAACGTGGTAGGGTGGTCAGTTTCTTTCCCCCTCCATTTCATACATCACCGATTAGCTACATATTACACTAATCAGATGCATACGAACAATTGTTCTTCCTCTGACACATATCGTCAAGTGAGATGTAAGGCCTGATAACAGAAGTACATGTCAGCCAGAACCTCAATCGGAGGAAAAATAATTCATGCTGGAATATTATTTTTGATTGTCATGTACTCCCTGCAGTTCGGCAGTAAAGTACAGTTGAATCATTGTTGACAGGCCTCAGCTGGAGCTGCTGGAGAATAGCTTCAACTTTGTGCGGGATTGTCTGGTGGAGTGCTGGGCTGAAAACCCGGAAGATCGTCCCGACTTCAAGACCGTGCGCACCAAACTCAGACCACTCAGGAAGGGCATGTAAGTGACGAAGACAACAATTAAATCCTGTTCATATTATTTTATCGTGATTAAAATTGGTTCAGCAACTCTAGAACGGAAATTAATGAATTAATTTATTTATTTATTTAAATTGACTTTATAATTTATTTACTTTTAATTCTTCTCGTACTGTATTCCCTTTATTCCAGTTTATTATTTACCCTTTTTGTCTCAGTTTATGATCTTACGTTTTATTATATTCTATTTTATGTAATATATTTTCCTTTTGCCGTATTTTACATTTAATGATACACAGCTTCATTTCGTTCTTTTCTACATTTACAGTATATCCAAAACACTCTAACATAAAATGACAAATTACAAAAACAATGCTCTAACTAGTATTATTTATGATTATCTATAGGCCTATGGAATAAAGCAAGTAATAATAATAATTGGTATTATTATTATTATTATTATTATTATTATTATTGATATTATTATTATTGATATTATTATTATTGATATTATTATTATTGTTATTATTATTATTATTATTATTATTATTATTATTATTATTATTATTATTATTATTATTTATTGCTAAAATAAAGATACATATTATTGTTTTTTTCGGAGAGTGGCAATTACGCGCAAACCAAAATTTTACTTGCTACAAACTCATAGCTGCGCGCGGCGGTCAGTTGGGATATCAGTGGAGTATATGTGAACTACGCGCGGCAGTTAGTTCTGGGTATGTATCTACTGCGCGCGGCGTTCAGTTGGGATATCAGTGGGGTATATGTGAACTACGCGCGGCAGTTAGTTCTGGGTATGTATCTACTGCGCGCGGCGTTCAGTTGGGATATCAGTGGGGTATATGTGAACTACGCGCGGCAGTTAGTTCTGGGTATGTATCTACTGCGCGCGGCGTTCAGTTGGGATATCAGTGGGGTATATGTGAACTACGCGCGGCAGTTAGTTCTGGGTATGTATCTACTGCGCGCGGCGTTCAGTTGGTATATCAGTGGGGTATATGTCAACTACACGCTGCAGTCAGTTCTGGATATATATCAACTGCGCGCAGGGGTCATTTTTTGCTTTTTCTTCCCATTTTTCAGAGACTTAGGTCTCCCTATTTTATGAATAGGAATGGTTAAAAATGCACGAACGGGGTACTTGTCAAGAAATTTAAAGTACTAGTCCCCTAACTGCATTGTATTCTTCACCTGACATAATCAGGAATATTAAATCCAGACGTTTGAGATGGGCAGGGCATGTAGCGCGTATGGGCGAATCCAGAAATGCATATAGAGTGTTAGTTGGGAGGCCGGAGGGAAAAAGACCTCTAGGGAGGCCGAGACGTAGATGGGAAGATAATATAAAAATGGATTTAAGGGAGGTGGGATATGATGATAGAGAATGGATTAATCTTGCTCAGGAGAGGGACCGATGGCAGGCTTATGTGAGGGCGGCAATGAACCTCCGGGTTCCTTAAAAGCCAGTAGTAAGTAAGTACCCGAACTGGGTACATGTCAAGATGTTAAAATGGTAATAACGAACTGGGTACTTGTCAAAAAATTATTTCTTATTATAATAATAAGACACGATTTTAAAAAAATGTAATCGGCTAATATATCCTTAGTCTGTATTAAGAAATGAGTTATTCTAGGCCTATAATATATTTTCTTCTCTTTTCATACGCAGGATTAGGTTTAGCTCTGTCGCCATCATTAATTTTGATCTATGTGCTAGTCTGTGTCAGGATATGTGTGTGGATGTGCACCGTTAAAATTCAGGTCGAAATTCTTATGAAATGCGTCACAAGCATTTGTGGTTCTTTCTGATGTTACTGTATCTGAAGCCCAAATTTCGAAAGGAAGTGTTGCATCTGACTTTATGAAATTAGAAGTTAAGTAATCAATTAGATTTGTGGGATTTTTTTTTTATTTTATTTTATTGGGTTATTTTACGACGCTGTATCAACATCTAGGTTATTTAGCGTCTGGATGATATGACGGTGATAATGCCGGTGAAATGGGTCCGGGGTCCAGCACCGAAAGTTACCCAGCATTTGCTCGTATTGGGTTGAGGGAAAACCACGGAAAAAACCTCAACCAAGTAACTTGCCCCGACCGGGATTCGAACCCGGGCCACCTGGTTTCGCAGCCAGACGCGCTGACCGTTACTCCACAGGTGTGGACTTGTGGGAATTATACTCATCAAATCCTCAACAGAAGCGTCACTTACGTGTTGGGGACAAAGAAACGTTAGGCCGAATACCGAGTACAACCATCTGCTAATTTCACTATTAATGTCCTTATATCCAGATTAAAGGTCCAAAGCTTGAATTTTTCTCTCCCATGTCAGTGTTATATGATACCTACAACATTTATTCTTCATTTTACTTTTATCTCACGTTTCTCAGGAAATTGTAGATCTACACTATTTTTAAGTTAACCCTTGTTTTGTATCCTATTCGCAAATTAAATTGCACTTTTCTATTCTGAATCCTAATACTCAGCCGTAGATTTCGGCCAGATGTCCCAGTTGTGGGTAAATAAATTATTATTTTATTTTGTTACGTCTTATTCTTTTTTTTTTCTTTTTTTTTTTTTCTTGTGGCTTTTCTGTTCGTGTCCTTTTTTATTTCTGTATTTATTTTTTATCCATACATTTTTTGTGTATTTCATCTCGTTCTTTACAGGTACCTCCTTTTTTATTATTTTCATTTATGTCCTTGCTTTCGTTTTTGTTTGTTCCATATCGTTTTCCTATTTTGCTTCTCTGTTTGTTACTTTATTTATATCTTCATTTCTTCCTTTCTTTCGTACTTGCATTTCTGTTTCCGTTAGTCTGCGTCTTTTCCTTTTTGCGTTCTTTCTTTTTTTTTCTCTTTCCATCGTTCCCCATTACTCTTTTCTTCTTTATTTCTGTTTCTATCTCATTAAGTTTAGTATATTTTACACTAAATTTGCGCTCGTATCACTTCAACGGTTCTTGCCATAATGCTTTTCCGAATCCTTTGTTTAACGTACCACATTATCATGGCCTCTCGACGGCAACGTCGTTTATAACATTTTATAAGAAATGTTTCAAGGAAACGAGTGATATTGCCCTACTTCGTGTGACACTGTATTAATTACTCTCACTCATGGAGGCGACCTCCGAATTAACCTCCTGCTATTCATCAAGTTGATGTGGACGAATGCCGGTCTTCGCGTGTTGTGGTTATAGCAGAGAACTTATTGCACAACATTTTTATCTGTGCTTCCTCCCACACATTCAGATCAGATAAGATATTATAAATTGCGACTGGAGCAATTTCGAGGAAATGCACAGAGAAAATGAGCGAGCGAGAAGCGGAAGAGTATGGATCGAGTGCAGAGGAAGCAACTTTATTGAAATATTCCAGTTGTGTACACACTCTATACACTGAGCGTTTCTCTCAGAGCGTTTCTCTCAATGCAATATGTCACTCAAAATAAATATAAAGGCTTACCAGACTCTGTATGTATTAACTATAAGGTCAAATGTCAAGAAAGAATTATTATAATAATTGTGAGGAGAAGTGATTCCCTTGCTATAACTGAGAACTGAATAAGGTAATCGATGAAAGTGTCAGAAATTCCAATTTCTACTTCTTTGCATCGAATAATATGTCGTCATTATGTCGGATCCCGAATTCCTCCACCCGTTTCTGCTGGCCCCTCTGTAAAGGCTAGTGGCTGGGCTCTAAGGCTCTTTCCTGAAAATGTTTTCTGTATGGAATTGGAAATCTATATAATATTATACAACTGTTTAAAATAATTTAAAGAAAAAGGTCCGTGAAGTAAATAAATATCACGTGATTTATCCTGTTTCGAAGACCCTGCAGCATAACCACTCGGACCATGCTTTCAAAGTGGTAAACGAGAAATGTGCCAGAAAATCAGTTTTAGTTATAACCTTTGTTCAAAAGTTTCGCTAGTGTTTAATGTACCAGCCAAGAGATCTGAGGAACGCTGAAAGTGTCTCTGCATAGGCATGACGTCAGGCTGGCTTGCTCTTATTTTATTGTTTGGTTAGTAATAGATTTGAAAAAGTTTCTGTCAAATGTTACTGTAATACACTCTTTTTTATACCAAGTATTATATATTTCATTTTTAGAATTTCAAGAGGATAAATTAAAGTTTTTAGAAAAAAACGGGCATATATAGGTCTAATATTTATTTGATGTTTTCCATAACAATATTCATGTAGCCATAATTCTACGAAAACACAGTATACAAAACTTTAAAACAATGAATTATAAGTGGAAAACCTAATAATGAAAGTGCCAGAATATAGAAAAATAGTTTGACAAGACACACACACTATTTTTTCATATTGTGTATTATATTATATTACATTGCATTACACTATACTATACTATACATATACTATACTATATTATACTATACTATACTATACTATACTATACTATACTATACTATACTATACTATACTATACTATACATGTCATATACTATACTATGCTATATTTAAAGGTAGGAATTTATACCACAGTATGAGGATATTAGGTTAGTTGTGCTTAGACTGTTGTTACGTCATAAATGACGTGAAGCCTGAGGTATGACCAGATTACAATTGAAATGTGTTGTGAATCGCAGAAATTGAATGGGGTTACGTTTCTTTTGCGTTGGGTTCAGCATTGTGCTCCGGCAATTGGTTTATCTACATTGCACTGCGATTCGTTGATTAGTTAAACAGATAGAACTGCAATCTCACCCTGCTTTATATCATGGCAGAGTTCCCTGGCAGGTACCCATGTACCTGCATTGCTGGCTACTCTCTCTCTCTCTCTCTCTCTCTCTCTCTCTCTCTCAACAACGAACACTCTGTGCATACCTAACCTTGTAGTCTCTGTGAGTAAATTCCTATCTTTAATTATATTATATTATATTATAGTATATTATATTACGTTACGTTACATTATATTATATTATATTATATTATATTATATTATATTATATTATATTATATTATATTACATTATATTATATTATTTATCTATTTATTTATTTATTTATCGGAGCTTCCCCAAATTAGAGGCTGCCATTAGACAAAGCATACAAAACAATGCAAGAACAAATAGATTATGAGAGCTAAAAGAGTAAGAAAAAAGGCAAACAAATACACAAACAAACAATGGCAGTTTACAGAAGAAAAAAAATTTCAAGTAAAGAATCAATGAAAGCTAAGAAGGAAAAAGAAAAATGATAATGGTGCGTCAATTTTTTCCATATGCTGAATTAGAGTCCATATAGGTGGTTTCGTAAAAGTTTGACTGACTCTCTAATTATGAGGAGGGCCAGTTCATTCAGAAAAGATTTGTGCAGTCGTAGGGTCTTACGGAATTTAGAAGAGAAGTTGGGTATCGTTCCTCTTGCTCCAAACATCAATCCCGTAACACTAATATCGTGAAGTTGGTATTTATCTTTGTAATACGGGTAGATTGCTCGTTTCTCCTCATGTACGTCTTTTTTTTTATTAGGTTATTTTACGACGCTGTATCAACATCTAGGTTATTTAGCGTCTGAATGATATGAAGGTGATAATGCCGGTGAAATGAATCCGGGGTCCAGCACCGAAAGTTACCCAGCATTTGCTCGTATTGGGTTGAGGGAAAAACCCGGAAAAAACCTCAACCAGGTAACTTGCCCCGACCGGGATTCGAACCCGGGCCACCTGGTTTCGCAGCCAGACGCGCTGACCGTTACTCCACAGGTGTGGACTGTACGTCTTCGGGCTGTCCTTTGTACGTTTCAAACCTGATGGTGCGGTCGATTATCATACCCTGAGACAGGGATTCACTAATGGCGATTATGTCAATTCGTCTGTTACTGCCATTGTCGGCGGTTCCGTGGACTATTTCATAGACGGTGTATTTTAGTTTTCTAAGGGCATCGGCCAGTTTAGTTCTAATTGCATGGTGCCTATGTATACACAATGTTTCGCCATAAGGGCATGCTCCCAGGCGTTATTCTGTACAGTGAATTCACTCCCTCTAACAAATGGATAACTAAACCCGATGGAATGACTAGCGGTGAATGGAAGGAGGCTATCAAGATGACTGCCAACGTAAGCGCTGTAAGAGCCATACCAGGTAGGTCTCAGGACAATCACTGCAGGCGATGCCTCAGTGAGATAGAAACCCTTGGACATGTCCTGGGAGCCTGCCCTTATGGCGAAACATTGCGTATACATAGGCACCATGCAATTAGAACTAAATTAGCCGATGCCCTTAGAAAACTAAAATACACCGTCTATGAAGAAGTCCACGGAACCGCCGACAATGGCAGTAACAGACGAATTGACATAATCGCCATTAGCGAATCCCTGTCTCAGGGTATGATAATCGACCCCACCATCAGATAAAAATGAAATACTGTACAATATAACATAGATTGATAAATGAAAATAATATTATCACAAAAGTCTGAATGAAAATGCAACTTACTTAGTATTAGAATCAGATCACAATATAGTCGTAACTTTGTGTTTTACATAAGCAACATTGACGATGGAGCGCCTATATTGTACTGTGATTTATAGTCTATGCGTACCTGCTTACAACTTATGCATTCACGTAAGATGTACCAGAAGAAAATACTCGATCCGCTGTACGTTTGGGAACACAAATGCCCTGCCTGTTGATCAGTTTCAAAGTTTCTTTCTTCACTCTTTCCAACACAGCTTCATTTCTTATTCTGTCTGTTCATTTCACACGCCCCATCCTTCTCCATATCCACATTCCAAATAATTCCAGTCGTTTCTCTTCATTTTGTCGTAATGCCCATATTTCTGCCCGATACTGTGCCACGTAACTAACTCCACTAGAGTGTTCCTTAGTTCATTTTCCAGAGGTCCACAGAAAATGCTCCTTTTCCTATTAAAAGCTTCCTTTGTCATTGTTATCCTCCTTTTGACTTCCTGGCAGTAGCTCATGTTACTTCTTACAGTACACACCAAGTATTTGAAGTCGTTAATTTGTGTATTTTTATTGTACGTTTTCAGGAAACCGAATATTTTTGACAACATGATGGCGATGATGGAGAAATACGCAAACAATCTAGAAGCTCTCGTTGATGAACGCACGGATCAATTAGTTGAAGAAAAGAAAAAGACTGGTAACTTTCAGTATTTGAATAACATGGAGTTTATTTGTTACAAATGTTCTCTATGATCGTATGCAATTTTTAATACTAGAAAATAAGAATTGAGGCAGTAGCCGGAAAATGGGTCTATAGGTCCTTTTCGGGAGAATGTTTAATTCGATTTTCCATTTTAAAATCTACTTAGTTTCAATATCATGTAAACAGAGAGCAAGATAGCTAATTCTAATTAATGAACCTATGCACCCTTGCGTAGTTGTGGGACTCAGCAAACTTCATTGAAGATTTCCTCAAAGTGAATGTGAGTTCATCCAGGATGTGCATTAAAGTGTAAACTGCACTCTGAAGATGAACTTTGAAGTGAGTGTGAGTCCCTAACACTTGTTTATATTACAGTATTTAGGTTATGTTATAGCTTCTGCTATATTTAATTTAATTTATTGGTCTGACTCAATATTTTGGGTTTGCCCTGCGACACAGAATAGCTCACAGTAAAATTTAAAATGAAAAATTATATAAACAGGTTTCAGACAAAAGTGATTAAGACATAAGAAAAAAAATAGAACCAAGTAGAATTTAAATTGAATGTACGCCATAAAGATGCTGACGAAATATCGCTACAGAACATTTTATAATGGTGGTGCCACTTTACAAAGGCTTACGGATTGGTGCCTCTCGCTCCAAAGAAGAGACCGGTAACTGTGATTTTTTCAATGTTGCATTTCGCTGATAGGTACTGCATCGTGGGCTCGTAGATTTTCTTTTTCTCTTCATTCACTTCAGGTGGTTGAGTGGCTGTGATTTCAAATCTGATCGTAGGATCAATTATTTCGGCTGTCTGTTTATTCCTATTTATATGGACAATCACGTATAAGACTTTGTTTTAAGATTTACTGAAAATCATCTGTCAAGTGACCTTGATTACTGGGATCCGGATAACTGAAGTTTTAATAAAAATGAAACTGAATCAACAAAGCCTTCTTGACTGGTAACCGTCCACAGAGTTCAATGAAGATTCCATAGTTGGCACAACTGATAACAAGAAAACAGCTAATCATAATACACTACTGCCATCTAGCATAATATTTGTAATGTTGAGATGGCATAATAATACATTTGAAGACAGTTGTATTTTCGTAAGTCAATTAATATTTTATTTTATTGGAGTACTTCGTTACTTCTAATCTTTATATACTTTCTTCTAATCGTGTAATAGTCAAATTCCACTCGAGTTTTGATTTCCTCTAGATAAACCAAAACCTCTAGTGAGATTATTGTTGATAAGAGTGCAATAAAATCACAATTACATAAAAATAAATCTTTCAATCATTGTTTTCCCGAAACATGACTTTTGCTTATGGGCCCCTTTTCCGGTTACCGCCTCAATTACATTGTAATACAACGAATATTTCTTCAGAAATGTCAATTTTGATTACGTATCTTCAAAAAATATGCTAAACTCTTTATTGCACTGTAATTAAAAAGTAGAAAATTATTAGCAATCTTCTCTTTCTTGAAATGTGCGATGTTTGTAACAAATCATTTAATGGAAGTGTTGTTGTGATAGAGGCGCTGCTTTACGAGATGCTGCCTCGGTACGTGGCTGAACAACTGAAGAGAGGCAATAAGGTGGAAGCGGAGAGCTTCGACTGCGTCACCATCTACTTCAGCGACATCGTGGGCTTCACCACCATGTCTGCAGAGAGTACGCCCCTGCAGGTAGGCTACTGCCGTGGAGAAAATCTTTATATTTTGATGATCCTTTCCAGTGGCATAAATAACAACCATACTGACACCAGACACAATTGTTTACAGTCAACACCGGCTGGAATATGGTGCACTCCGCAAGCCGGTTATTTATTTATTTATTTATTTATTTATTTATTTATTTATTTATTTATTTATTTATTTATTTATTTATTTATTTTACAAAATTGTTAAAAATTTGACTCCCTCCGTGGTCTTCTTGGTCAGCATGCTGGCTTACAGATCTGGAGGTCCCGGGTTCGATTCCCGGGCTCAGCTCTCGGTGAATTTTTCTTGAAGAAGAAAAATTACCTGGGTGTCTAGAGTCTGGAAATTTGTATGAATGTGAGTGTGCCGGGTTAATATTAATTAACCAATCATCAAAATATAAAATACATCAGGACTGTCGTTGGGGCAGTAACCTGAACACACGTTTCAGCGTCACATTGTTGACTAGAAAAAAAAATTGTTCAAAAAATGAGTTTGTTGACCCTCGTACTCGATTTAATCGTCCACACCTGTGGAGTAACGGTTAGCGCGTCTAGCCGCGAAACAAGATGGCCCGGGTTCGATTCCCGGTCGGGGCAAGTTACCTGGTTGAGGTTTTTTCCGGGGTTTTCCCTCAACTCAATACGAGCAAATGCTGGGTAACTTTCGGTGTTGGACCCCGGACTCATTTCACCGGCATTATCACCTTCATCTCATTCAGACGCTAAATAACCTAAGCTGTTGATAAAGCGTCGTAAAATAACCTACTACTCTCGATGTAATCTCCTCATAGCGCCGTATTTCCTCAGAACTAGCATTCTGTAATCGATTCCTGCAGTATTTCGTGTTTCCAATGTTATTTACTGATAAAAAAATAGTCAATACAAAAAACAACGGACCAACAATAAAAATAAAATTAAAATTAAGACTAAGAAAAAAAATTAAAAATCGGGCTCATTCATTTAAATAACTTATCAACCATTAACACACAACACTCTAACTCATCAATTCAGTATCTAGTATAAAGTATTAAAATCGTGGAACAAAAAACGAAATTGAACAAAGGAATGTTATGCTTCGTTTTCACAACGCTCATCATTGACAAGCAAACATTCTCAAGTTATTTTTTTTCTTTCACCATGTTAACAAAGTCAAAACAAGTGTTTATACAAATTTTGGCCACTCTAACGCAATTACGAGGGCTGTAGAAAAATTATTTTCCCTGGGACCGTTTACAGAAAGAAAACAAAATTTCATGGAAAAATTTACAGGAACAGAAATTTTTCAACATATTCTCCACCGGAATTGAGACATTTGTCATACCGTGGGATCAATTTTCGTAGCCCTGTGTCGTAGAAGTCTGCCGCCTGGGATCTGAATCAGTGTGTGACAGCCGTCTGCACCTTTCTGCTGATCCCACTGTATGACAGATGTCTCATTTACAGTGGGGAATATGTTGAAAAAATAGCTCAACAGTTGTAACTGTTCCAATAAATTTATTTCAATGAAATTGTGTTTTCCTTTTTCAGAGAAAATTATTTTTACGGCCCTCATAATTGACTTCGAGTGGCCAAAATTTGTACAAGCAATTGTTTTGACATTATTAACATGGTGGGAGAAAAAAAATAACATTGTTTTTGGTTTCTTAAGCTCAAGAAAATAAGAAAATAATCACGCTAACGTTGAACCAAAATACCAAGAACATTCCAGTAGTCATACAAGCCTATATGGACAAGATTAATAAATTGGTGACAATTTAATTTCCTATGTTTTCTTTCCAGACAACTTGATAGGAGAATTATTCTATAACTTTATGAAATACTGCTTAGATTAATTCGTAGCGTGTGGTTTATTCATGGTGGTATTGCATCTCTGGTTTTTTAATTAACAAACATTTTATATAACCAATTTCCAATTAAATGGATTGGTTGTAGGGGACACATTATCTGGCCTACACGATCCCCAGACCAGTATCTAGTTGCAATATCACTTGTACAGTTACTTTAAATCTGTTTTAATTGACAATGAATTGAAAATATTTAATTTCTGTAACTTCTTGATTAGTTTTCTCAATGTAGACAGAAACTTGAAATTTTGAACAGATGAGGTGATCTACAATGAGGCATTACAGAGATATTATCGATGCACAAGGGGTTCAGTTACAGCACTATCTACGAATTTTTGTAAAGATGACTAATTTTTTGGTCCTACAGAATTCTCAGTTATGGTTATTATTTGTTAATGACTGCAACAAATTCCCTCCGACACTGGAGATGGAACCCAGGATCCCCAGTTCTACGCACTGGGTGCTCTATCCCTGAGCCACGCCGAGGCTCAATCTACAGCATTGGATCAATGTTTCGTCTTTGGTTTTTTCCCTTTGTGGCCTTACTCCATGTTCGACCTAATTATATTATGTCATCATACAAGGAGCGCACTCATATGAATGACGTGTGGCGGGGATTCCACAGATTTTTTGCACTGTTAGACGAATAATTTACGAAAATATTATTAATTTTTTGGTCCTACAGAATTCTCTGTTATGGTTGAGTCTCGGCGTAGCTCAGTGGTAGAGCATCCAGGCGTAAAACTGGGAATCCTGGATTCGAATCCCGGCGCCGGAGCGACTTTTTCTTCGTCATTAACTAATATAACTATCTTTGAATGTAAGCATATGTTTCAGGAATACAAAAACAACTATAATTTCTGATCAAATCAAGTTTGCATACCAGTTTATATTAATGTTTTATTATTTTTAGATCCACAATTAATTCGACTCTGAATTAGACTCGACATGTAATTAAATGTCCTTTATTTAACCCTTTACAGCACAAATTAGTTTTTTATGTTCTTCATTTCATGGATCATAAGAAAGCTTCGATCAATTTTTTTCAACATTTTAACTCTGCACACAATTTCAAAACATAGATGCAACCTCTATGTATACTCAAGAGATGGTTCCTTGGTGGAATATCTGTGCCATAAAATTAAGATAGAAAACTGTGGTTCTTCTGAACAACCACTATGCTGCAAAGGGTTAAGGAATATGAACGCGAAAATAATGTGTAAAGATTTTACGAACGTGTACTAAAGGCAGGTTCACAATAAACCGGGAACGGAAACGACAACTAGAACCAGAACTGAAATATTTTAAGTAAATGTTTTTAAATGTAAGCATTCACAATTAACTATCGTGAATGATCACATTTAAATACTTTTATTTTAACATTATTTCCGTTCTCGTTCTCGTTGTCGTTTCCGTTCCCGGTTTATTGTGAACCAGCCTTAATTCTTTATCAGAATACATTCTGCTGCGAATATTGTCTTATGAAACACCTTGTGTAAAAAGAAATTCGAATTAATAAATATGAATAAGTTAGCTGCAGTGAACAAAGGCTCTCAAATTAGTAAGAAAAATATATCTATCAACATTTCACCAAATTAAATCTTTTGTCAGTTGTGACACTGAAGTAAATATTTTTCGACTATATATATTCGTTACCCTCACATGGGCTTCGAAGTTTTATCGTCGCATCATATAAACAAGCAGTAGTAGCCACAAGCCAAGTGTTTCTCGTAACTGTTTCTACTCTAAACTTAATCTCCCAGTTTCAATATTTTTGCCAACATTCTGTTCAGACACCAACTAAACTAATCTCCAGACTTCTGTGAGATGTGGATAAGTTTGTTTCCGCTTGTGTTTCAGGTTGTGGACTTCTTGAATGACTTGTACACCTGTTTCGACTCAACCATCGAGAACTACGATGTCTACAAAGTAGAGACGATTGGGGATGCGTACATGGTGGTAAGTACACAAGTGCAGCATTCTCATTAATTAAAATTGAATACACACGAAATCCATAAAACATTGCCTTCTAGATGACCACAATTTAATATACTGGACTTTTATTTATGAAGATATTTAAGTTTCTTTTCGTGTTAAAATCTAATCGGAAATGTTGGGGGACTTCGTGGCTGTATTGATGCGATAAAATTACATAACACCGGGGAAAGATCAGTGCATCCGGGACGCAGTTTGGTGACGGTTGAAGTTTGTATCTGTGCCGACTGCGGACGTCATTTAATATTGCTTAGTACAGTGGTTCCCAACATTTTTTTGATTGACGACACACTTTACTGAACGCCCACAATATAGTGGCACACTTATTTGTTTTTATTAATAACAATAAAATAACAACAACTAATGATTTTCTTGTGGAGAAAAATGTGGTGAAACTCTTGTGTAGAATATTTCATAGCGTGCGAGGAGATGATTACTGTTCACTGCGCAGGAATTTTGACGTTTTTGTCTTCCTTTTCGTCCAACTAAGACTTTCAAGGTCTAAGCGGAATTCAAAGAAAAATTAAATTAAAAACATACTTATTTACACACACGTTTCGCTTGCATGATGAAAAATGCAAGGAAAAAAGTGCCGGAACGCCGTTCCAGCGCGTTCCGCCAGAAAAAAAAGCACTGATAACTTCTATGTAATGTCGGACATCCAGTGTTGTAGATAGATCGATGTTAACAAGCAATCGGAAAAAAAAAACAAGCGGCAACTTGAGTGAAATTAGAAAAATACATACGTAGAATATGTCAAAAATCCCAACCTATCTATGCCGGATGTCCGACAAAAGATTTTTATGATCGTTTTTGAAAACTCACATATTTAAATTAATATGACGTCTGCGCTTCGTGGGTTGCACAGAGTTTCTCTATATGTGGCCTTATGATTCACAAGATACATTAATCATCGTCAAGATACAGCAGTCTGTTACTTTAAACAGAGTTCACTATTTTCATAGTAGAAAATGCTGATTCACACAAGTATGACGTTGGAAACGGCAGTTATACTCGCAAATGTATTTTTACTTTATTCGGCACCATCGACTGATGTGATAAAACATTTTCGCATATAAAGCACTCGGGATTTTGTTTATATTCATCTCCACGCCATGTAAAACGATATTGCAAGTATTCATCACTATGTTTACGAAACGCAGTACGTTTTTGTGAACCCTGAAGGGAATTTTCGCGCTCATTATTTGAATTAGTACTGGTGTTATCTAATTCTAACCCAGAGCTTGATTTCGAATTAAAAATTTGTCCATGATAAAATATAAATCAAGCACTTTTCATAAAATAGTCGCACTATCATACTGAAACTGACCAATATGTTCTTACGATTCTAAACTCTAGGGCCTACAGTATTTTATTATTAAGTGGGAACAGTAAACGAATTACTAAGCATTGTTGCAGGTGTTCACGTTTCATTGGTAAAGTCTGTTTCAAAATAAAATGTACCATATCAAAAACTTCGTTGTAAATAAAAAATGCGTTCTAAAGAGACTTTGTGGATGACATACAATTTATTTTTCAATTCCAAAATTTCGCGACACACTCCAAGGTGGTGCGCGACCGGTTGGGAACCCCTGTAGACTCATACGTTATAAGCGTACGTCCAGATTTTGTTTGTATATTTTCGAGATTTTCGGAAGTATTTCTTTTTTTAGGCTTTAATGACAGAGATAAGTTTTCTTCAACGTTAATATGAGTATTTCGTAAAGAATGGCCTGGCGATTTGTTTTAATATCATTGCTTATATTTCACCAACGAATTAATTAATTAATTAATTAATTTGTTTGTCATTAAGCAACACCTTTTTGGCGAGGCGACACTTCACATTTAGTGTACAGTACCGCCTTCCCGTTTTACAACGCCTCTCGCACAAGTCATTAGATAATTAATTGTTTTAATTTATTATTACATATCTTCCACTCTGTCTTTCCTCGTCCGTCATCATTTCTTCCACTAACCTTACTCCTCTCCCATTACTACACCAAAATATTATACTTATAACTCTGTACCCCACTCCTCTATGGCATACTTCCCCTCACTTCACATCTCTATCTAGTTGCAATTTTAGACCTTACTGCTAAATTTTTCACATTTCTACTTTATTTTAGGTCTTAGTTTTCTTTTCTCTCGATTTATTTCCCCTCCACATCATTTCCTTAAGTCATACTGATTTTCCCCCTTGTTTTCCTCTCTTCTTTCATCACTGCTTCCTGCTCTATTTTGTACTTCCATCACTCTACTTTTCGACAGCCTCGATTTACCTAGTTCCTTTACTCTCTTCGGAATGGCCCCGAGCTGCTGTCCACTATTTTCCTTCGATTGCACTGACATCATGTTCTGCTGCATCTGCTGAATTACAATTCGCCTCTGGAATTCGTTACCTAATGACGTCAGGGACTGCCGGACTTTATCACAATTCAAAATTAAATTGGAAAATTTTGTCTTAGTTAATGTTTTTAGGTATTGCTAGAAGTATTGATTTGTGTTTTTTTCTTTTTCTTTTTTAATCTGGATTATAATTGCAAGTTTCTTGTTTATGTTAGTTAATTAGTTAGGATATAATTAATTATAATACTTAATCACTCATTTAAAGTTTGTGTGACTGCAACCTGTGCATATTTTTGTGTGGCTTTACTTTGTTTATAGTGTTTTCTCTCTCTGTCTCTCTCTCTCTCTTTATTTTTTTTTGTAGATTTATTTTGAAATAGTGTTTTTCCTCTGTTTTTCTATATTATTGTATTTGTATTCCTGGTGTTGTGGAAGAGAAGGCCTGATGGCCTTAACTACACCAGAATAAATAAATAAATAAATAAATAAATAAATAAATAAATAAATAAATAAATAATAAATAAATACTAAATTCGCGTCACTTCTACTTCTTCTTCGGACGACGTCACTGCTTGCTTCCCTGGTACTTTGGTTGAACTCACCACTTCCACACATGTCTCACTGTTCTCGTGTACACTGACCATATAAGATTTGCTGATGATATGGCGTTGTTAGCAGAAGAGGATGTGATATTAAGGGATATGCTACTGGAGCTAAATGACAGCTGTGAGCAGTATGGGATCAAGATAAATGCTAACAAGACGAAGAACGTAATCATAGGAAGAAAAATGAAGAAGGTAAACGTGCGAATTCTAAATGAGGCAGTAGAACAAGTAAAGAGCTTCAAATACTTCGGGTTTACTATAAGCAGTAATATGAGCTGCTACCAGGAAGTGAAAAGGAGGATAGCAATGTCCAAGGAAGGTTTTAATAGAAAAGGAGCATCTTCTGCGGACCTCTGGAAAAAGAGCTAAGGAAAAGATTAGTGAGGTGCTTTGGGTGGAGTGTGACATTGTATGGGGCAGAAACATGGACATTACGACGAAGTGAAGGGAAGCGAATATAAACATTTGAAATGTAGATATGAAGAATAATTGAACCTGTGACGTGGACAGACAGAATAAGAAATGAAGCTGTGTTGGAAAGAGTGGGTGAAGAAATAATGATGCTGAAACTGATCAGAAAGAGAAAAATGAACTGGTTTGGGTCACTGTCTGAGAATAAACTGCCTATTGAAGGATGCACTGGAAGGAATATTGAACTGGAAAAGAGTTCGGTGTAGAAGACGTTATCAGATGATAGACGACATTAAGATATATAGATCATATGCGAGCCAAAGAGGAAGAAAATGGGAAATATCATAGAATGCGGGTTTGCAGTGAAAGTCCTGCCCTTGGGCAGAACACTATGAATGACTTAATTAATTAATCAATGAATAATAACTGTTAAATTGTACTCAAGCCTTCAGACTATAAATTTACTGGAAACAATGCCTCTAACAAACTTAGACTCTCTCGCTTTTCTAAACTTGAATAATAATAATAATAATAATAATAATAATAATAATAATAATAATAATAATAATAATAATAATAATAATAATAATACTGATAATAATAATGCTGATAATAATAATAATAATAATAATTATTATTATTATTATTATTATTATTATTATTATTATTATTATTATTATTATTATTATTATTATAAATCGAAATGAAGATAATGTTACCACTAGTTAGAGAAATTGAACAAAATACCGTAAATTTAAAAATACTAAGTTGTTATTGCTGAGTAAAACACCGAACATTCCTGCAAACATCAATGTTCTAAACGTTAAAATATAAAAAAAAAAAATAACTAGTTCTGTTACCTTACAAGTTTCATTACAAATAATAATAACAAACAGATACTATGACAAACAATCGGAACACCGAAGCCACTGGTGCGGACCGCGGCAACAACAACAAGCCACCGTCCCACACCTTAATAGCGACGTGCTACCAGTCTGACGGAAATCATCAGAGCCAATTGGCTAATACCGTTTAGATGATTAAATAACTTATATCGTCTCCAATAATCCCGTTTTGCTGAACGATGGAGTCGTAATAGAGCCAATTGGCTAGTCTACATCCATCGAATCACAGTCATTTTACCTAAGAGCCAACTGGCTAGTCTCTGAAATTGAGACATCTCATCCTAAGGCGCTAAGACAAATGTCAGGATGAGACCTAAAAGAAATGGGCCACGGACCTGCTTTCACTTCCCCAGACATTGGTGACGGCTCAAAATTAATGATTATTCACATTGAACTCGGGCTCTAACAGAAATCAATCGTCCCCTTCTACAGATCAATGGAGTCATCAAAGAGCCAATTGGCTGGTCTCCTGATCTGAGAAAAATCATCAAAGATCCAATTGGCTATTACCGTTAAGATGATTAATTCCCACGCGTTCGAATCTTCAAACAGCCAAATTGGCTATTACCTTTTCGTGCCTAGACTTCTGCCACTCTCCTCCTAGTTGGTACCATCGCGTTTCTAACTCCTCCGGATCAGGTCGCTGAACTTCTCCCCCTACCTCCCGTATGTTGTAGCTAATCAATTACGTCAATTTTCGACTTCCCCCCTCGAAATTTTCTAGCGCTCCTTCACTGGGGCGGCGAAACCCGAAGTGAGACAAATGGCCAACTAACTTGGAGCTCACATATTCAGTTTTCACAGCCCCAACTCCTCCCTTGCAAGGACGTGTTTTCACTGAAGATGTCCACCGGAGTAGTGGACAAAACGTTTGGTTGTAACACCGACAGACCACGGCCCTCTAGCTCGGAAAATACGCATCCTATCGACGTCGGCCGTGAAAGCCTACATTCTTAGAATAATAACAAATTAAGTAAAATCGTAATTAAAAGTGTAATTTATTTAGTTAGGTAATTCTCATTAATAATTAATAATATTGAACTGTCGCATTGTACATGCAAATAAGTAAAATATTAAAAAAAAAAAAAATAGAATATATTTTTATAAAGACGCGAACAATAAAAGAATAGCCTAAAAGCCAAGTTAGTATGTATCCTACTCAGAATGTTAAAAATCAGCTGTAGAACAGGAGGTAAGGGGAACCTTAATATGGGTAACCGGACACTACCATCTGAATAAACATCTAGACATATTGGACCCCATTGATAATCCAGTATGTGGGGAATGTGAGGTAATGTTTAGTTATCAACTCAAATTCTGCTAGATTGTACAGTTTAGCCATCTCACATAGGGAAACACATGTCATGTTGTTTTTTTAAGGAAATAAAACCGCGAATCTGGTCACCCAGTGCTGTCTCCTGGGGTACTTTCTAGTTTATAGGGTGCATTCCGGAATGTGTGCATTAATAGCAATCTGCTCCCTAATTAAAGAAGGAAAAGAAATAATGGAACTAATAAGGAAAATAAGAAGAAGTAAATTAAAATAAGCATAATTATTTTCCGCATTCCATTCCATTCCATCTACCTAGCAATTACTACAAGTTAAATCGTTGTAAGTCGTCTGGGGACACTGCACTAAAAATTATATTCTTTCATGTAATACAAATATCAATAAATGCCAATTTATATGCAAAATGTAAGTGAAATATACATACAAAATAATTATTTACAATGAGCAGAAGTACATGTTTCAGGCAGCTCGTTCAAACCAGAAATGATATAATGTACTCTAGTTCATATAAATGGCGTAATGATAGACAATAGAAAGTTTCCGCCAGTTGCAAGTAGCACTTGCTTTGAAACATATCGAATAACTGTCAAAAAATTTAATTATGGTTTATTTAACGACGCTCGCAACTGCAGAGGTTATATCAGCGTCGCCGGTGTGCCGGAATTTTGTCCCGTAGGAGTTCTTTTACATCCCAGTAAACCTACTGACGTGAGCCTGTCGCATTTAAACACACTTAAATACCATCTACCTAGGCCGGGATCGAACCCGCAATCTTGGGCATAGAAGGCCAGCGCTATACCAACTACGCTATCTAGGTTAACTGTCAAAGACATTATCCCGGAAACAGCATATGACGAATAATGTATCGTATTTAAAACTATGTTAAATTTCGTAATTTCAAAGACGTTTTTTCCCTTAAAAGCATTTATTATTATTATTATTATTATTATTATTATTATTATTATTATTATTTATTTATTTATTTATTTATATATTTATTTATTTATTTATTTATTTATTTAATCTGACAGGATTTAGGCCATAAGCCCTTCTCTTCCATCATACCAGATAGCACATATAAATACAAAAAGGAAATACAGACGTTGATGAAAATAATACAAATTAAATTAAAGCCCTATAGAGGGTCAACAGGGTCAGAAGAACACTCTAGAGCTCTCATCGAGCTAATACAAAAAAAGGAAAGAAAAACAGAGATAGCAATGATGATACTGATAACTGACAATAATAATAATAGTAATAATAATAATAATAATAATAATAATAATAATAATAATAATAAATGCATTACATATTAATTGTCAATTTTACAACAGCATAGTTACAATATTTACTATATGTCATGGGTTAAGCTGAAGTTCCTGACAGGTGTTCAACAAGCAATTCCATGAACTAGAATTTGATTTTTTTATTTAAATTTGAATTTTGATATTGTCCGACAGTCTCTGACATGCTCAGGGAGAGAGTTCCAGAGGCGTGGAATAGATATGCTGAAAGATGATGAGTAGAAGGATGTTCTGTACAGAGGAATAGAGAGAAAGTACATGTTCCGGGTTCGAAGTAGTGAAAGGTAAACAAAACGAGATGCTAGGTAAGAGGGTGAGGAGGTGTGGATGATTTTAAATAGTAATAAGAGAGAGTTGAAAAATCTTCTTTCTTTAAGTGGACTCCAAGACAACAATTCTAGTGACGATGTTACATGATCGAATTTTCTAATGTTACAAACGAAACGAACGCAGATATTGTGAACACGTTGTAGTCTGTGGGCAAGATCAGTATTTAGATTCGTGAATATAGAATCGCAATAATCGAAGTGGGGCATCACTAAAGTTTGGATCAGGTTATTTTTAAGGCTGAGAGGTAAAACGTTGGTTAAGTGTCTAAGGGAATGAATTATGGAAAAAGTTTTCTTACATATGTAGGTCACTTGACTTTGAAAATTTAAATTTGAATCTGAATATACCCCTAAATTTTTTACTGTCTTACTATATGTAATTGTGGTATTATTTATTTTTGTATTTGATACAGTGGCTAGATCTGTTTTGTTTAATGCTCGTTGGTGGCTCATTATTTTAGCTTGTGATTTGTCTGGATTTAGTCTGAATCCAAATTTTTGCTCCCATTGAGCTACAGATGCTAGATCTTCATTAATTCTGATCACAGAGTCATTAATTGTACAAGTTCGGGAATGAATGTAAAGTTGTAAGTCGTCAGCGTTGTAAGTTTTCAGCGTCAGTTATTTAAAATGCGGCATTGCATATCTTTCTTGCCATTCATATTTCTCTGGAATTATTTGTGCATGAATAACTCTGACAAACATATACAGCTGCCATCAACAACTTGTTATTTTTAATCCTCCGCTGGTAACATGAATAATACAGCATTCGTTGGTAACTGGGGTTGCATGCCATCCCATGCATTTAAAATGCAGATAAACAAATGCTATATATATTTACTTATAGAACCACTTTCACTATTAAATGAAGGCTTTCCTACACACAAAAGTAACAGATTTATCATAAAAGGATACACAATAATACAGTTTTAAAGTGCCGAAAAATAGTGATTACAAATGTCCTTCTGTGGTCGTGATCACTACAGACTGGTCTGCCATACTTAGAACATTGTATTCGTTTTTCTGTCTTTTGCTCGAGAGCAGAAATAACAGTTAGAATATTTTTGTATCTTGGTGGGTCTGAGTTCGATCTCTTTGGAATCTCTGTCTCGTTTCAATAAAGTAATATTCACAAAGAGGTCACGAGCAAATTATTGTCTAAACGTCGTTTCATGTGAGGAGATAGAAGTTGCAAAGCCAGGTTCCTAATTTTTTTCCTTTCTGGATTTGTGATAATTTTGTTGACGTATATAGGACCAATGAATTGAGAGCAGCTGGTCTGAGAATTCCAAAGAACATTAGAACTAGTGAACGGCGCGTGTATCTTGAAACGGTATTATCATGTACCATTTTGTCGAACATATCAATCCTTTCTTTCTCATCATTATGAAATTCAATTATTACTGGTCTCTTTGTTTTCTCATTTACATCTGAAGTATTATGCATTTTTTTATGTAATTATCATTTATTTACCCTTTTAAAGCATTGATGATACATGATGTCTTTTGTCATCGATAGGAAACTGTGAGAACAATACTTTATATTTTCCATTATATACGTCAACGTTTACAATGTACATATCATCAACAATACCATCATCAACGTCACCATCTTCATAAATGCACTATTCATAAAATCTGCAAAGTTTGGACCTTTCACATTCATACCAGATAACATTTCAGACAAATCGACAAAGAACTCATAATTTCACTACATGCAGTTGAAACCTGATACAGTGAATACAAAAAATAATGTTCTTTTTGCACAAAAGGTAATAAGAAGTTGACTTTCCATAGAGTATAAGATTACTCTAGACTATGTATGGCGGTACAATTCAAAGAATATGAGAAGGAAATATTTGCCTCCGTCAAAGGTAACAGGGCGGCGTACAATCCTAGGGGACAATTAAATCCACTTACAACCGGAAGTAACGGGACCATCGCCAGGGCAATGAATATTCCGAATCTTTGGGCAATCAAGTGAGATTACATAGACGGGCATAAAACACTGAACAGAAATACCAATATAACACACATAAAAATATCTCGCTGGAATTGCGCGCAACCCCTCTTACCATCGGAGAGTTAAATGTTTAATTAAACCCGTTAATTTCATGTGCCATTGTTGTAAACATCTTATCGCTTTTAAGACAGTCACTGTAGGATATAAAGCAGAATCAAGAATGTCGAAATCTTTGCAAGTAGCGTCTGTGAACGCCTGAATCAGTCCATCTAGACTGTTTTCAGTATTGGTCTGCGAGAGAAGTTGCCTATCATACAGGCAAACAATAAATTGTATCGCTGTTTCATTCAGTTTTAAGGTATTCTAAGGGCCGATTGTATAAACATTTAATCTTAGATCAGAGGTTAAATTAATCCTCGTTCTAACTGAACTTGGAATTCTGCGTTGTATAAAATGTAATCTGAGATTAATTTGTCTTAAACTAAAGTCAACTTTGACTGAAGAAATTTCTCGGATTAAGTTAGATGATCCAAGTTCAGTTATTTCTTTTCTGTTTAAAATATACGAGTGGCAGATTGTGCAAAAAGAATAACCATTATCATTAATATTAATAGGTATGGTAGGAGTACATTTATATACATATATTTTTTTAAATTTCTTGCCTTAATACACAAACATTCTTATATTTTATAAGGCTTTATCGTGTTCAGCAGTATCAAATAACATAACCTATAATTATATTATGTTTATAACCATTAATTATTAATGGACATGATAGATACATCCATAAATTTTCAATTAACTGTATTACTAAACGAAAATTGTCTTTTTATAAAGCTTTATTATGTTAGGAGTATCAAACACCATAACATGATAACAATTTGGAGAACGGTCAACTTTCTTCTTATTGTCCGCCATTATTTACAATGCACAAACCAAACCAGTGTCTCCAACAGAGTGTACGGAAAGTCGCCAAAAAGTAGTTGTAAAGTCGCTAGATTTCTCATTATCAACAAAGAAAGATTAAATTTTGTCACTATGGGGTGCTAAAAAGGTCGCTAAATCCCTATTTAAGCAATATAACAGTTAAAAGAAATTGTCGTTGAAAAAGAGTTAAAGTCGCTATATTGGCAACACTGAGCAAACCTGTACAATATGGCCCGCGCATCACATACTTCACCTGTTTATGCGATGTTGCGAAATCCTTTTCACGTGAACTTAGATTGCACTTTAACCAAGGTAATTTGATCGCAGGAAAGTTTTATACAATAGAAGAAGTGTCTGAACTCGGTTCACTTTCCGATCTTCGATCAAAGTTGATTTTTAGTCGGGGAGTTTTATACAATTGGGCCTAAGTGTAAACCATAGCAGAGCTGGTTTAGTATCGAAATGAACGTCCGTGAAAATGTGTTCGATTATATATAGTAGACGTTCCCACCCATTTTCCAGAATCAGCATTCCCAAATGGACCTTTTCCCGAATAGATTTTCCTGAAGCCAAATTCCCGAAACCACGGTCCGGAATTTCATTTAGTGTTCAGTTTCCCGTATATATTATACGAAAAATTACCGAACATTTGATTACTTTGATGTCACGCATTCAGTGGCAGAAGGCGACCTGTACTTCCTCGTTATGATAAGACATTTTGGAACCAGTACAATTCCACATTAAATAATGGACACCGAACAATAATCTGTCGGAAGATTTCCACAATCATCTGCAAGTGGTGTTTAGGAGATAGCATCCAAGCGTTTACACTGCTTTCTCTGGGCTCCAAAAGGAAGAGAGCGACGCGAGGACCAAGATTCTGGAATTCACATTGGGTAGAGGCGTGAGGGCACAACCGAAGAGAGCGTGGCTACAACTTTAAACATGAATATGAATTATCGTGTAGGATTATCACACCTATGCAGCCGATAACAGATACCTCGATTACCTGAGGACACGTGGACATTATTAAATTTCACTTTGTAAAGAGAAAGTGTTATTAATTTTACTATAGTTATATTAAATACATTTGTGTGGTAATATACACTACTGTATTATCAGGAAAATGGAAATCAAAGAAATCAGGAATGTGGATTCAGGAATTTTGTATTCGGGAAAATGGAATTTCGGGAAAATAGAAATCAAATAAATCGGGAAAATGTCTGTTGGGAGTGTGGATTCGGGAATTTTGTATTCGGGAGAAATGCTATTCGGGAAAATGGATGTTCGGGAATGCGGATTTGGGAAAATGTCCGTGAATCTACCATAGAGGATAAAATTACACTATTTTGACAATGAGTAAAGTATGTTGATCAGGTTAAGTGTTTTGGAGTCACCCTTACAAACGGCTATGACAAATGTACTGCTGCCTGAGCCACTGCATTCGGGAATTTTGTATTCGGGAGAAATGCTATTCGGGAAAATTGATGTTCGGAAATGCGAATTTGGGAAAATGTCCAGGAATCTACCATACAGGATAAAATTACACTCTTTGCACAATCACAGTATGTTGATCAGGTTAAGTATTTTGGAGTCAGCCTTACAAATGGCTATGACAAATAAATCTACTGTTGCCTGATCCACTGCCCGCACCATTCAGACTTATTTCATTACTGCGATCTCCATTGCTCAGCTTGAAGCAGAAGACAAACCTCTAGCGGCAGCTAATTCTTATTTTTCTGATTTGTTTTACGTACAATGAGGGACAGATGTGTTGAGGGACTCCAGTATTTTCTAAGTCAAAGAATGCCACACTGCGCATATTCCGGATCAAAAGTCTGGTTCATACCATGAAGAGATATTCGTTTTTTTTTTATTTTCATTTTATTTATTATATTCCATAGATCTTACATTACCATTGAAGCTTTAAGATGTGGAACAAGTTAAAATTTTACAACATTACAATTTTTGGAGAGATGTAGTGAGATGAGGCCGAGGATTCGCGACAGATTATCTGGCATTTGTCTTATGGTTGGGGAAAACCTCGGAAAACCCCAACCAGGTAATCAGACCAAACGGAGATGAAGTGAGGTGAGGCCGAGGACTCGCCGTAGACCACCCGGCATCTGCCTCACGTCTGGGGAAAATCTCGGAAGAAATCAACCAATCAGACCAGACGGGGGATCCAACCCACGCCCGAGAGCGGCTCCGGATCAGCAGGCCAGCGAGTCTGCCGACTGAGCTACATTGGTGGCTCAACAAAAAATATTCAGTACACAGCCAATCAGATTATTAAATTTATAAACCTAAACGATTATTCATCAGTTGAGCTATAAAATATTATACATAGCAAGTAAGTTAATTCAATTTAAAAGCATAAACAATTCAATAAGTTGAGATATAGAAAAATTGATAATATATATCATGCTAATTACGTCAAATTACAAGCATAAACAATTCATCAGTTGAGCTATACAGATTACTATTCAATTTAAAGCATATACAATTCATCAGCCAAACTATAAAGACATATACCTTTCCATACCTGTGGAGTAACGGCTAACGCGTCTGGCCGCGAAACCAGGTGGCCCGGGTACGATTCCCAGTCGGGGCAAGTTACCTAGTTGAGGTTTTTTCCGGGGTTTTCCCTCAACCCAATATGAGCAAATGCTGGGTAACTTTCGGTGCTGGACCCCGGACTCATTCACCGGCATTATCACCTTCATATCATTCAGACGCTAAATAACCTGAGATGTTGATACAGCGTCGTAAAATAACCTACTACTACAACTGCTACTGCTACTGCTGCTACTGCTACCACTATTACCACTGCTACTACTACTACTACCACCACCACCACCACTACCACCACAATATATAGTATTTAATACAAGACTGTACAAATATACAGACGTAAAATGCTGTAGTTTAAAAAAAACAGTAGTATATAGAAAATATAGAATGCTTGAAAGCAATCGTAGTGGTCGAGTATGAATCTAGAGTACGGGATCGATGGTTCAAATCCCGACACGATTGTTTTATTTTTTTAACAAGTAAGAATATATGAAGGGTTCAGAACCACAGTGGACCGTATAAAACAAGGGTTAAAATGAAGTTATTACCATAATTCAATGGAAACATATAGCAGTAATATAAAGTATACACATTAAAACTAAATGATATGTCAATCTTCATTAAACTATGGTATTCACTTAACTTTAACCATTACTTTCTCCGTTTTTAATAAATGGCGCTTAGCCCACTATGGCTCTGAACCCTTCATATATTAATTTAAGACCCTAACTGTTATCGTCTGTCAATATTACTATTTCCAGAGCGAATAGCTCATGTTGTATGAAATAAAAAACTATAATATCATATTGATGGAAAGTTCATAGATCTTTCAGAGAGAAAATGTTTTTCCCCAAATTTTTAACATTCTCTTATTCCGTAACTATCGATAGGAAATCTAATAAAGAATAATTTAGTCTATCCCTGTAGCCCATTTCAATAGCGTACACGGTTTTTGTATAAATTTAATTTAAAAAAAACCTAAATTCAAGTGAACGCGTCGCAACGTCTTGGAGCTTACGTACGGAAACTCACAGAGTTCGTTGACCTCTTACATCTGTATAGAAGTAGAGTGTTTTAGCGACGATCTTGTCGGACTGCTGAAACTTCAAACTTAATTTTCTAATCACAGAATGTAATACAGGTTTTCTATTCATTTACTTGTACCCTATCGTCCCTTTCAATCTGCAAGGTTATTTCACTTTCACCCTGTAGAAGCAGGGAGAGAACGTAGCAATATTCTCTTGTTCAGTAGTGCATATCTAGCGGAATCTGTTCCGATATGGAACAAGAAGATGGAGAGATGAAGAGACAGACAAACATACACAGACACACAGAGATAGGAAGAGAACGTAGCAATGTTTTTTTTTAAATGTAGTGGAGTTTCCAACTGCAAATCTGGCTGAACTAGTGTCGGTAAAGCGACAAGAAAATGGAAAGTCTCTTCTGTACTGCTATATGTTCACACTTTTTCTTTATTGTGTCGATTGTTCAATGTTATCTTTCTACCACGACGATCGCAAGCCCAAGAACTTAATAAGGATTATCAAACATTTTTACAGTTCTCACAGGTCATAGTGATTAAACCGTATAAGTAGACAATGTTGATTAGTGCTAGGATTTTGATGAAATTGCATCTTTTTTCCAGTAAGCCAGAAACATACCTGCTTTAGTATTGATATGTTATGTGATAAACTAAGTTTTTTAAGACATATTTGTTAGGACATTTTTTGCATTTTTTGCCTGTTTCAACTCATAAGAGAATTTTTTTGATCAGTTTTGAGGCATTTTCATTTAATTTTGACCATAATTCCCCATTATTAATGTAAAATAATGTTTATTTCCTTTGATATTTTCTCTACATATTTTGTCCGTTAATACCCATTATTTTGTATAATATTTTAATCGTTTTTGGACACAAATATTGTCATTTTAACGTAATATACCCCAGGTAATGGATCAATCCAACCACCCCTTCAATATAGAGTCCTCTATACCTGCTAGTTCCGGATAAGAGTGGTCTTGTGGTGGAATACATGGAAACTACATCAGGTAAAATAATTATTTAAAGTGTACTTAGAAAAAAATAAGGAAAATTAAATAAACTTAAATGTTGGTAATAGAATTTAATTTTAATTATTAGTCTAAATATTCGGGAGGAAATTAAACGCAGAATAAATATGGGAAATGCGTGTTATTATTCGGTTGAGAAGCTCTTATCATCCAGTCTGCTGTCGAAAAATATGAAAGTTTGAATTTATAAAACAGTTATATTACCGGTTCTTCTGTATGGTTGTGAAACTTGGACTCTCACTCTGAGAGAGGAACATAGGTTCAGGGTGTTTGAGAATAAGGTGCTTAGGAAAATATTTGGGGCTAAGCGGGATGAAGTTACAGGAGAATGGAGAAAGTTACACAACACAGAACTGCACGCATTGTATTCTTCACCTGACATAATTAGGAACATTAAATCCAGACGTTTGAGATGGGCAGGGCATGTAGCACGTATGGGCGAATCCAGAAATGCATATAGAGTGTTAGTTGGGAGACCGGAGGGAAAAAGATCTTTAGGGAGGCCGAGACGTAGATGGGAGGATAATATTAAAATGGATTTGAGGGAGGTGGGGTATGATGATAGAGACTGGATTAATCTTGCACGGGATAGGGACCGCTGGCGGGCTTATGTGAGGGCGGCAATGAACCTTCGGGTTCCTTAAAAGCCATTTGTAAGTAAGTAAGTCTAAATATTAAGTTGTACAAAACCTCTTTTCCTACTAAGCCAATTGTGTAAGGTCAATTTTTAAGGGCATTTTTGAAAGATGTTTAGGTCATAAATGCATTGTTTTTAGGACTTTTTTTCGTCATCAAATTCCTAGCCCTAGTGATGATGGCTATCATAATGGTGGCGGTGAACTCTGCAATCGACGACTATTTCGTTGCCATGTCAGAATTTTCCTGAACATCAGTATTCACCTCCAGTACTTAATTTAATTATGCAAGGAAAGCGACACTATTTGAATAATTGTTGTTAGTAATTTTCTAATTACAAAATCAGATCACGAACTCCGTTCTTCGTCTATAAAAATACCTGCTATATCTAGTTTTAGTAGTGAACAAATCGCATGCCATGCGCGTCGATAATAAATTGAATCGCGTGATTAGCGGAGGTGGTACTTCCCCAAACATCACTCATTGTGTTCATTTTACGATTTTTACTACTCGTTGTGTATTGTGATTCAGCGCATTAAACTTCCACGTTTGTATTCTTTACATGTGCAATTCGATTGTTAACCATCACCACCAAACTTCGATTACGTCAAGCCGTTTTACAGTCTCCATTTTATGATCGTAATTAAATTTTATTTCAACAATCACATTGTTCTTCCCTAATTCCATGTTTCTGAAATGATACAGGAAGTAGCCTATTTTTAATTTAACGATATACTCAGTTCTAGCTGAAGCAACGGACTACTTCTCATGGAAAGCATCAAATGGCTACATTTCGGGCAGATCCTCAAGACCTGTGTTGGACAAGACGATTGTGAAGTCGATTCTCTTAGTCTACTACGATTGACAGTTCCGGTCAAATTGCATTGAGTTCTGTGTCATTTAATCATCATGTGATACAAACTTCTTATTCTTTATTTCATCATGTTAAACAATATCAGTGTAATTAATATCTTATCCACTAGGCTATATAGTACTTACTTACAGGCTTTTAAGGAACCCGGAGGAACATTGCCGCCCTCACACAAGCCCGCCATCGGTCCCTATCCTTAGCAAGATCAATCCAGTCTCTACCATCATATCCCACCTCCCTCAAATTCATTTTAATATTATCTTCCCACCTACGTCTCGGCCTCCCCAAAGATATTTTTCCCTCCGGCCTCCCAACTAACACTCTATATGCATTTCTGGATTCGCCCATACGTACTACATGTCCTGCCCATCTCAAACGTCTGGATTTTATGTTCCTAATTATGTCAGGTGAAGAATACAATGCGTGCAGCTCTGCGTTGTGTAACTTTCTCCATTCTCCTGTAACTTCATCCCTCTTAGCCCCAAATATTTTCCTAAGAACCTTATTCTCAAACATCCTTAACCTATGTTCCTCTCTCAAAGTGAGAGTCCAAGTTTCACAACCATACAGAACAACCGGTAATATAACTGTTTTATACATTCTAACTTTCAGATTTTTTGACAGAAGACTAGATGACAAAAGCTTCTCAACCGAATAATAACACGCATTTCCCATATTTATTCTGCGTTTAATTTCCTCCCGAGTGTCATTTATATTTGTTACTGTTGCTCCAAGATATTTGAATTTTTCCACCTCTTCGAAAGATAAATCTCCAATTTTTATAGTTCCATTTCGTACAATATTCTAGTCAATACTTAGTCTTTTCGAGATTTACTTCCAACCCTATCGCTTTACTTCTTCAACTAGAATTTCCGCGTTTTCCCTAATCGTTTGTGGATTTTCTCCTAGCATATTCACGTCATCCGCATAGACAAGAAGCTGATGTAACCCATTCAACTCCAAACCCTGTCTATTATCCTGAACTTTCCTAATGGCATATTCTAGAGCGAAGTTAAAAAGTAAAGGTGATAGTGCATCTCCCTCCTTTAGCCCGCAGTGAATTGGAAAAGCATCAGATAGAAACTGGCCTATACGGACTCTGCTGTAAGTTTCACTAAGACACATTTTAATTAATCGAACTAGTTTCTTGGGAATACCAAATTCAATAAGAATATTATATAAAACTTCTCTCTTAACCGAGTCATACGCCTTTTTGAAATCTATGAATATATATATATATATATATATATATATATATATATATATATATATATATAGTAATGTTTAATTTGCTTTAAACATTTTTTCTTGTAAATAGAGTAACTTTGCCATCATGCTTTCACCCATAGACGCCGACTATGGCACTGATATAAATCAATAGAAGAAAATTAACCTCGTATATTTTAAAATATGTACATTTTAACAAATTCAATAGGCTATATTATATTAAGCACATATAATACATACATTGGCAGGTCTTTAACTGCAAACCCAGCATTCTTCAATATGTCATATTTTCTACCTTCTTCTTAGTCTCCGCATATGATCCATATATCTTAATGTCGTCTATCATCTGATATCTTCTTCTGCCCCGAACTCTTCTCCCTTTCACAATTCCTTCCAGTGCATCCTTCAATAGACAGTTTCTTCTTAGCCAGTGATCCTACCGATTCCTTTTTCTCTTTCTGATCAGTTTCAGCATCATTCCTTCTTCACCCACTCTTTCCATTACAACTTAATTTCTTATTCTGTCTGTCCACATCACACTTTTCATTCTTCTCCGTATCAACATTTCAAATGCTTCTATTCGTTTCTCTTTATTTCGTCGTAATGTTCATGTTTCTGCCCCAAACAATGTCATACTCCACAAAACACTTCCTTAGTTCTTTTTACAGATGTCCGCAGAAGATGTTCCTTTCTCTGTTAAAAGCTTCCTTGGCCATTGCCATCCTCCTTTTGACTTCCTGACAGCAGCTCATGTTACTGCTTATAGTACACCCCAATTATTTGAAGCTGTCCACTTGCTCTACTGCCTTGTTTAGATTTCGCAAGTTTATCTTCTTTATTTTTCTTCCTACGGCCATGGGTTTCGTCTTGATTGCATTCATCTTCAACCCATACTGCTCACAGCTGTCATTTACCTCCTGTAGCATATTCCTTAGTATCATATCATCTTCTGCTAACAACACCATTTCATCAGCAAATCTTATGCACGTTGTTCTTCTTCGTAATACTATCAATTCCCGCTTGGGCTGATTACCTAGTTGTTTTTTCCGAGGTTTTCCCAACCGTAAGGTAAATGTCAGGTAATCTATGACGAATACTCGGCCTCACCTCGCCAAATATAATCTTGCTATCACTAAATCCATCGACGTTAAATAACCTACTAATTGATACAGCGTCATTAAATAACCAAGTAAAAAAAACCCACATGAAATCATTGTTTCCGCGGCAGTGATTTAGCCAATAAATAGCATACATAGATTGGATAGACAATGTTCTTTGGTAAAGTCCACGTTACATGAATCATAAAAATTATATTTTACCCCATCGTAGCAGGTAAGAGAAAATCAAAATCGAAATTATTTCAGCACAAAAATCTAATAGTTGCTAAGTACCCATTAAATATATCCATTAGGTGCTTGAGCCCGGAGCACTCAAATAGTTGGCGCCTAAGCTTTTACTTACTATAGGTTTGATGTCACTGTATGTCCACCGCGAAAACAATAATCTAGGTAGAGCTCATAATAGGCCTATCGACCCAATTACGGGTTTCTGTTTGAACTGCTCCACTTGGGTTTTATTTTTAATTATATTGCTCGGTTGTTTATACCTCTCATTAACAGCTGATACCTTATCATATGATTACCTGATATCGCTGGGAACTCAGTAATATGCTCCACCTTCTTGATGTTTGAATCAACACAGTCAGGTGCCATGTTCCATGTCCGATGACGTCACAGCGGTCTCCACAATAGCCGCTGTATTTGTTAATGATGTACTATATGCAGCTTTACGTTTTAAATCTGATAAAGTCTTCAGTTCAGACACGTCTGAATTATCCACGCATTGAATGTTATCGCTAATTGATAGCGTGACGACGGAAAGTTTTGATGTTACTCTATGCTGTTGGTAGGAGGCCTAATAAATGTATATTTTTTATACTTTTCAGTAATTTTCCTCTTAGTTTTAATCCTACGGATGACTCGGATTCCCATATTTAAATTAAATTAAGAGCATTGTTATTAGCAGAGACCGGAACCTTGGCAGAATGCCTTTTTAAATGTGTTAAAATCCATCTTCATTTTGAAAGTAAATCTGTATGAGTTATACTTTTGTGATTGAAACGTCAGAGTTTAATTTTGCCCTTTTCTGCCTGTTTTAATATAAAGGCCTAATTTACAAAATAAATGCCTTTTTGCCTTTATTTGATTATTTATCTATTATTTATTAATTTATTATTAAAAATTACCTACAGGTATATTTTATTTCTATAACCGCTACAATGAAAGTGACTTTACCGAATGTATATTATTGTCTTTCAGTCAGTTCGTATTGTCTTTGCAACAATGAGTGCTGCCGTGCAAAAATGTCTAACAGTAAGCGTTTTAATGATTATCGCTTGTGTTTATCTGACAAGGCAACAATGAATGCGGGTCTAACGTTATTTTTAACTATATGGCCCCCCCCCCGGCCCTGGGCTAGAACCACCTTTGGCCCTTTTGCTGATCCTTGTTGTCTTTGTCGTGGTTCTTACTGTGCTCCTTGTCTTTGTCATTGTCATTATCGCGAAAATAGTTTCCTTTATTGTGGTCTTTATCATGGTTCTTATTTTCTTTGTCAGAGTCGTTATCATGGTCTTGTTCATTATAGTGATCCTTATCGTGGTTCATTTCGTGGTCCTTATCATGATTTTGTTTTGGTGCTTATCGCAGCTCATGTTGTGATCCTTGTCTTCATACTCGTCTTTGCCCTGTCGTGGTCCTTGTTTTTATCATGCTCCTGCAATTTTCACTTCATTTAATAATGTTTTTCCCCTTTGAAAAATGACTATTTTCACACGGAAGATAATGTCGTCCTCAAAGCGGGGTCTTACGATGCTGTTCGGCAGCTTAACCGATCACAGATTTACTCATGATATTTTCTACAGAGCGCCATGTAACTAATTTTGAGATGAGCTTTAATATAGTAGAGAAGGCAAGATCTGTCCTGTGACCTTTGTGTTCTTTTTTCATAATTCTTTGTTATATCTTTCCTTCAGTTTCCATTCCTTATTTCTTTTTGAATTGGCTACGTAACGATGCTATAACAACTCCTAGGTTATGTAGCGAGATGTAACCAAGGATTCGCCATGAATTACTTGAAATTCTTTCTACTTTTGGAGGAAACTTAAAAATAATTGAACAAGTAATGAGCTCAAGCAGGATTCGAACCCACGCCAGAGCTCAGCCTTGGAACAAACGGCCTCCTTCTTTCTTCCTCCTCTATTCTGTTCTATAAATGACTGTCCGATGTGAATTTTCTAATCTGTACGTGCGTTTGTGTTTTTGTGCCTGTGAAGCGAAATAATGGAGGTCAAATGTAAAGTGTATTAGGCTATAAGAATATAATGGATGGGTGGAGCGGAGAAAAATTCTCTCCGGCACATATGCTTATGTACTAACTTAGGCTACACAGAGATGGAACTGATAAATTGAAAATCTAAGTTGTTTCATAATACACAAAATGTATGACGAGGAAGTATTTGTCTCTTTATTACACTGTTTATTTTCTGATGTTTTAGGTGAGTGGTTTACCAATTCGCAACGGGGTGCAGCATGCAGGGGAAGTGGCTTCCATGTCCTTGCATCTGCTGGATGCTGTTAGGAAGTTCCGCATTCGACACCGCCCCAATGATAACCTTATGCTTCGCATCGGCATTCACTCTGGTCAGTATACTCAAATAATCAGAGAATAATATGTTCACCTTGCAACCGACCAGACGTGAGGCCACTCTGACAACTAGAGATGAACAAAACTAACTGGAAGTTATAAACAAAAATAGTTGTGTGGAAATGGAATTGTAATTTGGCACCACGTGCCCTCCTTCCTTTAACTTTTGGAATTGCTGCAAAATGTCGTAGTTTGATTTGAAGCCTGACCATCTGTATCTTGCTGTTCTTTGCATAGATTTCATCTTAAAGGATTTCAGTCTGGCTTTATCTTTGGCTATAATAGCATAACTTTCACTGCAATATAACAACACAGAAAGGGCTGCGATATTGCATAATTTTATAATTGTATTTTTATTATGTATATTCTTAATTTGTTGGGTTTCAAAATATTATTAATAATTTCCTGATGTTAAAAGTTCGAGATTTTACTGCCAATAGTATATTTTTCATTTTCATATTAAACCATACTCCCTATTAAACCACTATTACATATATATCGAAACAATAAGAACCATTTGACAAAATTATTAGTTTTAAAACATTTCTTTCCTGCAAAAAATACAGCAACAGATTCATTAGATTTCCAATAAATAAATCATTACAACAATCATTTCAAGGTCACTGCAGAGACTTCTCAGTTAAGGCTAGGCTGTGGGTCTGAAGGGAGTGGTTGTTAAATAGTTCTCTAGTTCCACAGTTCATCATCACAGCACCACATCACTTGAAATAGCTTATACCAAGGTCTATTGATATTTACTTAGCCTTGGACGTTAGTTATAAACAAAAGCGAAAACTGTTGCCATGTACGTCATTTGGCAAATAGTTACTCCATGTATGGTGATAAAAAGTTTGACTTATTCTATATTGTGAATTTTAAACGAAATTTTGTCAGATAAAAAATTAAATTTGGATGAAATTGAGCATCTGTCGGTGATAACTAAGGTACCTATTAATTTTTAAATGGTGTCGGAAGTCCATGAAGTTCGAGAAATTCAATTTTCAAGTTCGATTGTGATAGTCATAACCTTCTTCGAGTTCAGTAACTTTGGAGGATAAAAAATTAATACTCTGTATCTTGTAAAATGGTAGTACAGTATTATGTTCCTTTCATAAAGTAACATTTCCGTTTAGTTTCATTCATTTTCTTTATTTTTCTCGTCTATTCCGCCTCACGCGATGGTTCTTTAACCAAGACCGTTGAACAATAGTGTAACTCTTTGATAATGATGTATGACACAAGGTAAGGCTTTAACAATAGAAGACAGATTACCCCATTCTGTGTGGAAGAGAAAACATCGGTTATCTACATTTTTAATCTGAAACACTAGAATCTGAACCACAGAGCAATACGTATTTTAATTTAAAATACGTTTTTATCACTTTGTTTGATGTTAAGAGAGAAATTAAAATACACTCACTGCGTGTTTCACTACTATTATCTTGAAAGAAAAATACTGTTGTGTTTGAAGGGCCCGTGTGTGCCGGAGTGGTTGGTTTGAAGATGCCCCGCTACTGTCTCTTCGGCGACACTGTGAACACTGCCAGTCGCATGGAGTCCACAGGAATGCGTAAGTATCAGAAACATGTTGATACATGCGACACTCATAAGAGAAGGGCCTCGGTTCGAACAGGAATTTGTTATTCTACATTTATACACGGGCTTACCTTAGTACACTGAGCGGTAGATACCAGAGACAGGAAAAATCTCATTCAGGCCTGCCTATAATTGTTTACCTTCGTGAATGGGCTTACGCGTGGTATCGCTCCCCTGCCGTCAACCTTTCCTCACAAGCAGGCAGGCAGTGTGGTTGCACGTGATACCCTAATAGTCCTAATAGTGACCCGAAGGAACTGTTTTGTTCCGCCGACCTGCCCCAGACTGTGTTGCTTTCAGGTGCATGGTAAATATCAACCAAGTCTCATCCAAACCCGACAGGAAGCATACAGATGTAGACAAACTATTAAAAACTTGATTTATCGTCTTCTGAAACGTAATACATACAAAGAAAGCTATTTCTCGTCAGCATAATATCCATTAAATGTCAACAGTCATTATTAGGGTACGGATTTTTAGGTCGTTAAAATGTAATTTTAGGTGACTAAAATAGGCTTAAATTTGTAGAAAATAGGCTCTAACAAAAAATAATGTTTTGTTTAAAAACATGTTCCAAATCATCAGGAATTCACTTCTAGAATGCTTATACATCGTTATCACCACTGCTACTAAAAGTACAAGAACAAAAAATATCTCATTAGTTATACATAAACTAAATAATTAAATGTGAAAAATAAGTTTTAGACATAAATTCAGTACACAAACTAGTCAAATATAATCAATTTTTACCAAGCTTTGTCCGTTAATGTCCATAATTAGCTTCACAATAAATTACTAATACTTTTTCTAAATTTTCAACTGAAAAGCAATGTCGTCTGTCACTCAACATAAATTTGTATGCTGAAAATGAACGCTGCAAAACCACTGAAGTAACAGGAGCGTATTTCAATTTTGACACTAGATGGACAGGAATGTTACATTGTAAGTCCGTGTTCTTCCCTGCTAGGATATCTGAAGCAATACGCAGGTCCTTTAGTCCTACATTTCTCTGCAGAACTTACTCCAGTTTATCCCGTACTTCATTTCCAACAGAACCAGGAACACATTTGGAATTTAAAATACATATTTTCGAAATAAGAATGGGTGTTTTGACCTATTAGAGATAAAACATACTTAATAGGTCAAAATAGGCTTTGTCGTCAAAATAGGCATTTTAGGTGCTATTAAAATACAAATTTTAGGCATAGTTTTATATGAAACGTGTACTTGCAAATTTTTACGAACTTATCTTTTAAGAATTAAAATAGGTTTTTACCTAAAATCCGAAGTCTAGTCATTATAAATCACTTCCACTTTCCTTTTCATCATAGTAATATAAATGTAATGCAAACTCTTCAAACTTTAAGCTCCATAAATAAATAGAAATCTATCCCCCAGAAGTTAAATAGCAAATCACCCTAAAATCACACCCCTACTTATAGGCCAGCGTTGTCAGACAGAGACTAAACGGAGCGGAGCGCTCCACTAAACGACATTCATACAAGTTGAGAGGATGCTAAGGTATTTCTTTCCCCTTCTACTGTCCCTGAGTCCATCTGTAACAGACCGATAGCTGTTACCTCTTATACCTGCACCCCCCAAGTTGTACACACAAGAAAATAAAATATTAAATAAAGTACATAAATGGATATAAAATACAGTGACAAAGATGTTTGACAATTACATGTTTGAGTATGTTTTAGTATCGTTCTTTCAATATTTTAAACTAATAATTAATTAAATTAAGGAATGTTACTTTGTATTACGAAGTCAGAAGGGAGTGACACAGTGTAGATCGTCCCATTGTGTGTGCTGTAGAGTAGCAACTAGCGGTGAAGAAAATATTTATCTTCTCCTGTCAATAGCTTTTTAATGTGCAAGTTGATATAAAGAACAATAAAATGAAATACAAACGCTTAGGATAGATTTTCGAAATATAGATTACCGATAAACCTTTTCAATAATAAGGATTTTCACTAAGTTCAAAGTCAATTAGTCAAACGTTAGTAAGATAGACAGTAGCATCTTCCCCTTCACGGATGGTGAAGAGTGTGAGAAGAGGGGAAAGCTTATCAACCAAACTGAAATGGGGAGTAGACTCGTTGCGTGCTCCGGTGTTTCCACAGACATAAGCAAGTTCACTCTCCGACTCTAGCTCCACAACCGGTTTTGAACCTTACAACTCTGACACTACTGTTTAATAATAATAATAATAATAATAATAATAATAATAATAATAATAATAATAATAATAATAATGTTTTTAGCTGGCAGAGTTAAGGCCGTAAGGCCGTCTCTTCTACTCAACCAGCAAAAAGTATACATAACATATGTATCAACTTACAAAGAATTCAACAATTTGATTTAGATAAGACCTACATGTATACAAGAGTTATTTACGAATTAAACAACAAAATATTATGAACTATTAATTAAACACTGAAATACAAACTATGTAGAAGAATTAAGCTAAAATACATAGAATGTTAATATATTTCAAATAATGTTAGATAATAGAAAGAGATTATTATGAGACAATTTTGAAAATACAGCACTAGAAGGATGCATGTCTAAAGGAAGAAGTAACAATGTAGACAGTATAGTTTAAGTCAGTATGATTGAAGTGAAATGCTAAGAAGGTTATCTTTTAAGCTGTTTTTAAAAGTGATTATTATCTTGCAGCCCCTAATACTTTGTGACAGGGAATTCCATTGTCGCGGAGGTGGATACTGTAAAAGATGATGAATAACGAGATGTTCTATGAAGAGGTATACTTAACGCGCCACAGCTAAGTGATCTGGTATTTACGTCGTGGTTAGAGTATAGATAAGAGAAACGAGACGAAAGGTAATTTGGTGTTGAAGTGTGCAGAATTCGAAAGAGCAATGACAAGGAGTGTAAAGTTCTACGTTCTTTAAGTCGGAGCCACGAAAGACTTGCGAAGGACGGTGATATATCATATCGTGGGATTTTGCATACATATCTGACGCACATATTCTGAACTCGCTGTAACTTGACTGACAGTTCAGAACTTAGATCACTTAACAAAACGTCACAATAATCGAAATGCGGCATTACTAGAGTTTGTACTAGGGTAAGTTATAGGCTTTCTAAACATGATACAAACCATACTGTTCTTGCTTACTTGCAGCTCTCAAGATTCACTGCAGTTCGGAGTGCAAAGCACTGCTGGACCGCCTGGGTGGGTATTCACTAGCGGAACGCGGGCTGGTGCGAATGAAGGGCAAGGGCGAACAGCACACGTACTGGTTGCTGGGCGAGGACCCCGTGATGAGGATGCAGCGGGCCGAAGAGCGTGCCGTCCGGCGCTCAGAGATAAGTCGCAGGCCGCGGACTCATCCCGATAGCAACGGCTATCCATGCGGAGGCGGTCCTCGCAGCTCCCTTAGGAACAAGCCTCGCAGCCCGTTGGCCAGGTGCTCGAGCCTCGAGTCCCCGAAAAGGTTGAGGTTCGCCAGTAGCAACATGCTGGAGCTGCACCGATACCAGCGGGATCCGTTGCTGGAGGCCATCGCGGACAACAGTCCCTGCAAGAAGGCGGCGCCACGCTTACTGCACGCGGCGGACCGCTGCAGTTCGTCCTGTCCCTGCATCGAGGACTACGGCAACAAACTGCAGCTGGACTGCAAGAACAATAGCGTGCCGGTGCTGTTCCCGGCCATACAGTCGAGCGTCGTTTGCAGTTCGGCGCCCGCGAGTCCTTGCAGTGGGAGCGTCACCCTGGACATCACGGCGTCTTCCCCTACAACGCCCCATCCCGACGAGGGTGGATTCCTCTGCGACGAGCTTGACAAGCCTTTACTCGAGCCTTCCAGTGAGGGCGCTGAACTTACTGACCGGGAGACCCCTGTCTAACACAAGACTGAGTGAATTGTACCCTAACTAGTCACATGAAAGCGGCTCTGTAAATAAATCACGTTTAACTTATGCACGTGTATTTTTAAAAGCATGATTCATATTTTTATCTGAAGATGCGTTATTTGTGTACAGATGTTTTACTATTACGAATCGAGGACTAAGAGAAGAAACTGCAGTCGGGAAGAAAGAAGAATAATGTTTGTAGCCATCAAACAAGGCGATGTGAGCGTTTTATCATGCCTTTGCATAGGAAACAAATTACAGCTCTACCACGAAAGCAAATGTGATCTTGTACTCTTCCAAATCATCCAGAAAATTTCCGTTCAGTAGGTTGGTACTCTTGTGTCACTCATCTGAGTGTTAGCAACTTGATTCGCGATTTTCTGCATCGGCAGCATCAATATCTACGAGATGGCATCACCATCTAAGACTTCTTACCATGATGTGAACAGATTTTTCAGCGACAAGTCCAACAAGCCCTTACTTACAGCCTTCAAATAAAGGTAGAGAACTTTACGACCTGGATAATATTGTCTATCTTCAGTGTAACACAAGACTGAGTGAATTGTATCCTAGCTAGTCAGATGAAAGTCATATTTAACTTAAGCACGTATATTTTTGGTACTCTTACCTCAAGATGAGTTATTTGTGTACCCATGTTTAACTGTTATGAATCAAGGACTAAGATAAAAAGTTGCAATCGGAAAGGAATAAAATACAGGGTGTCAGTGGCCATCCAAGATGGCGATATGTGCAACTTGTCCTGCCCTTGCATCGAGAACAAATTATAACTCAACCGTGACAGAAAATGTGATATCGTACTTCTCCCAGTCATCCAGAAGATAGCAGTTATGTAAGCTAGTAATTTCTGTCAATCTTCTGAGTATGTCTGCAACAAATCGAACAAATTCTTACTTGAAGCCTTCCGATAAAAGGAACAGAACTTTATACATGGGAGAACCTCGTCTATCTGCAGTGTAATACAAGACTGAGTGAATTGTATTGTAGCTAGTCAAATGGAAGAGACTGTGTAAATAAACTACATTTAACTCCAACATGTGTATTTGTATATTCTATTATTCACCCTTATCTGAAGATGAGTTGTTTACATAGCTCTATATTGGCACAACTGACTCAGACATCAGGAATGGCTCAACATCTGAACCCGCCTTCATTACACTTCGTTAAATGTTATTGTAATTCTTGCATAAATAAAAGACGGATGACAGGTGCTAACTTCACAGATGGTTGTAATACCATGCAACATAAGGAATTCAGTAAAATAAATTACGTTCAACTAATAATTTCGGAGTTTTAAACTAAAAGCTGAAATAAAAACATGAAAGCAAGCAATGAAATTCCGTTATTTATGTAAATAAAACAACATTAATGATACAACACTGGATGGCATAATGAATTAAAAAATAAATACAATAAAATTTATTCATTCATGCGTAGTGTTCTGCTCAGGGACAGGTCTTTCACTGCAAACCCAGCTTTCTCCAATCTTTCCTATTGAGAATAAAATATTCAGCGAAATTATAAGAAAAATACTTAGGAAAGAAAAAGACAATTACAAATCAATTGTAATGACTGTTATTGTGAATGGAGAGCTGAAAAGCAAAAGGAAAATCAAACAAGTAAATTAAGCAACGAAAGTAAGGATACTACCATATATGAAATAATAAACCTCATTTTTGGGCACAGCTCAATTGAGTTCTGTTATTAGAAATAAACGCCAAATGTAATCTTCCAATAAGTGGGTGAACAACAAATGATTAAAATGCAATGGAAGAAACGTACCAGCCGTGTAGATAACTGTAGAATATTTAAATGTCGAGGAATTGAAGACCAAGCTGAAGACGAAGATTTAGACTGAAGTGTTTAATTCGGCTAGAAAACTGACTGAGCAATACACCCTGCTTACTGCAGAAAGGAACAGGATGAATCAACATTTGACGTTATTAACAAAGAAGTTGTTTTGAGAAATCACAAAATTATTTCAAAATATTCATTGTAGCGAAGTGAACATTCGAGATTTGAAGTTCTCCAATAATCAATAAGATGCAGAGAATTATTGTGCAACCTTTCATTAACGCTAAACATCCTTCTCTGAAGAAACAACGAGGGACATGGACAACATTCTTCTATAAATCACGTAAGTACAATATCTACATATTATAATTTTCAGTGTATCATAATCAGCATTGTCATCATCTACTTTAACAGGTATGGAGTTCTTAAAGATTATGAACCGACACTATAAATTCAAAAGTAGTGAGCCTTTAGATTATGTGGTCAGCATGGCACCACTTCATATAGCGTAGAATCAACTCTCAACAGGAAATATTCACCCAGTCGCTGTGAAAGGAAGATAAATTCCCTGTCGTCAATCAAACTTGGATACACTGCATTTCTAGTCAGCAAAGCTATCATTTAAGCCACAAGAGTAAATAAAACCTCAGAACTATAAATTTAACAATTGTCGTTTAACCACTACACAATATATTTCTGGTTCAATGCGTCATTCTAGCACCTCACATACTTTTCCACAAAATCCTCATTTTTAATGAGCAGGGCATAGTTGCGCCCCACGGTCAGATAAAATGCAGCAGATAAAAAAGGGTCCCTGTTTTGTGGGCATAGTTGCGCCCCGTTTCCATCAGGTAGAGAAAAGGGGCATGCCATAGTTGCGCCCTGATGAAATAGATAGAGAAAAAGATACTACGGAAACTCAAGCCTCGTAATCAACCAACCTTATTGATTTCTTATTCGATACTTTTAAAATGAACACCATGAAGTTGGCAGTACTTTATTAACTGTTTTTCTACTGTTTATGCAGTGATTATCAATAGCCTACCGTTAAAATGAACACGATGAAGTTGGCAGTTATTAACTGACATATTAAAATGAGTGAGCCGTTGGAATATGGGGCCTTAGCAGTCTTGACATTTTATTAGTGGTTTTCACACCGTCTGTAGCATATAGTGAGGTTAATTTAAAATGAATGTTAAGTTTAGTGAAAAGGGTAAAGAGTTAATTCACAATGGTTCTAAGTTTCAATTTTCGAAACCCTGTACCGTAGGGTTAAGATATCGATGTAGAAACAAAAAACGCAGTTCATTTATTGTGTGTGATCAATAAAAAGTGTTATTTTAAACAGCAAAATTGATCATATGCTAGGCCTACCTGATTTCAATGCAGCTACCATTTAATATTTGTAAGTAATTTATTTATTTTATGACAATCACTTTCGTGTGTACTATGCCCATTGGGGCGCAACTATGCCATATCCATTCTGCTACCTGATTTCTTCGGGGCGCAACTATGCCATGTCCCTTCTGCTACCTGATTTCTTCGGGGCGCAATTATGCCATGCCTAGGCCTCCCAATTGACCGCGGAGCGCAACTATGCCATACCGATTTTTAAAAGTAAATAACTAAATACATAGTGTTCGACCCAAGATGTCCCTCACTACCATGAAAACTGGTTGGCGGGCGAGAATGATGCGAGTCCCTGCGTTATGCCCCTCGCTAGTTACGGCAGATTCCCACGGCTGTCAGAAGACTGTGATCTTGCGTGTAGGGGTACAAGCTGTGCACTTTTTTTGAAGTCTCTGTACAGTCTGTCTTATTCTGGTGCTTCTGATGTTAACATTGATTTTATATAAGCTTATTTTTTTGTTTTGTTAAGCTAAGGCAAAACAAATGAAATCACATTTATTACGACAGTGGATTGTAAATGGTTCCAACTTTACCACCGAGGGAAAAGTTATGTTATTTAACCCGTAAGTGTTGAGGTATTTTTCTAGTCACGTAACTGGTGAGGTGGGGATTGCACTTACCCCAACTTAGAAACTTGTATCGTAGCACTCAGATAATCAAACTGAATTTTTAATTTATATAATCAAGTACTTTTATTTGTTTTAACTAGGTTTTTTTCTTTAAATTAGGGAAGCAGGCAGCATAATAAGCAATGAAAAAGAAAAAAAATATCTCCGCACATCCCCCTGGCGCAGGCTTCTTTTCTTACAATGGCTGGGGTACTCACAGTCACCACTCCACCAATTACATGTTAAAACTAACTGTAAGCGTATATTTTTAACAATCAGGCAATTTTTGCGACCTCTTTCACAGTTTGTGCAAAAAGCTTAAAAAAAAAAAGAAAACTTTTTTTTCACATATTCAGATAACCTAAAATGGACTTCTTATGAACTTAAAAATCCGGTCCCTAATAATGACGGTACATTACACTTTTTGTAGGTCTAGTCATAAATAGTTTCGTTCAAGAAATGCGCAAAACCAATCAGTTTTAAGGATAGTTAAGTCGCAGATTCTGGTTTTGGATGAGAATTTCACGCATGTTGTACAACATTTCTATCAATTTTTTCTTCACAAAGTTAAATATCACACATCGATTCAACTCTTATGTTCTGAAGCAGCAGTACTACACCAACATTTCAATAATGTTAGTATTATTAATGTTATGAAACTTAAAGATAATTTTTGTTATTTTTATATTCTTTACGGTATTTGAACATCCCTTCTGTGATACAGGGATAAAATATATAAGACGCCGGTTAAGAGGTATAGGTTCGCCCTTAAGTCGCAATGTCGCTCCCATCCTAAGGGTAATTAGTGGACTGTGCGATTTATATGGGCGCGGTACCTGGACATTAATATACCCTCATAATTAACTCCCTTATGTAGACCTAAGAGCAGCGAAACTTCATAGGCGTGGCCTACTTCAGCACATTCGCCATAACGACTCAGACAGTTCATGGAAACAGCTTTTAAACATGACTTGTGTGTATTTTTTTTAGGTATTACTTTTTATGTTTTAATATATTCAAAGCGATTTTTCCTTCTTTTTCCTAATTTTATTCTATTCCTTCTTCAACTTGTACTTCGGGTCATTGTTACATTTTGTATAATAACTTTCTCTACTTCTCTCTTGCTTTATTTAACTAATTAGTAAGTAGAATTCCTGGGGCAACAGTAACAGATATAAATGACAATCGAACAAAATTAAACGCAGAATAAATATGGGGAATGCCTGCTATTTTTCGGTTGAGAGGCTCTTGTCATCCAGTCTACTTTCAAAAAAGCAGAAAGAATTTATAAAACAGTTATATTACCGATTGTTCTGTTTAGTTGTGAAACTTGAACTCTCACTTTGAGAGAGGAACAGATCTTCAGGGTGTTTGAGAATGAGGTGTTTAGGAAAATATTTGAGGCTAAGTGAGATGAAGTTAGAGGACAATGGAGAAAGTTACACAAAGCAGAACTGCAGGCATTGTATTCTTAATTAGGAACATTAAATCCAGACATTTGTTGGGCAGGACATGTAGCGCGGACGAATCCATAAATTCATAGAGAATGTTAATGTTATGTTTTATTTAACGAGGCTCGCAACTGCACAGGTTATATCAGCGTCGCCGAATGTGCCGGAATTTTGTCCCGCATGAGTTCTTTTACATGCCAGTAAATCTACTGACATGGGCCTATCGCATTTAAACACACTTAAATGCCATAGACCTAGCCCGGGATCGAACCCGCAACCTTGGGCATAGAAGGCCAGCGCTATACCAACTCGCCAACCAGGTCGACTTCATAGAGAATGTTAGATGGAAGACATGAGGGAAAATACTTTAGGGAAGACCGAGACGTAGATGGGAGGATAATATTAAAATGGATTTGAGGGAGGTGGGATATGATGCTAGGGTTGGATTAATCTTGCTCAGTATAGGAACCGATGGCGGACTTACGTGAGAGTGACAATGAACTTCTGGGTTCCTTGAAAGCCATTTGTAATGAGACCAACTCACTAAACCCTCAGCTTCACCCATATGTCCTATGATCGATCATTCCAGTGAGCTCTATCATTCCCACGTTACGGAACTGCTATGGTTCTGCTGCATTTATTGTTAACATCTTTCTAACTCAGGCGTGTCCCACCTTTTTTGACAAAGGACCACTGTCGTTAAGATGGATTGGTTTGCGGGTCATGTGATTTAATTTTTTTAAATAATATTTCATCGTTTTCATGTATCTCCAAATTGAACATTATAAAGATAAATGTAGGCTATCGAAGATTAATGTAAAAATTTTGTTTAATTGAAATTGTCTATTTAAATTTAAAACAATACGTAAATTAATATTATAACCTGTCAATGCGAGACTTGGCACTGTTTCTCACGAACGAGACTCCCAATATCTGATTTATTTATTTATTTATTTATTTATTTATTTATTTATTTATTTATTTATTTATTTATTTATTTATTTAAATTTAAATATACAGAATAAAGAATATAATTACAAACAAACAAGAGAAATATAAATAAAATAATACAAACAATATAAAGCAGGAGATACAGTAGTATTAACAAAATTTGAGACCGAATGAGCAGCGCTTTAGTCTGTCTTTTAGAAATCCCTTTCTTGTTGAGCACCTTTACCACCAAAAAACCGAAATCAGGGTAGCCGAGATCTGACAATAATAATAATAATAATAATAATAATAATAATAATAATAATAATAATAATAATTGGAAATATTGTCAGAATTCAGAAAACAAAATTATCTTCCTTCAACTGAGTCCGTTCACCTTCCCCCCCCTCATTGGCTTCAGGGCAATGAACGAACATTAGTCATTAACAAATAACGGAACTCCCTGACAATATTAGTATGGCGTGAACATTGTGTAGACAATACAGAATAAACACAGGACAATGTGCCATTCCCAGTTATTTTAAGCGGGACGTAATTCTCAACTTCCGTACCGGGAATCAAACCTATGTTTGCTGGGTTTATAGCTAGAAGCACGATTGAATTGTGAAATATAAATAATTAACAATTGATCAGATTTTACGAACTTGCAGCAGAGTATTAACATTCAGGCTTACGCTCATGTATCCGGTCATGTTTTGCAGTGACCGCCCCAAACACTGGATATTGCTAATTGACACAGCTGGCATTGAATAACTCCCATCCAATTACACACCAATCACTCTAACCCACGTGGCCCGTTGTACAGCACCTCTCCACCTGGGGAGTACATCATTCCACACAGCAATTTCAACGCGTCGAGTACTTCGTCATACCTGCAATACAGTGCACTTGTGCGTCATGATTATGTGTATATCACATACAATTTCTCAGTTCCGTTGATTCTGAATTACGATAGAAATGTTATTTAATGCGCGTCAATTCACAGATTATACCGGATGGTTCACGAACTCCGAGGGATGATAGGTCTCGCAGGGAGGACCATTTTTCGTTCCTTCATATCATTTGTAAGGCTTGTTATGCACATACCTGTATCAACTATTTAGTCAGAATGTCTATATTACCACACCTAATATATTTAGCTATACTATAAAAATTATGGCATTCTGTGGGAAATACCCAATACAAAGTAAAATTTGTCTCTATAATAAAATATGACAAAGATGTAATAGTTTCCCATGTTTAGGTTACACTCTTTCCATTTTTGAAGAATTGGACATATCACAGAAAATTAATAAATACACAAGAGCTATGGGCATTATAAATAGTGTGATGAAACCATTCTCGGTTCAGAAACACACCCGCATACGGCTCTACAACACTTTGGCACGACCGATGCTCAGCTATGGCAGCGAAGCATGGACACTGAGGAAAGCAGATAAAAGCAGAATAACGGCTTGTGAAATGCGATACATGCGAAGAACAGCGGGCTATACTAAATGGGATTTGAAAAGAAATTGTGAAATTTTAAAGGAACTAAAAGCTTAACCAGTTTCAGATTACATTGTTCAATATCAGTCTAATTTTATTGGAAACATCATTTGGAAAGAATGAGTAATAGTAGACTCCAAAATGCAATTTATGATTATGTACCACATGGCCAAAGATCTGTGGGTCGTCCTGCTAAGAGATGGCGTGAAAAATTTATGTGAGACCGTAAGAGGCCTTGTGGCCTAACACTTGTCATCCAGAAGAAGAAGACTATTCCGCTTGAATCACCTTTTATAATCGATTATAAGTACCTATATGAGTATATATACTGGTTATAATTATGTATCTTAATAAATGCTTTGAGAATTTCTTGTTAATGTGACATATTTGATTCACAAGGAGTTGCTATGGCCTATAACAGTGGTTCCCAAACTGAGGGGGTCGTGTAAAGAGCTGAGGAGGTCGCGAGATGATTTACAAAGTAAAAGAAAAACGCCTTATTAACATACACGTACTGTGTGTTCAGAAACATAACAATCAACATAATAAAAAACTTTCTGTAGCTATACTCTAAGTAAAAAACAATTTTATTAATGCGAAAAATTGTATCTTTTTCAGAATTTATCTCTCAAATCTGTACTCTGTATTCCATGCACACACAGTGATATCAATTTCAAGTTCAATGAGAAATCGTTCCTTTATTTTGATGGCAATCATAGACGAAAGCTTGTTTTGAATAAATATGAGGTTAGAAATTCTATCAATAATTTAAAGGTATATGTACAGTTTCCCTGGAAAAGGATGAGACGATTGAATATTCCTAAGTCTCAGATGTAAGACACTGCGCATGATCGGAGACCAGAGCACCGATACACAAGATAACGAATATTGAGTTACTTAAATTCAGGCTATTTGGTTTGTTACTAGCATCGTTCCGAAATTCAATTAAAAAACTGCAAAAAATATGATAATATTACGTAAATAAAAGCTAAATATATACATAAATCGTGTAGTTAAATCGACAATGGACCTTCATGACTAGATCGACACTCCGCACAGAAAGGAAAGCTTTCATGTCGTTTCCATAGCTCAGACGGTACGACTTCTGCGTGTTGTGTAGAAGAGTGCGAGTTCGATTCTTAGTCTACACAACAATTTTTTTTTTGTCTAAATAACGTTGAAATAGCTAAGTCACGTTGAAATATAGTTTTACAAAGTCCTGAGATTAAGTGTTATGATCGCAAACAATACAAAATTACAAGTTATAATATTATAAACGTTAATCTAATGAATGCATTTATACACACACATATATACACAATGTAAATGCATATATATTAAAAACTAACAATTAAAATGAAATTTAAAAAATATATAATAATAGACAAACTTTTACAAAGGTTTAGAGTCCTTAGGCTATGTCATTTGTTGAGTAATTATTACAATAATTTATTAATAGCTTTCCCATATGTGTAAGAAATGCACTCGCACAAAACAATTCTTGTTAAAAGTATGGCTTTGGATTATTTCATTCTCACCCCTGCAGTTAATTTTAACTATTTTATCTACGTGTTTGCATTCAATTTTATTCATGTTATGATTGAATGTATAAGCACTGTTGCAGTTATTGACTAATTACATATATTAATAATAATTATTAAATACATCTGTTAAGTAACCAATTGCAGTATCTTTTGCAAAATCTTGAATGTTTAAGTTGTCAATAATATTTCTGTACTATATACTATAATACGTTAAAAGAATTTGCAATAGATTTGGGATCCTCTACTTTATAATCATTGGTTTTAATGAAAAAATATTTTCTTTCTTAGGATATCTACAAGTTTAAATTTAATAATATTACGAATAGGTTTAATTGCATTATCTGAATTTTGTACTTTTCTACTCAAATATATTCTATTTCCCTCTTTCATAATTTTTGATAAATTACACTGTACTTCTTGCAGTATTTAAGAACATGAAGATCATTACATTGCAACTCATTACATATAGATTCTTCTTTTTAATACATGAGATTTTGAAGTCCCTGCGTTATCTACATGTTTTAACTTTTGAATTTTTTCACAACATTGAGTGGAGAACATCCACTGAAGTGATTATGAAATTAAGTGAAAAATTCAATATATTTACTCTTAATATCAGTAGTACCAGTATCATATATGTTTTTCCAAGATTCATTTTGTAGACATAAATGTAAATAATCACTAGATACAGCAATTACGATCCTTTCTTAGTTTTTAAATTAATATTTTGAAATTGTTCAGTGACATTGGAAACACATAGGATTTGTTTATCATGGTCAGACAAGCCATTGATTATAGGTTCTGTCGAATAGGAATTCAGTCTAATTCTGTGTACAAAACGTTTATCAATGGCTGTGTTACTTCAGCTTGTATGCTATGGGAAAATGACCCTACGAATAAGGTTTCCAGTTTCAAGGAGTGAATTTAATTTACTTTTACGGAAAAGTTCCGAGAGATAATCTATGTTTATGTCACTACAGATCACAAATTCCATATGAGATTTCTAAAGTCTTTTCTTTACAAATTCAATGTTGGCTATAAATATTAATAAATAATGTAAGAAATATGAATGATTGGAGTTATAAGTCTGATTTACATTATAAAAAGCAAGAAGTTACATTCCTCGGCAAGATTCGAACTTTCGATGTTTGGTTTTTGTCGTCCAACGCACAACCACGGACCTATTCAATGCTTATGTTAATAACATACAATTTAGCTGTAGCAATGTGGTGTCATAACTTGGGGTTTGTTTATTTAATGTAATTAGATTTAATTTGATTAGTTTCGCAACAATTGGACTTCCTGTTATATCCTGTTATTTAGATATTTAATTTAGGATTGATTTATTAACTCTTACTATGCAAGATGCCTCTTATTTCAATAATTCTATATCATGTTAAATAGTCATTGTCTACACTAAAGTATTATCGTCATCTCTCATTTCTCATCGTAATGGCGAACCGACGTGACATGAGACAGCGAGTTATAGCTCTAGTTGAGGCTGGATATGGGGCTAGATCTGCTGGCCGTTTGGTCGGTGTTCCTGGAAGTACAGCCGCGAGATGGGTTCATCGTTACCAAAATTTTGGGGAGGTCGAAAATCGCCCTATTCCTGGGCGTCCGCGGATTTCTTCATTGGAAGAGGATGCTCTTTTATTCGAGACAGTTCGACAGGACCCCTTTCTGACTGCTAACGAAATAAGAGCAGCATCTAACTTTCCCGGCACTTCACAGACTGTGATCAGCAGGTTGAGGAACCGCGGTATTAGGAGCCGGAGGGCTGCGCAAATGGAAATATTGGGGGAAGCACAAGCTGTCGACCGTCTTGCCTTCGCTACCAATCGAGTGGATTTCGATTGGAGAAATGTAATTTTCTCCGACGAAACAACCATCTCGAGTGATTACGAAGGTCCTGTCCGTGTCTATCGTGAGGATGGTCTCCGACATGATCAGCGCTATGTGCACCGACGTGAAAGATCGGGGCGCTTTAGCATATCGTGTTGGGGGTGGATGTCTTGCGATGGACCTGGCGTTATAGAACGCATCGATGGCCGGTTTAATGCGGAAACTTACGAGCACATTCTGGAAAATATATTCCTTCCCTCCGCCCGAGAACGTTTTCCCGAAGGAACATTGCTGTTCCAGCAGGATAACCATCCCGTGCACTATGCTGCAAGCATTCAAAGATGGTTTCAAAGGAGACCCGAGATCGAAATCATTAATTGGCCTCCGAAGTCACCTGATTTGAATGTCATCGAAAATTTATGGGCGGAATTGAAAAAGAGAAGGATAGCCACCTATGCCCACCGACGCCCTCGAAATCGAGACGAATTGTGGGATCAAGTTGTTGACACCTGGGAAGATCTCGCCGGGGATCAGAACTTATTCCACAATCTCGTGACATCCATGCCGGATCGACTTAGAGCTGTAATAGAAGCTGATGGCATGTGGACAAGATTTTAAGTTAACAGGTCTCTTTTTGTTTCTTATGATTTTTGTTTGAGGAAGAATACTTTTAACTTCCAAGTAAGATTTATTTTTTTGACGAGGTTCAGCTCACTTATAAGACCCAGAAATTGGGCATAAATTATTCCATATTTTTCGACAAATTAGACAGTCGAGGAACTCTGAACAAATTAATTACACCTCAATAAAAAAAAAAGTTTTACCTGGGATCGAACACGAGACGTTTCGGTTATACAATGGAACCGGCACGCTACTATACGAGCTACCGAGACAAGACAGTGATAGCAGCAGTCCAGAATGTAGATCCCTTAGCTGGCATTTGCCATTCGGTACAGTGAAGCAATGATATTTTGGGACTCGAGCTATGTTGTGAAATCCTGGCCTTAAATGGCAGTCTTCTTCGTGATCCTTATTCTGGTCCTTGTCCTTGTTGTGGTCCTTGTAACAATTCTTGTACTATCTGTCATGTTATGTATCCCTACGTCGATATCGAGTGAACCGCGCTGTAGAACTTTAACTTCCGACGACCAAGAATCGTCTCATTCTTTTTCAGGGTAACTGTACGTGAACGACCACAAATATTATAAGAAAATGCAGGCTCTAAATTTCTAAAATTGTATAAGATAATGAACTCAGAATTGGACAAAATTACAAGGTACCACAACAAGACTTATTAGAACTTAAATATCTGCTAAAATTATAAAAAATGTTACCAACAATATTTTTCAAACCAGTTTTATCAGAGTATGAAAAAAAAACAAACAAACAAACAAACAAACAAAAATCTGCAGTTACATTATTTGGTAACCATAACATTGTTATGGCCTCTCTGACATCTTTAATATTTTTCCTGCATGTAATAAACACTTATTTCTGAAAAGTAGACTACTCTCAGACATATAGAGTTGTATATTTTAATAAAATTAATTCTTTATTTGTTCTATATAAAATATATTAAAATTTACATGATGTTTTGTGATCTAATTTTTCTATTTTCAAAGAAATGGGCATTATTGTAGTCTACCTTTTGCATAAATGCATGTTAAATCAGTGTACAAAATTTCAGAATTCTATGTCTAACGGTTGTGGAGTTATGAAATAATAAGTGTGAAAATTTTCAAATTTTGGAAAATTTAATTTAAAGTAAAAAGTGAATTCTTAAAAATATTATTAGTAACCCTTTTTGTACTTTTGTCAGATATTTAAGTTGTAATAAGTCTTGTTGTGGTACCTTGTAATTTTTGTTCAATTGTGAGTTCATTTCCTTATAAAATTTTACAAATTTAGAGCCTGTATTTTCTGATAATATTTGTGCTCGTTCACGTGCTTAAGGGCTTCTTTTGCAAACCTCGAGGTATTCATGCATTCTTTTGTTCCTCAACTGGTCTATACTTTGCAAAATAGCGTAGTTTCAACATTCCATCAGTAAGTACGTACATATTTAAAGTAATAAATATATACTATATCTTTTTTTTAATTTCAACTAGTAGAACATAATTATCTAAAAATTGATTTGGTATCCATCTGCGACTATAAGTTAGTTATGTTTTGAGTGTCTTTCGGAAACTACTAAAAAAAGATGTTTTTTTAGAATTTCACAAACTTAATTTAACGTTGTATTTGCTTTATCACACTTAGAATAGCTGAATTTCGTACGAGTTCTTTAATGCATTATGCATTACACTCTTCTTGTAAAGTGATGTAGACCAAAAATCAAAATTCTTTATAAATCCTTTGATTTTATCCCTGGCCGTTATTATCTTAACATCTTGGCCTTGCAAGTTCGTACTATTCAAAGTGTTAAAATGTTTGAAAACATCAGCAAAGTAGGCTACTAGAAATGATCTTCATTTAATATTTCATGTCATCGTTGCACTAAATTTTTTATTTTGGTCATTCTTTGAGTGGTTTCCACTAATTTCACTTTTTAGGGTGTTTGAGAATAAGGTGCTTGGGAAAATATTTGGGGCTAAGAGGGGTGAAGTTACAGGAGAATGGAGAAAGTTACACAACACAGAACTGCACGCATTGTATTCTTCACCTGACATAATTAGGAGCATTAAATCCAAACGTTTGAGATGGGCAGGGCATGTAGCACGTATGGACAAATCCAGAAATGCATATAGAGTGTTAGTTGAGAGGCTGGAGGGCAGAAGACCTTTGGGGAGGCCGAGACGTAGATGGGAAGATAATATTAAAGTGGATTTGAGGGAAGTGGGATGAGATGATAGAGACTGGATTAATATTGCTGAGGATAGGGACCAAAGGCGGGCTTATGTGAGGGCGGCAATGAACCTCCGGGTTCCTTAAAAGCCAGTAAGTAAGTAAGTAAAATTATCATTGTTTTCGATTTTACAGGGATTTTTAATTTTTGAATGGGACCAGTTCGGTAAGGAGAGTACCATACAGAAATCTAGCCCAGAATTGGGTCGCGCCTTCAAAAAGTTTGGGAACCACTGGCCTATACAATTCACACAATTACAATCCGTAAGTTTCATTTGGCTTGCTCCAGTTTGCCCATAATGTACTCCGATATGGAATTTACCGTTTAGGACTGAGTGAGTGAGTGAGTGAGTGAGTGAGTGAGTGAGTGAGTGAGTGAGTGAGTGAGTGAGTGAGTGAGTGAGTGAGTGAGTGAGTGAGTGAGTGAGTGAGTGAGTGAGTGAGTGAGTGAGTGAGTCTATTTTTGTCTGTAGTGACGGTACCATACATTGACCCCAGCGCGCCAAGCTCTAACATTTCACTGTAAGCGAATAAAGGGTACCACATTCCTTGCTAATGAGATGAACTTGATGCCGTGTATTGTTAATGTCGTTTCCAATTAATTAATGTGTCGCTCCTCTTGGTCTCCTACGCTAATCCGCTTTATTCAGATTTTAACTATATTTAATCCTTTGCGTACGATAAATTCTCTCTTGTCATGGCTATGCACGTACCTAATTTTGTTGAGGTTATAGTGCAAAGCGGAGATCATAAATTTAACAGAGCTAACGAGAGACATGTCAGATATTCGCGGGACCTGATGAAAGCACGCGAAACGAGAACATAAGCCAGTAAAATCTGACTAACCTATTTGAAGGAGCAGAATATGACGAGGAGCACTTAACCTGTTGCTGCCCTTTTATCTGCATTTCTGTTCAAGTGGAGGAGAGTGGGTATGATTTCACTTCCAAACATATGTTGATTTCACACGAAATAGAGTATTCAGCCTGTTGAAATATAGTGATTTCACTAGCACGCTGTCATTTGCAAATACTGTACTTCTTTGGCTGTATCAGGTTTAATAATATATACTTTAAGTCTTGCAAAACGAGAATCAATGCTTGTACAACCTAAGGGTCTGGTTAATCATCAAGAACCTGTTAAAAACTTTACCAGTCCAGTTATTTACAATCCAATAGAGCTCAGTGAAAATTATTTATATTGTTTTATACAGTGAGGGAAGTGAGATGGTATGCGCCAGTATGGAATACCGCCACTGGTTTCTATGGCCAGAAAACATACCTTTAGTGAAAATGACATACCGTCACTGAAAATATGTGATTCGTAAAAATTAGTTTATACTCTTCTTCACAACAAAGAGTACTACCTGTTTGCTTCGTAAATCTGAACCACAGCCTTGTGGAACTGAATTCAACGTGTATTTAGACATGTTAACTTGATAAATCAACCTCTGGAATGCTTATAAAGGTAGTATTTCAAGTAGGCCTATAGAAGGCTGTGGTGTGTAGCTTGTAGTGGCCATTTTTGCGAATTTAGTGACTGTCATTTTTCTTGTTGTTGTTGAACTTTTTGTTAATAATTAATTAATGTACTTTGAAGCTTTAATATTATTTTAAATGATAAAACTCAATGAACATTGCAAAATAATCTAGTAGGCCTAAATGTCTAAAATTATTTTATTAAGAAATGTTTTTTTGTGTGTTGCGTAAGCTCCAAAGATTCGCGTTACTAACGACACAAAACAATTTATTGCATACATCATGTATGTGTATGTTGTAAGGGAGAGGGTATGCCTTTTTTAAATCGAGGTATGTCAGGCGAAAATCTTGGGGTAGCATACCGCCTCTGTTTTTTCCCACTTCCCTCACTGGTTTTATATGTACATTAATGTATAAAGAGTGAACCAATGAATCGAACGATTTTAAAACCTTATGTGTCAGAGGAAGGCAACTTAGTTTTAATGCACAGTGAGGAACAGAAATGATGAGCGGCTCTAGTATTTTCTAAGTCAAAGAATGCCATACTGCGCATGCTCCGGCCTAAAGCCTAGTTCATACCATGAAGAGAGATATTCGTTTCTCTTTTCTGTTTAAATATTACATATCTATGCTGGGGAGAAATTAAAATATTGAAGAGGTTACTATTTAAAATACGTATACAAATATACAGACATAAAATGCTGTACTTTTTTAGAAAAAAAAAACAAACCCGAAATATGGAAAGACCGAGGGCATTCTATTACGTTATGAAAACAGCTAATATTAGTTAAATTTTATGGAGACAATGTTGTTGTCAATACCGAAGAAAAATAATGCCAATAAATGTAAGGAGCTCAGGACTATCAGCATAATATCGCACTAGGCGAAGATTCTCCTGTGAATACTGAATCGACGTTTATATTCTAAGATGGAAGGAAGAGCAGTTTGGTTTCAGAAAGAGAAATTGTACGAGAGATGTCTGGTGGTATTCCCGAATGGAGAGCGGAAATACCCGAAGTTACCTGAAGACAGTCTGTGGTCGGTCTCACACAACGTTTTCACATAGAGGACTGTGCGCATACTGTATCGTAACCACCGGGATTCACGGAACCGAAATCGCCTGGCCAACTGATTCCAGACAGTACAGTCCGCGCACAGTCTCCTATGTGAAAACAGAAAACAGCTTGCCAGTATAAAGCAAGCGGAGAGTACTGCTTACCCATCCACGAGGACACGACACAGTCCCCGTACAGTAACTGTACAGTAGGCTACCCTATGTGAAAACCGGCCTTTTAGCAGCAGTTCTTTCAGCTCTCGCTCTGCAAGGAAGAATATAAGGTGCAGAAAGAATATAAACAAAAGATTGCTGCTGAGCAAACATAAAATTTGAATACACAAGGTTTCTTCGCGTCAAAATTGAAAACACGAAAGTCTATCTTATTTCTTATTTATTGTAACTTTCTTATTTATAATTTTATGAAGAAAAAAATTTATACAAAAGTTGTAGGGCATCAAAGAAGGAATGTTTTTTAACATATTTTCAAGTACTATGCTTTTCATGTATAAAGGCTGTGCCAATGAGTCTGTTTTTTTAATGGCACCATTACACTAAAGGACAAAAGTTTTCGATCACCTAGGCCTATCACAACTATGGATTTGTGGTTAAAACAGGGATTTCGTTTTGAATATTCTATCATATCATAATGCTAGAGCGAGAATCCATAATTAGATAATTTTGGTAACAAAAATATTGATAAAGATAATCTGAGCTTCTTTGCAGAAGGTAAAAAAATATATTATACTGACAAAAATGGTGTTCGATTCAATACATGAAGTACCGGAATAATGATTTATAGTAACTGTATAGCAGTTTACTTTTAGGCCATGAGAACAAGAATGTGACATTAAATATTTTAATTTATATATCGCCTCTTTCTTTGAAGCATTCATTAAAATTAACGAATTCCACATACTTACAGTAGGCCTATAGTATAGTTGATTAGTTGGTTGATTGGTTCTTTGGTTAATTGGTTTATTGGCTGATTGGTCGGTTGATTGGTAGGTAGGCGAATTGTTCAGTCTGTTGATCGGTTGGTTGGTTGATTAATCGGATCTATCTATCTATCTATCTATCTATCTATCTATCTATCTATCTATCTATCTATCTGTCTGTCTGTCTGTCTGTCTGTCTGTCTGTCTGTCTGTCTGTCTGTCTGTCTGCCTGCCTGCCTGCCTGCCTGCCTGCCTGCCTGCCTGCCTGCCTGCCTGCCTATTTATTTATTTATTTATGTATTTATTTATTTATTTATTTATTTATTTTATGGATGAATATATTAATAAATTAATGGTTTGATTGGCTAATTGATATGTATTGGCCTAAATGAAGAGAAAGAAATTAAATCAAAGAGTAAAGAATGTATAAAGGAAGAAAAATAAGTAGGGCTAAGTAGAATTAAACGGGAAAATAAGGAAATTAAAGGAAAAGAGAAGAAAGGAAATAAGAAGAAAGATGGTTGAATAGAAAGAAAGGAATAAAAAGAAAGGAACATTACGGTATTGGAAATCATGTTCGGCACAATGTGACGTGCGAGGTTGCATATGTTCACATTGGGCTCGCTTTGTATTTTCCTATCCCTTCAATCTTAAGTTCATTCTGAAAGGCCGCCGCCCAGAACTGTAATCAGTGGAGTGCACCAACAACACTTCGGCCGCTCCTCTTGAAACTGTTTTTCCAGACGGCGGAGTGTGAAGAGAAGGGATGAATTGATGGCTCTGCGGAGTCGAGAGGTTGAACTGGGCGTGGATGACGATGGCGACGAGTCAGTGTGGCTGTCACCTTCCTCGGTGTGAGTGTAATGAACGGCACAAGCGATTTCCTAATTACTCTTGAATAGCACATTATCGAATTGTACGGAAAATAACCTATAGACATTGCTGATGTGAATTTGTCGTTGAATTTTGTCGCCAGTGATATTTAATCCAGAAGCAAATACTCTTTCTTGTGATAATAAAATTCACGTGATTTAGTCTACTTATTTAAAATAGATTAATAAATGTCTCGAAGCTTAATGAAAATTTTGGAACAAAAGTGCCAGTGTTTATAGCGGACGTTTCACCACATATAAGTGCAAATTACTAGAGGATCATGAGACAAGGCAAATAGTCGTAATAAACATAGGTCTGGAAACCAACTTTTTCAGAGATATGATGTCATCACTGTTGCCACCAATTGAATGCACCTCGTACAATTTCAACTGTTACAACTTTGTTTACTTTACGTTCGAGAGTTTTTACGCACAAGCTTCCATAACAACTGTATCGGCTTAGCAACACCATGGCCTCGCATTTCTCCCGATTTGAATCCAATGTTTTTTTTTGGGGGGGGGGGGGGAATGTTTGAAATGTGTTGTGTATTTCAGCCCTGTTGACATTAACGAACTCCGGGAACTCAGTGACACTGGTTGCTATTGCATTAGAATCTAATGATTAGATACACGGCAGGGATATTCGAAATTGTACGATTGTTGATGAGGAAACGTGTGGGTGCCTGCCTCATCATGAACGGTAGTCATATTGAGCACACTTATAACGCTCTCTTCCTCCAGTGCATATCGGATTTTATGTTACCCTAGAGCATACATAATAAAGCTACGTAGATTTCAGAAATTGCTGGCTTCCGGATTATGTTTATTAGGATTTCTTGCATTGTTTAGTTGTTCTCTACTCACACACCACTGCAGTTTATACCTATAATTGTTAAACACCCTGTATATATGTATATATATATATATATATATATATATACATATACAGTTTCCCAAAATGTTCGCACTGTTACTTTTCTTCGAAGAAAACTTTAGAACCTCCTGAACAAATCTTCTTGGGGCGTGTACAGTGAACCATCAACAATGCGTATTGTGTTCATTTGACGCTATTCCGAGAACTAGAGCTTGTCACGCACTCGTCTGAGGATGAAATCTGGCTCTATGATGGGCTGAGGCAATATGGGACCATCTGTCAACATCGGATTCACCCAATCCATCTGTCGGATTTGGGGATTTGCAAAAAGGAAATTGGAGATAGAAATAAACTGCTGCTAGGAACAGAAATATGTGTATTAAGTAAGAATATTCGTAAGATAATCAGACCATGTTTTTTTACTGTTTTAATAATTAAAAGTGGCACTATTGCTAAATGCAACTATTGTTGCATTTTAAATTCTTGTTTCATTTGTTTATTATTCAATTGTATTCACTAAATATTATTGCACATTCAATAATTATGTACTATGTTAGATATTGTAAATAATGCCTGATGATGCCAAGTGGCGAAAACGTTCGCAATGTATAAAATTTAATACAATACCAAATCATTATATGTCATAATATTTGGTTAGCGCTAAACTGGAGAATTAGCACGGTAGCTTTGAACCGTGCCGTTACGTTTACCACCAAATTTAACTAAATACACAATGTCGCCAACATAAGAACATGACGTTGGTGTGTGGTGTCGTTAGAAGGAAAAATTTGTTTGTTTTTTTTTCTCTACCTCCTTCGTTCTGAACATTACTGAGAGATAGCACCACTGTTAGCGACAAAGTGTATTTGCGTAAATATTGCGAGTAGATTATGTGGCTTAGATGAGAGGGTTGGGACAGAAACGGTTTTGCTGTAGCGCATGCGCGGACCTCTCATGCAGTGGGAGCGTGATCCTTACTTGAATTTATTTTCACGTGTACGTTGCAGATCAAATGAAGAAGATCCCTTCTTGCTCCGGTTACACACCTTGCATAGACGAAGGTTAGGTTTGGTTAGTTTAGGTTTTTATTAACCAATTCTGCGCATGCGCAGACAGGCAAGAATTGTACCTTTTTTGTCATTTTCTTCTCGAAACGTTTTACTGTGTCTTGTAAAGTGTCCATTTTATCTCGATCTAAAATATCTGTCGCATTTTCATTTGTTTCATCACGGCCGAATTGGTTTATCTCTTTGGTATCAATGTTTCTAGTCGGTCATGGCTTTTCTGACAGTTTTTGTTTCCTAATTCTGATAAGCAATAATATAATGAAAGCGGTGAATAATTTCATGGCCTCTAAAATTTCTTTTTCGTAAAAGACTAGGTATTTTTCTCTAGGCCACAAATAAAACAGCAACGCGGTCATAATTACGTACTTAACGCTTTGGCGAACATTAACCGGAAATTTACTTTCCGTTATTTGAATGATGAAACAGACCTCTTTTCCTCTTCATTTCGTTGTGATAACCTATTTTAAGATCATACTACACCTGTATTTTCTTTTAATGCATTCAAAACACCGCCGTTGTACTACATAAACCTTGCACTTGATTAATGGAGTGATTTATTTAAGAATATAGCCGCGAATTTCACTATCACCATTTCGATTGTCTTTTGTTTGACACGGCTCGGTACGATCCGGTGACTAGTGGCCAGCGAGTAAAGTCGACTACTTTTCTCCAACCAGGAGATAAACCGTGAAAGTAATGTGCTTACTATTGCGTCATCTATTGGAGCGAAGTAGATAGATAATATTAGAGTTATAACGTCAGTTTAAAAATCATGCGCTCTCCTCCATATGTTATTTCCTGTATGGAGGGATTAAAAGACCAAGGGCCGTATTCATAGACATTTCGCAGCACGCGCTACGAGTGTACTAAGCTAGCCCCGGCTATCCATTGGTTACTAGTACAGAATTCAAATCATATCCTATCGCTAACACTGGTTTATGAATACGAAAAACGCTGATCATCCACCAAAAGTCCGCGCTAAAAATGTCTATGAATATGGCCCCAGAGATTAACAGTGATCTTAATTTTGTAACTATGGTAGTATACAAATGTGTTAGCACCACCTCGCTTCCCTTCATTCCCTGGAGACTTTCTCGTGGTTGGAGTACAGTACCGACATTGCTCTACCGTGCGTATTATCCAGTTGTTCCTATGTTAGTGAAACTTTGATACTGTACTCTAACCAGGAGAAAGTCTCAGGGGAATGAGACGCAGCGGGGTAATGCTGTCAATGAATGTTGATGTCATCAGATGTCATAAGGTCACACACGTGGGTACACGCATCTCCATTGGCTAACTCTCAAAGCACAAACGATAACACTGATACACACATACTACTTACAAAAATTATATCACGGTTAATCTCCTGGTTATGGTTTGTGCTTTGAGAGTTACTCAGATTCATTATATTAATATTATTTTTAATATTGTATTATACGTTATCAGACATCTCTGTACTCAAGCGCTTTTTCAATATCCCGCTCATGGAATTCGCTGCCGCTGGAAATCAGGGGTAGTCTTAGTCCTCAGTTGTTTAAAATTAGGTTATTTAGAAATACTTTAAATGCACAGAATTAGTTTTGTTAGGTATAATTTTTATTTATTATTATTATTATTATTATTATTATTATTATTATTGCTTTACACAGTCATTACTTTATTTTTCCATTAGCACTAATATCTAGGTAATTGTCATTGTCTCAATGTAGCACGTGCTGTGCTGATCATACTAATTCTACTATTCCTTTAGTTGTGAGATTATATTCATATGTATTAATTTTTTTAAGTTAATACTTGTATACTAGAATGTATTTCCTGTTTGTGATTATCTATTCAGTCTCTTTTTTTATTATATATATTTTTTATTATTGTTATTTTAAAGTTAATACTGATTGTGTATATGTATTCAATCTCTTTTTTTACTTAATTATGTTTATTATTATTTTTAAGTTAATATTTGTATACCGATATGTATTTTTCTGTATGTGATTTGATCCTGGTTGAGTGGAAGACAAGGCCTGTTTTCCTTAACTCTGCCAGGGAAAATAAAACTATTATTATTATTATTATTATTATTATTATTATTATTATTATTATTATTATTATTAAACTGCATTATACCACTCTTTTAATCCCTCCATACAGAAAATAACATATGCAGGAGAGCACATGTTTTTTTTTAAACTGACGTAACGGTAATATTATCTACTTCGCTCCAATAGATGGCGCAATAATAAGCACATTCCTTTCAGGATTAATCTCCTGGTTGGAGAACAGAATGTTATTTAGATGAAAAATATATTATTTAATGAATCAAGCACTTCCCGCAGCTAGTGTTATCGGAAATACCATTACAATAAATTTTAAGATAATCTGAAGATAGTTTGGAGGAAAGATAGAGGGAAACGAGAGTAGAAAGAGAACACCTTCTGCAACATCTGCTTTTAACCACTACAAATCATGTCACGACCTAGCCCGGGATTGAACCTGTGTCGCCTGGATGGAAGACCAGCGCACTAGTGCCTGAAACAGAACACGGCATTAACTTATCCTACAAGTACATTCCTTGGGTTGTATCTTGCCTTCATTCCTGACGTAATCAGTTCCGTATTATTGCATTCTACTCCAGCTGTTTTTATTTACGTTTAATTATTATTGAAATGAGAACTCCTGTCGCGTTGATCAGCTTCGCATGTGACCTGTACTAGAGGTGACTGTATAATATAAAGTGGAAGAAACAAGAATGAATGTTATGCAGATGAGTCCACCTGCTGCTTGATGGGATACAGATGGTGCACATATTTCCCCAAGTAATAAAAAATCTCGTCGTCTCATCTTGTGACAGCTCGTGCATGTTGACATTTTGTAAAGGTCTGATAGTTTGGGTTGTAACTGAAACAAATATTTGCAAGTCTATATATAGAGTCGTTCTTCTTTGCCTGGTTGTAAAAACTGAGCGGAGCCATCGCAAACTGACACCAAATGTGGCGTGTATTGTAAACTGTCTGGGAAAACAAGACGCGAAATTGCACGCACTGGATATCCAGTAATGAAGCTAACTAGAACTTACTTTCAAGAACGGCGTAATAAGTTTCAAATTCCGTTGTCTTCTTTATGTAATTTTTTATTTATTTATTTATTTATTTAACCTGGTAGAGATAAGGCCATCAGGCCTTCTCTTCCCCTCTACCAGGGGATTACAACTACAATATTAAGAGTACAATTACAATTATAATTACAATTAATATTAAATTTACAAATACAATAAAAATCAAAGTACTAAAAGATTAACTGATTAATAAAAGCTAGACAGTTTATTGTGAAAGTGAAGACGAGAGAAACATTTTTTTTTATTAATTAAGTAAAAATTGAACCTATTCTACGCAGTAATAAAATGCTTAATAAGTTTGCTTTTGAACGCTATTAAATTCCGACAGTCTCTGATGTCACTGGGTAAGGTATTCCACAAGCGCGAGATTATGTATGATGATGAATACGATGATGTCTTATGTGTTGGTATGGCTAGTATGCGGCTATTTCGCGTGCGTGTGAAGAGATTATGATGTGATGACAAGTAACTGAAACGGGAGGCAAGGTAGGTAGGTGTAGAGGTGTGAGGGACTTGGAAAAGGAGAACAAGAGAATGAAAATTTCTACGTTCGTTAAGCCGTAGCCAGTTTAGAGTTTGGAAGGATGGGGTAATGTGGTCAGCGCGATGGACATCATAGACGAAGCGAACACAAGAATTATGAACACGTTGTAATTTTTGCGACTGGTTGACATTGAGGACAGTCAGAATAAAATCACAATAATCGAAGTGGGGCATTACTAGTGTTTCCACTAGTATTTTCTTGAGTGATAGCGGAAGGAATTTTCGAATGCTCTTTAAGGAATGTAGTATGGAAAGCACTTTTTTGGTAATATGGGTTACTTGGTTATTCCAGTTTAAATGCGTATCAAAGTAAACTCCAAGGTTTTTAACACAGGAAGCAAAAGGGATTATTGTGTCGTTTAACTTGACTGGAAGAGCAGGAGTAATATTGCATAATAGACGTTGATGTCCCACTAGGATTGCTTGTGATTTTCTTGCATTGAGAGTCAAACCAAACTTTCTGGTCCATGCAGATATAGATTCAAGGTCCTCGTTAAGTTTTTGTAAAATAATTCTAATTATTATTCTAAGTTAGGGAAAAGACATTGGTAGATTATTCAAGAAGAGGAGCAATTTTGGACATTTTCCATTGCTGGTGATGAATAATATTTCAGATTGTTTCAGAGGTCTGTTCTTCCATCATCTTTAGGTCAGAAACAAAGAGTGATGAAGTTTCCCAGGGGGTGTGCTGACAGTAAATTAACAAAGGGCTAAAAAAAAAAAAAAAAGCGACTGGTGTGGTCAGCGGAGCGCACAATGATATGTTTTTTGAGCTGTCATTTCAAATAAAAACATCAAGAGGGAACTTACATTGTTTTCATTTCAATTATCAACTCTAACAACGAACAGCTGAATCTAGAAGTTTTAACTTTATGGAGATTATGGACTACTATGTAGAAATGATACAATTGTGAAAACACGACACTTCAAACTTCAATAAATGCGGAGTGAGTAGGTCTGGGACATTAAATACGTTTTAGTGTTGGTGTGTTGAAATTAGCTAAATAAGACATAACATACATGACGTGCGAAACAACGATATTTTACTACAATATTATAATAATAATAATAATAATAATAATAATAATAATAATAATAATAATAATAATAATAATAATAGTAATAATAACTTTTTTACATTTAAAATAGGTTCCAGTCACCAGGTTAGCTCGATCGGCTGACAAGCAAATATTGTAATCGGGACAGATAAAGTCTTTTTTCTTCCACCATGTTAACAATGTCCACTCGACAGCAATTACGAGGCTGTCCAGAAAGTGATTTTCCCTGGGGCCGTTTACAGTAAAAGCACAATTGGATGGAAAGATTTATTGAAACAGATACAGCAATTGTTGCGTTATTTGTCAACATATCCCCCACTGGAATTGAGACATTTGTCAAACCATGGGATCAATTTTTGTATCCTTCTGTTGTAGAAGTTTGCCATCTGGGATCAGCGTTTGACAGCCGTCTACACCTCTCTGTCAATCCCATGATACGACAAATGTCTCAATTCCTGTGGGGAATATGTTTAAAAATAGCTCAACAATTGCTGTGTCTGTTCCAATCAATTTTTCCAATGAAATTATGTTTTCTTTCTGCTAACGATCCCTGACGAACTTATTTTTATGACGCTCGTAATTGCGGTCGAGTGGCTAAAATTTATATGAGGACTTCTTTTGACATTATTAACATGGTGAAAGAAAAAAAATTAACTTTTTTTATCTGCACCCATCAGAATGCTTGCTTGTCAGCTCTTGGACGCACTCGAGTGCCAGTAGCGAGGCGATGACTTCTCAACCAGGATATCACAAACGGGATCATGTCCAACCCTTTCATAGGCTTGTCGATAATTTTAATAGTCATTTCATGAACTAGACAAGTGCAATACTGTGAGCTTACTTCTTTCTCAAGTGACAGTTGTTATTCACTATACTAAAACCTCTTTAGCTTCCGTGCTGTTAATAATCCTATAATAATCATTATTATTATTATTATTATTATTATTATTATTATTATTATTATTATTATCATCATCATTATAATTATTACATCAGCTGCTTCTCTATGCGGTTGACGTGAATATGTTAGGAGAAAATCCACAAACTATTAGGGGGAAAAAAGCGGGAATTTTACTTGAAGCAAATAATGAAATAGGTTTGGAAATAGATTCCGAAAAAAAAACAAAGTATATGATTATGCCTCGTGACCAGAAAATAGTACGAAATTGAAGTATAAAAATAGGAAATTTATCCTTTCAAATGGTGGAAAAATCAAATATCTTGGAGCACCAGTAAGAAATTTAATACAAATGACACTGGAGAAGAAATTAAACGCAAAATAAATATGAGAAATGTCTGCTATTATTCGGTTGACAAGCTGTCTTCATCCAGTTCGCTTTCAAAAAGCTTAGGAGTTAAAATTTATAAAACAGCCATATTACCGGTTGTTCTGTATATCTACTTGTGAAACTTGGACCCTGACTTTGAGAGAGGAACAGACGTTAAGTATATTCAAGGTAAAGTGTTAAAGAAAATATTGTATTATTCACCTAACATAATCAGGAACATTAAATTCAGATGCTTGGGATAGGCAGTGCATATAGCACATGTGGATGAATCTATAAATATACAAATACAATGTTAGTTGGAAGACCTGAGGGAAAGGACTTTTGGGGAGGCCGAGACGCAGATGGGAGGGTAATTTGGAAATGGATTTAAGGGAAGTGGGATATGATGTTAGGTCCTGGATTAATCTTGCTCAAGGTAGGGACCGATAGCGTTATACATGGACGGCAATAAACCTTCTGGTTCTTTAATAGTCATTTGTAATTATTATTATTATTATTATTATTATTATTATTATTATTATTATTATTATTATTATTATTATTATATGAAAATGTCCATAGCAAAACCGTGTTGTTTCCTGACAATAAAGCATTTTGAATCTTAATGGTGATAGAAATCGCGATTTTTTGGCTATGGCTAGGCCTATAGTTAATGGCAAAGAAGCGTTGCTCTTTTGTAAGTTATCCTCCACACAATATAGGAAATCATAATCATAGAAAGTGTTCAACAGGCAGCTCCGGTGCCTCTTATGCTTATGTACAGGTCGTCTATAATTCACCACCACTGCAATCTATCAAACTACGGACAAATTGCGAGTAACACGCACTATGACGGACGATCGATTCGTCGTCGTACAAACACAAGTGATACCATATTTTTTAAAGACAGATTATAATGAAATGGAATTTGTGGAAAGTGTCGTTGAATGAGTTGAAAAAAACAGGAGAACCACGAGAAGATGCTTTATAACCTTGGCTTTGCTACCACAAATGCAACTTCGTCATCGCCGGGTTTAGATCTCATGAACACCGTTGTCGTAGCTCAGCCGTCTACCAAGTAAGCTGTCAATGGTGTTCATAATACTGCTACCGACGCCGATGATATTACTGCTGTGTAGATGTTATCTCTATTGTTTTCCCGCTTATTGTGGTTGCTAATGCTCCAGCTTATACTGTATTCCAACCAGGTGAAAGTCTCAGGGGAATGAGACGCAGCGGGGTCAATATATATATATATATATATATATATATATATATATATATATATGATAGCAGCGGGATAATGCTGTGAATGAATGTTGACGTCATAAGATGTCATAAGGTCGCACACGTGGGTACACGCATCTCCATTGGCTATACCTCACAGCACAAACGATAACACTGATACACACATATTTATACTACCCTAGTTACAAAATTAGATCACGGTTAATCTCCTGCGGTGCTATGCATAGACATTTCGCTAGCCCGCACTACGAGCTTGTTAAACTAGCCTCGGCTATCGACTGATAACTTGTACAGGATTCATATCATATCATATTGCTAACACTGGTTTATGAATACGAAAAACTTTAATTCGCTGATCATCCACCGGAAGCCCGCGCTAAGAATGACTATGAATATGGCCCCTGGTCTTTTAATCCCTCCATACAGGAAATAACATAGCAGGAGAGCGCATGTTTTTTTCAACTGACGTTATAACGCTAATATTTTCTATCTACTTCGCTCCAATATATGACGCAATAGTAAGCACATTCCTTTCACGGTTAATCTCCTGGTTGGAGAACAGTAGTGTTATTTGCTACAGTAACTCCTAGGTGCATCCTGTGTCTTTTATGATCTACTTATTGCTGCTAATGATTTTGTTGATAATAATGTGAAAATATGAAGAATTGTTTGTCAAAATATGGAAAAGAGAAGTCTAAATATAAATACAGTAAAATTTGATACTTTAAGGCTTTATATGGTCTTAACTCTGTCAATAGAAATAAATCGATTAAATAAATAAATAAATAAAAATATGAAATAATATCATTTTTTTGTTTTTTTTTTTGTCAGCTTTTATTTAAAAATTGAATTTGTTTATTATTTTTTATTTGGTGCTGTTATCGGTAACACAACAGCTTTGTCATTACTACAGTGCTGTGTTTACTTTTCGTAATATTGCTTAATATTGTAATTGTTTCTACATCTACTGTACAGTTTCTGTTTCAAATACATCCAGCAAACTGTGCGCAGTTCAGTCTTTATTGCATAGTAAACAAAACATCCCGAGTTGCGGATATGTATTAATTCTCGAATCTATTCTGCCGCTGCAGCACTAAACAAGATTGCAATTAACGGCCTCAACCGTAAAGCTTCAATTAGGATAAAGCGAAATTTCACAGAATTTAACACTATGTAAATGATCATAACTAAGCATGAGTGTTTAGCACCTATCCTATCTGTAATTAAATGTAATTACTAAGTCATTTTCGCCACAGAACACGTTTCTCACATTATGTTGCCATATAAAGCGTTATATCTTTTCGAGAAATCCTCAGGTTCAGTCTGTGAGCAAGAGTTTTTGTACAAAACCTCACATAAACTTCATTTATATGAATACAGTAGAAGTGCTTCGGCATTTATCATCAACAAAGCCCACATAATGCAACATTAGTTCCTGATTACCAACTGACGTTAGTCTCTACAGAGAATAATCTACAAAGAATCAAAACGTCCTCAATTCCAACAGTTGATGAGAACAATAAGATAGGCCTAAGCATTATATACAGGGTTGTTTCCGATCTCTGATAACGAATTTGAATGACATCATGTGCGTCAGGAGTCACACGACAGCTGAACTGTGGCGCGAGGTGACAGACCAATAGTGAGTGATCTCATAGTTCATTCATTCATTCATTCATTTATTTTATTCCATAGATCTTACATGAGCAATGAAGCTTTAAGATGTGGAACATGTCAACATTTTACAATATTACAATTAAAATTTTTACAAATTTTTATAGTTTTACAATTTAGTAATTTTCTACAATTTTTACAATTTTGTACAATTTTTTTTACATTTTTTTACATTTTGGCGAGATGTAGTGAGATGAGATGAGGTCCGAGGATTCGCCAAAATATTACCCGGCATTTGCCTTTTCGGTGGGGGAAACCTCGGAAAAACCCAACCAGGTAATCAAATCAAAGGGGGTAATCAAATCAAAGGGGTTGATGCCAAGGACTCGCCATAGACCATCCGGCTTCAGTCCCACGGCTGGGGAAAACCTCCGAAGAAACCAAAGTCCGAGTGCATGGCGACTCACAGCAGAAATTCCATAGAAAATCGGGCCTTTTTGGAAGGGGTACATTACGACCCTTTCCAATGCCAAGTACAGTTAACTGAAAATAAAATAAGCCTGCAATAAACGAGGTTTCGTTATTTCCAAGAAAGGCGTCTTCTGTGTACTTAATAAGGCTGATTAAGCTCGAATGGAATTAATTTGTATCATCTCGTGGGGTGCGGTAACTTGTGACGGGGGGTGGATTTGCTTGCTTTTTGCACTCTGGAATTAATTCCATCCCATCCGAACTTTGCCAGTCTTAGATACACACAAGATGCCTTTCTTGGAAATAACGAAACCACGTTTTTTGCAGGCTCCTATGATTTTCACGTAACTGTACTTGGCATCGGAAAGGATTGTTATGTACCCCTCCCAAAAAGGCTCGATTTTCTTGGGCATTGGTACTGTGATATACCGTGCACTCTGATAATGAAATTACCCAGTACTGGTCCGTCAACTATCGCCGCAATTCAGCTGTCGGTGTGATTCCTGACGCACATGATGTTATTCAAATTCGTTATCAGAGATCGAAAACAACCCTGTAGAAAAGTAAGAACTCATTATTTTAAAAATAGTATAGAGAAATAGCATTATAACATTATTTTCTTTCTTACTTCTTTTACTTCTTCCTTTTTCCTTTCTATGTGTTATTTTGCCTTTTCTTTTACACTGACAATACAATGTAGTGTAGGAGAGATATCTCTCGACATACATTCAACTCTATCTCACAATTTTTTCTCAATTCTTTCTTTTCTATCCTTTGTTCTGCAGTGCTTTCTTCTTTCTTTCCATTCCTTCTCTCTTCCTCACAAGTAGTTTATGGTTTCTTACAGTAGGGCTATTATATAGTGTCAGGTTTTCCTTTTCACTATGACACCTCTGATATCAATTCTTTCGTATTTATCATTGACCATTGCTGTATTTTCATCGTATTGTCAACCTATTATCACAGTCTAGTATATACAGTCACGAAGCTTGAGTTGTGAGAGTGCTACGAACAATAGACTGTGCCGGTACTATTTCGCATTGTCTGTAATGAGGCGATATTAGCGATCCTGGTGGTTAGCAACTATCTATGGATGCATATTTACTACGTATTGACCTTCGTGACTGTCTATAGGTACTAGACTGTGCTATTATCTTCTGATTACCTCTATATCTTGAGGGCAATTCATTAAACTTCTTGCTAAATTATATAGAAAATATATGGAGGCTTTCAGCCATGCCGTTTCGGTGACAACGAAGTACCGGTACACAATGTCGCCAACATGACTGAACGTAAATGAGGAGTGATCATAGAGAAAGCTACATTATAACATACTTCTTACATTGAAACTCGAGCTACAGCAAACAGTGATTTTAGTGACTCCCTGGAAATTAACAGTCTCCTTTTTTTTATTAATATTTTGAAATGTAATCTCTTCAGTATTATAGGCCAACGTCAGTTTACCGGCACGGTAGCTTACTCTTATTTGTCAGAGATTAATGGTAGCATGCATCACTTGCAGACCTCTGGAAAAAGAACTAAGGAAGAGACTCGTGAAGTTCTTTGTGTGGAGTGTGACATTGTATGGGTCAGAAACATGTACATTACGACGAAGTGAAGAGACGCGACTAGACGCATTTGAAATCTTGTCACAGCTCTCGGTCACCTGCCATCTATTCATGTAATACACTATAATCTTGTCATATTCCTCGGCCTCATATCACGTATCTACCACATAATCTAACCCAATTCAATCTTGTCACATTCCTCTGTCTCCTGTCAGTTAGCTATCCCCCTATCTAGCCCACTTTAATCTTGTCATATTACTCGGTCCCGTGTCACTTATCTACCCCCTCATTTAACCCACGTAACCTTTAACCTCTCAATATTCACGAAAATACATGCCGGCAGAGGATAAAACAGTGAAACATAATTCCCACGATGAGATGCTATCATTATATACATATACATATACATACATAGTGTTCTGCCCAAGGGCAGATCTTTCACTGCAAACCCAGCATCCTTCAGTCTTTACTATTTTCTGCCTTCCTCTTTGTCTCCTAATATGATCTACATACCAATGTCGTCTATCATCTGATATTTTCTTCTACCCCTAACAATTCTCTCATTCATCATTCCTTCCAGTGCATCCTTTAGTAGACAGTTTATTCTCAGCTAGTGACCCAACCATTTCATTTTATCATTTCCTGATCAGTTTCAACATCATTCTTTCTTGACCCACTCTTTCCGACATATTTTCATTTCTTATTCTGTCTGTCCATTTCACACGCTCCATTCTTCTCCATATCCACATTGAAATGCTTCTATTCGCTTCTTTTTACTTCGTCGTAATGTCCATGTTTCTGCCACAGACAATGTCACACTCCACACAAAGCACTTCACTAATCTCTCCCTTACTTTTTCCAGAGGTCCGTTGAAGCTTTTTTGTTATTGCTATCCTCCTTTTAACTTCCTGACGGCAGCTCATAATATACACTAAGTATTTCAAGCTGTCTACTTGTTCTACTGCCTTATTTAGAATCCGCACGTTTACCTTCTTTATTTTTCTTTCGTCTTGTTTGCATATTTTATCTTAATCCCATACTGCTCACAGCTGTCATTTAGGTCCACTAGCTTTTCCTTTAGTATAGTCTCTTCTTCTGCTAACAACTACATAGCATTAGCAAATCTTATGCACTTTATTCTTCTTCCTCCTAATATCACCCGTCCCGTGTTCTGAAAACAATTCTTCACTAAATCCTTCAAGTAGATGTTTAACAGGGTAGGTGATAAAGGACATCCTTATTGTAGTCCCATCCTTACTTCACTACCTTCTGACATTTCTTCTCCTATCCTGACTTTGACCCGTTGTTTCATAATAATAATAATAATAATAATAATAATAATAATAATAATAATAATAATAATAGACTAAGATATTATTACAAACTAAACGTTTACTCATGAAAAGAAAACATCCTAAAAAAATTACTCGCTGAAGGACACCTGGTAAATTTACCAGCTGTTCCGTGTACTTTACCGTACCTTAAAAGAAATTGAATGTTCTCCAGAATTATACCAGATACACTAACAAAATATTTACGAATCATAAAAATAGATGCTGCTGAATTCATTGTTATCCACAATGAGTAACTAGAATTTTTCAGTCGACAATTATTAAACGTTGGAACGAAAGATTTTTTTTTTCTTCTGATATCGTTTTCTTAGAAACTATTTGTCAGAACTTAATGAAAAATGTTATACACATTTTTATTAGTAATTTTACATTGGACGTGAAAGATGTTTGACATGAAGAGTAAATTAGGCTATTTGTTTCATTTATTAATTAACATAATCAAAATTATAATATTACTTTATTAATTTAAACATTATTATTAAATAATTTATGTCAAAAAGCTTTCACCTCCAATGCCAAAACTACAAATAAAAATGTATAAGCATTTTCATTGTTTTGACAAATAGTTTCCGAGGAAATTGTACCAGAAAAAAAATCAGAAATGTTCACTCCAGTGTTTAATTTATTGTCGACTGAAAAAAATGAATCCTACTTATTTATCGTGGTTATCACTGAACCCAGCAGGGTCTGTTTTATGACTGAAAATTTTGATTTTCTATCTGCTATAGTTCTAAAGAAAATTCAGTTTATTTTGGACAATGGTAAAGTATACGGAACTGCTGGAAAATTCTACCAGGTGTCCTGAAGTGCGTTATATTTAATAACACACTGTAAGTAAAATATTTTATTACGTGTACCGCTTCTCAGAATTAGATTCCATTATTTTTCTTTTTAAATATGTGTTAAATTATTTCAAATTATAATAATTTCACGCTGGGGAAAAAATTAGTACGACACCTTCTACCCAAAGAAGCAAACATTTATGTATTCCGCGACATTCGAAACTGCGTAGAGTCCTTATCAGCAGAAGTTTCAGTCAGACGCATCTGGTTAGGGCTGGTAACGACAGGAAGTACTTGACGGGATCCGAGGCCGCAAGAAAACCAAACAAATCAGAACGACGACCCCAGCCGAGAATTAGAGCATACCGGTACTTAAAAGCTTCAACTATTGTTAGGCTACTATTAAATCGGTTATTTAACGACACTGTATCAATTACTAGATTATTTAGCATCGATGGAATTGGTGACAGCGAAATTGTATTTGGCGAAATGGGGCCTAGGACTCGTCACGAATTATCTGACATTCGCATTACAGTTGTGGAAAACCACGGAAAAGCCCAACGAAGTAATCAACCCAAGCTGAATTCGAACCCATGCCCGAAGGCAACTTTATTACTATCATCGTCGTCATCATCATCATCATCATCATCATCATCATCATCATCATCATCATCATCATCATCTCGTTCACACAGCAAATCATTTTCCCATCTTCCTATCTTCCTCGATGCCCGCTGACGCCTCTCTTTCTGGTGCGTCTGTATGTCATTGCTTGCTGAGTTGGTCTACAATAAATTCTTTATTCGTGAAACGTATTCCGCCCAGTTAGCTTTCTATTCTTATGTTTTGTTATTATAGGAGAAAATTTTCCCTTTAGTATCGGGGATCAAACCCAGGTCTTCAGCTTTATGCGCCGAATGCTTTCAGCAACTGAGCTATGTCGGTAACCGTCCACAGTATCGGCTTGATAAAAATTTGTATGAATAAAAATATCATATAGGCGAGACTGTTGCACCTTTAAACACTTTCCACATTTTATTTTATTTTTTTTATTTTGGGAAATGACATTTTTTAAATAAAAAAATGCTTGAAATAATTATTCAGGATTCCTTTACAACTCCTGTATATATTTTCCTGGTTTACAGATCTATTAAGGATTGAAAAAATAAAATGAAGGGATATGTAATGTATTCAAAAGTACAACAGGTTCATATACCTTGGAACATACCCTCTTGTAAGTTGGAACACACGGAATATAGGTGGGAATATAGCTGTAAGAACTGACAATCATATTTAAAATGTATTTTAGGGATATGTAATGTATTCAAAAGTACAACAGGTTCATATACCTTGGAACATACCCTCTTGTAAGTTGGAACACACGGAATATAGGTGAGAATATAGCTATAAGAACTGACAATCTTATTTAAAATGTATTTGCCATCATAAACCAGAGCAGGCTTCCTTGATTGAGATTTTATTTCCTGGAGGAGCAATAACTGCTTCAACAGCTTTCTTCAAGGCATCCGGATCAATTGGGGGCCTCTTAACTCCAGACTTACTTCGTGACATACTCTTAAAATAAAAGAAAAACAAAAACCGATAGTAGTGTGTACCTTGGAACATGTTCCATGGTACAAGATGTTTTGTGTTCAAAGGTACAAGAAGGTGCACGTTTAAACAAATATGGCTCCCAAAACTAGAGATTCGAATAAATCATCAAAATTAAGATATGAGGCTATCAAATGCAAAACTCGCCTTATCCAGTTAAAATAATTTGTCAGGAAACAGCAAAAACCGTTATGGATATGGACAGTTTTGCATTTGATAGTTTTCTGAGCTCTATGGAAGAGGAATTGGACAAGATTTGCACAAACCGACTATATCAGTAGATAGAGAGCTGCAAGAAGTACAACATCCCATATGTAAATCATTTTTTTTTTAATTTTGGATGAGGCTAGTTTCGCACTTGATAGCCATGTTATTACTCAAAAGATGATAGGGAACACACCGTACTTGATCGATAGTTACAAATACAATCTGGTTTTGTGTTAGAGAACATATATTATTGAACGAAATGTTTACTTTTGGTACTAAAAAATTCTTTTGTCCATAGAACTCATACTTTCCAATAAATCAAACTGAAACTACGACCGGAGCTACTTAGCGGCTTTCTCTACAGTCTACTTCAGTTTGAATCATATAGGTAGCAGCAAAAATTAAAAAGCAAAAAATGTTCAAAGGTACACTATGCTAAAGGTACAACAGCCTCCCCCATCTAATAAAATATTCAGTCGTACAGCAGTTTTAACTGTTATCCAGTATCTCTTCTTGTATTGTGTGTAAATGCTGTCATTTGTCGGCGTGAAAGTGTATAGATTTCACAGATTCTCTACTGATGCCACTTTCTCGAGCCGCATAGCGCACTGACCTTTTAGGGCTGGCCGTCATCTTCACAAACACGTCTATTGAATGCTGTACGTCAGTAGGAGATTTGGAGCGACCAATTCGTTTCTTGTTGAGTATACTGAGTTTTAAATTTATGCAGTAATCAGGCTACATTTTGGTATGAGATTTTGGAATTTCAGGATGACGACGATGAAACTCGTCTCCAGCTTCTCTTGTTGTCCTGTGATTGTCCCCACAGATAGGCTTGCCAACTGTCCCGTATTTCCCAGGTCAGTCCCGATTTCGACCATTGCGTCCCGCGTCCCGAAATAATATGCAAACGCTTCAAAATGTCCCAATTTCATGGCATATTAAACATTCACAGCTGATTTTCATTCCTATCATACTGTTAGTCTGGATTGGAAGATGTTTCCGCATAGTCTCAGACATGCTTCCAATATGTGACGAAATGGAGAAATGCCTCTAGTACACATGTTTCAAGCAGAACTTTAATTCTCGGTGATGTTTCAACAGAGTGACGGGTGCAGTGATCATAATATACAAGTTAGGGCGGGTTTGATAATAAGATACTTACTGAATCATTTATCCTCTGTGCTTATCTTAAGCCTGAGAAGATAAAAAGATCTTTGCACTTGACTTTAGTTTGGCACCATTCAGTATTATGCCCTATTTGTTCACTTGCTGCGTCATTCATTGGTTTCGGCGGAAAAGTGAAAAAAAAGAAAAAATATATTATATATAATAATAAAATCATAAAACCAATTTTTAAATATGGTGATAAAATGAATATGAATAATAATAGATCTATATCTTTGCTTTCTTTTTTTTCTAAATTATTTGAAAAATGCATTAAAAATAGAATAATGGATCATTTAAATAAGAAGAATGTATTAAGTGAAAAACAATTTGGATTTAGAAAAAACTGTAGTACAGAGAATGCTATTTTCAATGTTACTCAAAAAATTATTAAGGTACTTGATCAAGGTTTTAAGTGTGTTGGTATATTTTTGGATATAAGAAAAGTTTTTGATACTGTAAGTCATCATTTATTATTAGAAAAATTAAATTGTATTGGAATTAAAAAAATGCTTTTAATTTATTAAAATCGTATTTAAATGATAGAGTTCAAGCTACTAAAATTGATAATGTATTAAGTGAATTTATTGAAATTAAAATAGGTGTTCCGCAAGGAACAGTCCTTGGACCGATTTTATTTTTAATATATATTAATGATCTTTTAATGATAGACCTTAAAGAATATGAAGGTGATTTATATTCGTATGCTGATGATACTGTTTTACTTTTTAGTGGAAAAACTTGGACTGATGCTTATTATAATGCAAATTTCGGCTTAAAATTAATCAAAAAAATGGTTCGATTTAAATTCACTTGTAATTAATAAAGATAAAACAATAGCTATCTCATTTTCTTTAAATAATAAAGGTAATAAACCAATTTTATCTATACTACAAATTAAAATGCATAATACTGATTGTTCCGATATAAATTGCAATTGTAAAGTTATTAATGAAGTTAATGAGGTTAAATACGTACTTACGTAGACTATAATTATTGATAATCATTTAAAATGGAATAATCATATTCATTATATTTGTAATAAATTACGTAAAACATTATGTTACTTTGTTGTTCTAAGAAATATTTTGTCAATTAACTGTTTACGTATAGTTTATTTAGCATTATTTCAATCTATATTTATGTATGGTATCATAGGTTAGGGTGGAACTTATAAATCCAACCTTTATCCGTTAAAAGTATTAAAAATTTGTTTAAAAAAGCTGAAAGATTACCCAACTGAATTGTTGTTTAAACACTTCAAAGTTTTCAATATTAAACAAATGTGTTATTTTGTTTTATTAAAATATTTTCATAGAAATTTTAATAACTTTGAAAGGTATATACATAAATATAGAACTAAAAATATGAATTCTCTGCGTTTGTGTGAACCAAAATGTAAAACCAATGCAGTTTTTTATCATAGCATGAGTCAAGGTCCCAGATTATTAAACAAATTTTATTCCAATATTATTTTAACCACGAATCCTCTCCAAATTAATAAATAGGTAAAAAAAAATGTATTGAATTAATAGTTTGGGTTTAAACATATTAAACACTTTTTAATCTGTAGTCACTGTCAATTTTAATTTTATTTTTGTCTGTATTGGAATCCCGTCTTGAGCACGAGTCTTACTCATTCAGGAGTGGGCTAGTTTATCTTCCATTGTATTTATTAACTTGTATTCATTTCAAACTTACTAGCAATAAAAAATAAATAAAAAAGTACTACTGTTGAATATGTGGATTGATGGGTGAAAAAATAATAATAATAATAATAATAATAATAATAATAATAATAATAATAATAATAATAATCCGTAGCGCTACAGCCCACGAAGGGCCAAGACTGACCAGCCGGCTGCTGGCCTCACGGCCACATGCCGAAGCAGAAGTGGACGATCATCCAACCAGAATGGAGATATCGTGTGGTTAGCACGATGGGCCCCCAGCCATTACAGCTGGTTTGCGTAACAGGATTTCGCTATCTATCGTAGCTCTCCAAGTGCATCACGATGCTGGGTGGGCACCGGTCCCATACACTGGCCGAAATTTCATGAGAAAAGTGAAAATAATTAGTGCAGTAAAATTGTCAGTAATGTTTGTGTCCCTAATTTTTACTTACGAAAGTTGGCAAGCCTACCCACAGAGCAGTGCTAGCTCCACTCCCTATTTAGGAATCAACATGTCTTCAACTTTGAATGAATATCAGTATAACAAATGAAAATAGTAAACAATAACGTTATCTTCTTCAACTCTTATTCAACTCAAAAAATAACTAGGCCTAAATAGGTTGAAACAGAAAAACGAAACAAAACACAAACTAATTGTAGCATTGTTGTTTACCGTACCATGTCAACTTCAATTCATGTACTACAGTATATTTTACGTAATCCACAGAAATTAATTCAGGAGAATTCTAGCGGTACAAAGGGGAATATTTACTGCCAACCTAACAGTACAAATGAAAAAGGTCACTCAGATTACGGCCATCTTGAAGGAAACACGTCATTATATTACTTTGTACATATATTACATAATGTGTTTTGTTTGTGCCATTTTTATTTTAATCTGTGTGTTCGTTTGGAGAGTGGTTGGATAGGTGAGGGGGGGTGAAACCTACAAAGTAGGACTTGTTGTACACAACAAGTACGTTCAGAAGACCCGTGCATTGGATTTAAGAGAAATACTTTGTATAATAATTATTTCAGTTTTATAATTATTAGTAATGTTTCTCATTTGTCAACTGATTTCTGTGTCACACAGTATATTAACTTCAGATGAGTTGTCCTAGAATATTAATTTTAGCATGAAATTGGGCAAAATATTACATTTTAAGGGCGTTTAATTCACATCTTGATTAAACAACTCAAACAGTTTATGTAGGCCTACTTAATTAAAATGGTGTTCGGTTCGTGATTTGCTATTTTGTAATATGCTTCAATCGTTCCCTTCGTCCATCTCATCTAGGAACATAAGATTCATTACATCTAGTCCCAAATGATACAGACCATGCACTCATTACATCCGGTCTCGTATGTACAGACCATGCATAGTTAGTAGTTTTCTAATTCTCCTATCTAATTTCTCCATTTCTTCCATATATCAAATCACAGTTCAGGGACTATGCTGTTAATAATCCAATCACTGTTATCTTATTCTGGGAATTGAGTTCTGTTTACACAATCTAATGAACTCTTCTGTTATTCAGCTTTTAGTTTGTTTTATAACGTAGTATTATATTCCATCTCGTTCTTGTATTTCGAGTTGTTTATATGTGTCATTTGATTCCGGGTTCCTTCATTTCTCATTTAAATGATTCAAATCATGTCACGTAAACTAAACAAATACAGAGTGTTAAAAAAACATCCAATGTTTTGAGAGGAGAGTAGTATCCATCAAAGCAAGAAAAAAAAATCTAATGAACATGGGTCATAATTAATATTTTCCGAAACACGAGTACTTGTTCGTCAGCGTTGTAGGAAATGCCCAATGTGATTTCTATTGAAAAAAGAACAATATTCTGGAAGGTGGTAGTATACATTAAAATAACAAAGAAGTACAATAAACACGTGCCCTAAAACTAAATTTTGTGTGAACAGGACTTTGAAATTGGTATTGTAAGAACAGCATAACTTCTAATGTAAGTTCTTTGCTTGTTTCATATAGAGAATATAACATCATGTCCAAAATTCAGTGAATAAAAGAAAACAAGGTGCGATTCCCTAAGATGTGGGAAAGAAGAGTGCGTTACAATGCATGGAAATAACATTGAGCATCTTCTGTGACGTTGATGGAAAGATACATACTCATCCCAGTAGATATTAACTTTAGGATCAGTGTTTATTATATTTTTTTGTTTTGTTTTGATTAATATTACACCTCTCAGAATACTCAATGCACTTTTTTTAATGGAAATCACATTAGATATCTCCTATGGTGTTGATCAACAAGTACTCATATTTATGTTAATTTTAGAACCAATGTTGGGCATCTCCTATGGTTATGATGAACAAGTATTCATATTAATATTAATTTTAGGACCTATGTTTATTAGAGTTTTTGTCTTGTTTTAATGAATACTACTAGATCTCAAAATATTGAATACATTTTTTAACACTCTGGATATTGTACAGTAGGGTTTCTATAATTTGAATATTTAATGTTACTAACAATAATAATAATAATAATAATAATAATAATAATAATAGCAGTAATAATAATAACAGTAATAATAATAACAGTAATAATAATAATAATAATAATAATAATAATAATAATAATAACGGTAATAGTCTTAAAGGATTTAGCGTAACTTCTTTTGTCATTTTGTTGTGATTTACATATTTTTAATTTTATTTTAACAGTTATCCATATGAATTTCCTTTCTGGTTTCACCATCAGTTCCTTTCGTGTGACCTGTATATCTGCTTTCACTTCTTTTCCATTCCTTCCTACCATATGTAACTTCAAGTCATCTATTAGGATCAGTGGTGACTAATTTTGACGTGTTTATATTGTGTACAGTGTACTTTATTAATTTTAATTAATGAATTAGGGATATTATTAGTATTCAAAAGCTGAAAACTGGAAAGAAATCACCATTATAGAAACCTTTTATATAATAAATAACATGGATTATTATTATTATTATTATTATTATTATTATTATTATTATTATTATTACTATTACTATTATTATTATTATTATTATTATTATTATTATTATTATTATTATTATTTGAGAGTGTTATTTGAATTATGAAGTTAGTTTTTCACTTTGTTTTAGTGATTCAATATAGGACAGAATAACTTTTTCATAAACATTAATTATATTTTCACCTGTTTATCTGCGTCTAACACACTGTTGAGACCGAAAAAAATCAGGGTGTTGGCTCTGTGAGCTTACTCGCTTCATTGTTACGAAAATAAATAGGAATCGGAATATAATTCTGATTCAGGAGACTTCGGCTTTCACATCATGACCATTCTTGTCTTCAACATCGCTCAGCGATATGATGATTCTGGATGTTATTTCAGAACTATACGTCTATATCCTCATATCAAGTCTACAGCGCACTGTAACAGACGTACAGCTACAGCGTCGACCTTCCAGGCTAATAATTCGCATTAGAATCCCTATAGAATGTAAAAAACATCAGAATTATGTCGCCCGCTTAGTACATCAACTGCTAACGTAAACCCACACATTTTATCCTTTGCCGATCTTAAAGCAGACAAGATACCTGAAAAACCCATCGCACTGCCTGTCACATAACCATCTCGTACTCGGTAAGAATGCCGGTAACTTAGATTTGACTCACTCTGCACTTCTGAATGCATTGAAGTATAATATCATTCGCAGTATGATAAGGGGACTGAATTGTTTCGGGATGCACAACACATATAATGAGAAAGTATGTATCATCTCGATAACACTTTTATTTTCATTGGTTCCACAATAATCAATCCTTTTTGTAACCCATCTCAAGTTAATGAGGGTAAATTGCTGTTTGCGACTTCATCACATTTTTGTCATCTGGCTTATCATTTTATTTCTCTCACAAAAGAATTATGCAAATCTAGCTTTCAGGTATAGCTAGCTTCCTGTGAAGCTGATTTGAATAATTTCAAGAAAAAATTTTTCCGAGGCCCGGTATCGAACCCGGGATCTTTGGCTAAGCGCACCAACGCTCTACCGACTGAGCTACCCAGGAACTCTACCAGACACCGACTCAGTTTTCCCTTTATATCTACATACCTCAAAGTGGGCTGACAAACCGTCATACATTCAACATTAAGTGAACACAAACTCTGTGTGACTTGAATTATGGTTTTCTGTTAACGAACAGTGACGTGTATTATACAAATCTATCTTTCAGGTATAGCTCCCTGTGGAGCTGATTTTAATAATTTCAAGGAAAAATTGTTCCGGGGCTGGGTATCAAACCCTGAACCTCTGAGTCGCTGTCTAGTAGAGTTCTTGTGTAGCTCAGTCGGTACAGCGTTGGTGCGCTTAGCCAAAGCTCCCGGGTCCGATATGCGGCCCGAGAACAATTTTTCCTTGAAATTATTCAAGATAATTACTATTCGTTTCTTGTTGATTCACGAGTACTCGTAGTGAAATTAATATAACAACGACTGTGAATGAAATATAGGCTCAACTGCGCACAATATTAATAAGAAAATACACAACGATTGCGCACGCTGTCTTCAACCTTCACAGCTTATTAGCGTTACCCAAGAGACCCTGTGGAGGTTTGTTATGTCGTCTCCTAAAAATCTTGAAGTGTTTTATGGTTTTCTATTGTAGCTAGTACACAGGTTTTCTGTAACATGTGTTTTGAGTTAATGTGCATGTTTGAAAACGGTAACCCAACATTTTAAGGTAGGGCCTACTTCATAAGATTGATGTTGGTACTTATATAGTCACGATAATCTATGTTAAAGGGATACCAGGAATGACTTGTCAACTGTTATGCTGTCTTCTTTTAATGGACATTATTTTTAAATTACACTCTGCTTGAACATTCTACAGGACATGGATGACAAAGGTATATTATGTTGGGCTGACAGCTGTAGAACTGTGCTTTCTATATACAATGGAATCTCTGGACCAATGGTCGGTATTTCTTGACTCGTGAGACAATCCCTTATTACAGAGGTTCCCATGTCGCGCAGTCCCATGGAGTGTGTCGTGAAATGTTGGAATTGAACAATAAATCTTATGCCATCCAGAAAGTCTCTTTACAAGGCATTTTTTATTTACAACGAAGTCTTTGATATGGTACATTTTATTTTGAGACAGACTTAACCAATGAAATGTGAATATGGTCGGACCATCGGATCTATGCCCCTTCAGCGCTGTCGTCGTTCTTGGAAACGTTCACGCCTCTACTCACCCCATTCCATCCGTTTCTCTCCCACTACGTCAAACAGCAGACCACGAACCTTGCCGAATAGGGATGTTGCCAAACTTCCGTCAAACAGTGTCATGTCTCTTGAACATTGCTTATAATAATGTAAGATTAATTATTACTTATTCATAATTTAATTTAAGTAGGTCTAATGACGCTGATTGACTTATGCAAAATGCTATTACTTGCTTCATAATATTTCTTTCACCACTCCGTGCTACAGTATTCATGTTGAGTTGACAACACTGGACTGCAAGTGCAAATAAATTGTCCCGCAAGAAGGCTCAAAATTGTGAGTAGTGGGGGGGAGAAAGAGAGAGGGATAGAAAAGAGAGAAATAGGAATACAGAGAGAGAAATGAATTGCCGAAGCTGAAAAGGAATTAAGGTTCAGTTCGCATATCTTACGGGTGCACAGATCCAATGGTCGTACTATACCTGCAACAATGTTCAATTTAATTTTTCTGCCTGGCTATAATTCGAATGAAAGCGAACACCTGCAACAATACTTATTAATTCGTTTACTCTTCCTACTTAGTAATAACTAGACATCGGATTTTTAGGCACTAAAAATTGCAGTTTTAGGCGCCTAAAATAAGCTAAAAATTTGTAAAATTAGGCTCTATTTTAATGAAAATAAGCATTTTAGGCACATCAAGGTATCATACTTATTTCTTTCACTGAAATTTTTAGTTATACACTAAAATACGCACAAAAAGTATGTTTAAACATTAAAAAAGAATACTATATTATATTTATAAACAGAGCTGCACAAATTTAATATATTGAAACTAATGAAATAATGATTATTGATATCAAGATTACTCATTTTAAGTTATTGAAATTCAGTTCCATGCTCAGACTTTATTATAATTATTTGCACAGTACACCACCAGAATTTTTTCTAAATTCTCCACAGTTAACCTTTGCCTTTTGTCACTGAGAATCATTTTGAAAGCAGAAAAACTTCTTTCAATCGAAATTGATGTGAGAGGCGCAAATTTTAAATTAGGTACAATAGAAACATCAATACTTACTGGAACATTTACACTTTCCCCCGATATCACTCTTGATACTTTTTCCAACAATGAAAATCCTACATTCTTATTTAATACGTTGTCCCACTTATTTTTAACTTTTTTCCCAGTTTCGCCCAAAGCAGAATGTATGTTCACTTGAGCTTCCTTTACTATTGCTATTTGGCTACAAAGAGATTGTTTTTCACGTTCTAATTGTTCAATGCTTGCACGTATGAAAGAAAAGTTTGATGTTATGTACGCAATATCGTTTTTCACTCGTGAGTCATTCAGACAATCTTTCACTGCTTTCACACACGCTGCACTATCAGTTTCAGGTAATTTATCAATAACTGTGACCACTTCTTTGAAATACTTAGAATAATACACCACTGACTGAATCCAGGTTCCCCATCGTGTGACAACCGGCTGAGGTGGGAGTGGGATATCTGGAAAGTTCTCTCTGAATATTGAAATCCTGGATGGGGCTTTACAAAAACATTTTTTTGTGTTAGAAATAAACGAATTGACAAGAGGAAATTCATTCCGGATTGTTTCAGAAACCCTGTGAAGGCCATGTGCTAGACAGGTTACATGCGTGAGGTTAGGATAAAATGTTTTAAGAAGTGGAGCTGCAGCAACCATGTATGAGGCAGCATCAGTACAAAACAACAGAACTTTAGAATCGTCTATATTACCTGAGTATAAAGACTGTAGGCCTTTATTTACAAAATAAGCAATGGCTTGGCTATTCACTTTCGAAAGTTCCTTAACACATACGAGGTGTGGAATCGAAGGTCCATCAGGACTAAGATTTCCTACTACCATATTTGCTATATACCTATTCATAGGATCTGAGGTTTCATCCACAGAGACCCATATGTAAGAATCACCTATATCCTCCCGAATGGAAGCTAAAGTTTCATTGTATATTCTGTCTAAGTAATTTTTTCTTAGGGTCGACTCAGATGGGATATTTTGTTTGCAGTATTTTTGTAAAAACTGTCTTAAAACCGATTTTCATTTGCATTCCAGGGAATGTTAGCAGCAACAAACGCTCTGGTTAAATCAGCATATAAATTGCTGCTGAGATTGGATGAAGTAGGCTGTGTTAGTAAAGTTTGTTGCAGTTGATTTTTCTGCTGAGCTTTAGCCTTATGAGCCGCTCCTTGCACATGCTGCTTTAGGTGGCACTTCTTTTCTTGCGAAATCTAAAAATGTAAAGTAAACTGAATTAAAATAAAATCCTAATTGTTGTATTGCCGTATTTCTATCACAAAGTTAGTGGGTTCGAACAATCAGAATTTTAATGACCTGCAAAGACTTTAACTATCGGAATTTAAAAGGTTAAAGTGTAGTGGTCTTAAAAAGAATTATACCTCAGGATAGCTCAGTCAATGTATAAATATTATAGGCCTACTCATTAAAATTAATAGAATTTATATATTTCAACTATTGTTACATACCTGTTTGCTACAAATCTTCCAGAATATTATTTTTCCATCATAAGTGAATTCTGAATATTCTGTTAGCCATTGCCGGATCAATGTAGATTTTGCACTTATATTTTCGGCATTATCGCGTTAAACTTCACAGGAAAACGTCCTACCGCTCAAAACTTCTCAACACAAATAAGGTGAGGGAAAGAGCAACTGTTAACGAGCATTCAAATGAACCGTTGTTATTGAGATTCAATTGGACAAAAATACAAAGTTCCACTTATTATTGCATTTCCTGGTAGGGCCATTCTTTTAAATATTTTGTAACGGTTTACCCTACTAATTCGCAGTTTTACGACTTTTCATAAATATTTCAAAAACACTCTTTCTCCAAAAATTGTGATTTTATGACACTCTGAAGGGCAGTACAGCTAATCGGTTTCAGACCGAAAACAGTCATTTTTATAGTATAGTATATCTCTGAATCGGTAGCAGCACATGTTGTGATTGTTGCCTGCTTCAAAACTAAGGTTGGTTCTTTGTCGGCATTTACGCCTCCAAACATGTTAAATTCGGTGAAATCTATTGCGAGTGTCGTGAGATTCAAAACATTTTATTTCCTTTATCAATGGTTTCATGGCCGGTGTGAAGCAAACTTTCCACTTTTTAAATGCCTTAAATTTCGCAGTGAATGCATGTATAAATTATAAAAAGTAAGAGTAAAATGCGAAACTTTACAGTGAGTTAGGCATTTTTAGTCGAATATTAACAAATTAGGCTCTAATAACCGCTTTAGGGCATTTTAGGGCACTATAAAACTCATTGAATACCTTTCAATTTCCATGAAACACAAATATTAATAATTATTTTTACTTTTCTCCTAAAGAAACAAAATAGGCATTTGCCCTAGAATCCGATGTCTGGTAATAACAGAGTTTAGTATCGTCAACTTGTCAAAACACATTGGTCAGTTCAGTATATAGTACGTGTGAGCGGGTGATCAAGCACTTTTGATAAAATAGTCGCACTATTTAGAGTTTATCATGGACAAATTTTGAATTCGAAAAAGATAATCTAGATCGAGTTCTGGGTTAGATGACAGCAGTGCTAATGCAAATAATGTGGGTTAGATGACAGCAGTGCTGATTCAAATAATGTGAGCAAAAATTCCCTCAGTGTTCACAAAAACGTACTGCGTTTCGTAAATATGGTGATGAATACTTGCAGTATGGTTTTACGTGTGGTGGAGATGAATATAAACAAAATCCCGAGTGTCTTATATGCGGAAATGTTTTGTAAAATCAGTCGATGGTGTCTAATAAACTAAAAAAAACATATAAAAACTGCTGTCTTCAAAGTCATTGTAAATCAGCATTTTCTACCATAAAAATAGTGAAATCTAAACAAAGGAACAAACTGAAGATGATTTAGGAGAGAGTCGGGTAGTATCGGACGTCGGGTAATATCGGACAGTAAGTTTCTTTCATCTACCACACGATGATAGTACCTGATTGACATGGTTACGTTTCTGTGATGTCGCATAGAGAAACGTAACCATGTCATTCAGGTACTACCATATGGTGGTAGATGAAAAAAAAGCACTGTCCGATACTACCCGATGTCCGATACTACCCGATGTCCGATGCTACCCGACTCTCCCCTACGTGTTGACTTGTCAACTATAAGGCCACGTATGGAGAAACTCTGCGCAAATTACCAAGCACAGACTTCACATTAATATTTAAATAGATGAGTTTTCAAAACCGATAATAAAAATCTTTTATCGGACATCCAGCGTAGATAGGTTGGAATTTTTGACACATACCTTTGTTTTTTCCTAATGCCACTCAAGTTCCTGCTTGTATTTTTTATAATTTTCGATTGCGTGTTAACATCGACCTATCTACAAAACTGGATGTCCGACACCACATAGATGTTATCAGTGCTTTTTTCTAGCGGAACACGCTGGAACGGCGTTCCGGCACCTTCTTGGTGCATTTTTCATCATGGAACAAAATATGTGTGAATAACTATGTTTTCAATATAATTTTTCTTTGAATTCCGCTTAGATCTTAAAAGTCTTGGTTGGACAAAAAGGAGATTAAAAAGACAAAATTCCCGTGCAGTGAACAGTAATCATCTCCCCTTCCGCTATAAAATATTCTACACAGAGTTTCACCATTTTATTCCAGAAGAAAAGCACTGGTTGTTATTTTCATATTAGTATTATTACTAACAAAAAACAAATAAGTGTGTCGCGAAATCGTGGACGTTCGGTAAAGTGTGGTCAGTCAAAAAAGGTTGGAAACCACTGCCTTAATATACTAGTAGCGTGAAAGGATAAGGCAAGATCTCCCTCCCCTTAGCCGTCACTTGTACAATCAAAGTTAAGCAGTTTTGGTTTCCTCCCCCTCTTTCTTTCCCCTCTGCTGTGTATTGCGGTCTCTATGTTATATTATGAGGAAATCACTGGCTATCACTGCGTCTGGACCACTTGTTGCACGTGGCTGTGACGTAGGTTTTGATGGCCCTAACTCTGGTGGAATACTTGCTTCTTCAACTACGCGGTTGTCTAATCTAATATGTAATCCGAAAATTTAATATCACTTATCGGCGTCACAGCTACAAGTTCTACGAAAGCAGATTTCACTTCATCGGATAATAGAAAACTCAGCCCAAAGAAACACTTCAACCAGTTTTTAATCTCAAATCGGACTTGTAATACTCTCGTAACAAACGTTTGTCATGTCGACTTTGTAAAACAACGAAGAATCTTCGACCTGAAAAATCGATACGGCATATTTTGAGTGGTAGGTGACAGTTCACCATAAATGTCATGTTTCCAGTACCCCTCCTACAGAGATGGCCGTTTCTGTCTCTAATTTCCTAGAACCTCGATGGACGTAGATATCCTTACCTACAACTTCTACTTCTTTGTATAGCCTAAGAAAATTATTGTTGAAATGTTCCTTGTTAAGATATTTGTAGCGGTGCTCTTTTAACAGTATTTCATTTGTTATTGATTGAAATTCGCATCTCATTAATTTCTCCTTGGCGATAATTTCATGTTTGTAATTACTAGATCCCGGATGTTAGGCAAAATGCCTTTTTTAAACTAAATGTATATATGAAAGACCTATTAGAGATAAACACGTTTCCACACATTTGGGGATGATAAGCCAAATTTTTATTTTGCCTTTTTTAGCTCCCGTTGCCTATTTTAAGGTTAAATGCCTTTTTTAGCGTTTACATTTTCTATATTTTTAATGCATTTAAAATAAACCGCACATAAATTAGGCCTATAACAAGAAACAAAAAAGAACGGTTGTACAAATTAAAAATATGTATTCACCTCACACAAATATTTGCTGAGAGTCTTATTCAGTGCTCAGGTCACTTCGGGGTTTACCAGCGAAAGAAAGGGGATGAGGGAAATATTAAAAGCAAGTCTCCAGGTCCCGTTACTGCTGTCGCTTGCACGCATAAGTCACGCATACTTTGAAATCTCTCTAATCCCTTCTCACAACCCTTTTCTTGAGACAATACACAGTCGGTTTTTCCCGATCTCTGAAAGAAAGTAGACACAGTCGTTCTGAAATAAGTTGTTTTAAGTTTGCTCCAATCACTTTAGTACAAGTAGAAAGATCTTTTTCCATCATGAAAAATATTCTCTCTCACAGGCGGCTCACTATGACAGTTGACAACTTAAAAAAGCATTTTGTTATGACATGTAACCAAGGAAAGTGAGTACCGCATGGGATAGTTTATTAAGTATTTGTTTATTTTTTGCCTGCTTCCATGAATAATAAATGCCTATTTCACTGCCTATTTTTACTATTTTAGTGCCTATATGTCTGCCTATTTTAACCAAAATAAATGCCTAAACATCCGAGCTCTAGTGATTACTATACTATACCGAAATCCATTAGAGCTTTCTATTTTCCCACCCGACTTCTGTTTTTCATTACGAGTTCTGATACTATCTTCAGCTTCCAACATTTCAAATCTGACGTATTTATTTACTTTCAGTACGCAGTTCCTCTATATTATTTTCAATTTTAACTCATTCAAAGCGGCGCATATTTATTACGTTCCCTCGAGAGATCATAGACTTGTTCCAAACTTTACCTTTAATTCTGTTTTATGTAAATGGCAAAGTTATTTTCCTCTCTGCTCCATGGTTGCATATATGTTATAATTTTCTTCTTTTGATAGTTGTTCTTTTGATGCATCTATACTTGTGAGTTTTCTCGTTGCAATTACACGCATTAGTTGCTTTTCGAGAAGTTTGCTAAGCAATATAATATCTTCAGTATGGGCTTCCGTATGAATGCCAACCTTCAGATTAGCTCCAGAAATAGCAGTTTTATCTGGCTTGTTTGTTAGTTTTCTTGTTCCACTTTTTATGCCCCAATTGCAGCTCAGGAATGTTTAGTCTGTTGCGACGGAGAAGCCCGGAGACTTCATACAATGAGATACACCAGGTACCTGTATAGTGTTGCCATGTACTGTGCCATTAATAAAGCCCGGATTTCTATGCAAAATGCAATATGAAAAAATTAATAATTACGAAATATAGTGTTAATATAGTGTTAAAAGTAGAGACAATCACAAATTATTCTTTTCCACACTTTAAAAGGTAAGCAGAAAGATTATAATTCGTAAGACACACCTAGATAAGCAGTTTAACTATGTTTGTTAGTGCTTATAAATGCTTATTTTGCAGGGAAACGTTTTTGCTTACTTATTTTATGACTTTTAACTTCTTCTTCCTTCAAGTATTAGGCCAAATGGCCTGTTACGATCTCACAGTTGCATTTTCAATCCAGCGCTTCTTTGGACGACCGAGAGATCTCTTCCCGTTTGGACGATAGTGCAGCATGACTTTTGGGATTGTATCTCAATGCATGCGATGCAGATGATTTATCCAGTTGTTCTGATAATGTTTTACGTGATTAATTACAGGTTCTAGTTGTAATTCTTCCATTACATCTTCATTGCGTTTGTGATCCCATTTCGCATATCCCGCTGTATATCTCATAAATTTCATTTTATTAGCCATTACTCTGCTTTCGTCTTTTTTTCCTCCATGTCCATGCCTCACCGCCGTAACAAGTACAGGTCTCGCCAAGGTCTTGTATAGGCAAATTCTAGTATGCCTTTGTACTAGGGAAGGTTTCATAATGGTGTTAATATTATTCCCATTGTGTTGGTGTATTTAGAAATTTTCTGTAAAATGTCTACTTCATCGAAAAAAGATAACGTGTATCCGAGATATGTAAAATAATTTACTTTTTTCTAATATTTTTGAATCTAAACATATTTTGCTAGGCACAGGGTATTTTCCGCATAAGGCCATAATTTTAGCTTTTTTCTCTATTGATTTTCATATCATATCGATTTTTAACTAAAACAGCATATTTTACCCAAAACTGTAATTTTAAAAGTGCATATTTTACTCCCAGCTGTCATTTATCACTGATTCCCTTTTTTTATTGGCATCCAAGAAAAGATTCAGTACACCCATAACCGTTTCTCCAAAATACTCGAAATTTTAAAGCAGTTAGAAGATCGAAATAAGCCCTTGGAACATTCACTTTCTCTGATGGAAGAAATTTCGGTAACATTATCTTCAGAAACAAATGGGGTTGCAAAAATTGCTTTCGACAAACTCAGTCAGGTATTACAGAAAAATTCCGGTTACAAAACACTGAATCAAATTTCTAAAAAATCTTTCGGGTGAAGAAACAGACATTGAAGAGGAATTCACCGAAGAACAACTATGGTGCTTTTCACATGCACCTCTGATGTCATGCGACGTCGAAAGAACATTTTCACTGTACAAATCATTCTTCACTGACAGACGCAGGAGCTTCACACAGGAAAATCTCAGGATGACCTTCCTTGTATACTGCAACAGCCTTCAATAAGGTAAGAGTTCTACGAAACAAATAATTTATCATCATATTTCCGTGTATTCGTTTTTGCTTATTTTGGTGCTTATTTTCACCATTTTTCGTGCTTATTTGCTTAATTGTTTGATTGTGCTTAGAAATCCGGGCTTTAGCCATTAATAATGTACTACTACTACTACTGCTACTACTACTACTACTACTACTACTACTACTACTACTACTACAACTACTACGAGTACTACTACTAGCCGCGTCTGTGGCTCAAGTTTTGATTAGTAGCCCATGTCCGGAAATGTAGGCCTACAGTTTCAGCACTTATAATAAGGTAAGGCAATAAATTGCATTATGTAAAGTAACATAATGTATAGATCGTGAGACTTTTTTGCTGAAAACCAACGAGCTGAATCACTATTAATTGGGCTATTATTTGACTGTGTCACTTTTCTAACGGCGCTGTACTTAACGAAACCTGTTTTCAGGCGTACACCCGTTAACAGCTCAGTCACCTGAAAACGTATCACCAAATGAGTTCAGATTTGTTTGCGGAAAGATTCTGACAACCGCGATGAACAAAGCGAATATAATACCAATATCGTCAGTATTATAAATTTATATTCCTTAAATACATTCTGTAGACATGAACTAAGGTCTTAACAACTAAAATTTAATATTTTTATCATTATATTCAATATTTAAAATAATTATATGAACAGTGAGTTGAAATTAATGTTGTATTTGAAACTCCATGTAGGAGAAACATAACCACTACCAGTGGCGAAGCTAAGGTGTAAATACTGGGTAGCCTGAAAAAAAATCCGCTTAGCTTGTCTCTTTTCATAGAGCAAATGTTTATTGGCTTTTCTATCAAAAATTTTTGTCACCCAGATCCCACAAAAAGTGATGACCATTTTCATCCCCAAATATAATACAGGTAAAACAATAAAACTTATTTGTTTCAGAGCACCCTGTTAGCCAAGGATATTTTTATACCATGAAAATGGAAAAATTATATTTTGTCTTCCTCCATTCGCTATTTTGTTATGTAAATGTGGTGTCTATCTCCTATCTTTCTAAGCACATTTTGTTTCATACATCCAACTTGAAAATGGTTTCTCTTTTAATTCTACAAATAATGACCTCAATGTTCTCTCATAACGAGCCATTTTACACAAAATTAATATGTAACACACACATGCATGCACTTTTGATTAAACTAATACTCAACAACGCAGTGCATTCAAAGAACACCAATATAACGCAACGTATTGTTGTGACAGAAGGCTGGCCTCGTTTCATACGGAGATGTAGCGAATCGATACCCTCTCCTCGGTCCCCCCTCAAGCTTGCGAGTCAAGGTCGTAAACATGACTTAGTGGCTTCTGCCACGGACCTCGCACTGAACTCTGCATTCTGAAATGACTGTCAACAGTGAACTTAATATATGGAAGGCTCGGAGTGCAACCTAGTGTTACGATACATCGTTATTACTAGGCTCCGTATTCCAGCTACCTATAAACTGAAATGAAGTTGCCTTAATAATAATAATAATAATAATAATAATAATAATAATAATAATAATAATAATAATGGCTTTATTTAACCTGGCAGAGTTAAGGCCGTAAGATCTTCTCTTACACTCAACCAGGATTAAAACTTGCTTACATAGTTGAACATAAAACTCGATCGGAATTAAGTAATTACATACAGATATAATTTAGGTACATAATGAAATCAAAAGACGTAGTTACATAAAAATTTACCTCATGAAATAAAAATAAACATAGTGGAATACATATTAATGTTATTAGAATCAAATACGAATCACATAAAAACAGAAGTCGATAATTCAATAAAAAAAATGTACACAGTAAAAATAAAAATAAACACATTAGTATACTGTACATATTAGTATTAGATTACAATTAAGTAGGATTTACATAATTAAACCAGAAACCGACAATTGAATAAAATGTATACAAAAATAGATTAATAATAAAAAAACAACACAGTGGGATACATATTGGCGTTAAGTGATAAATAAACACGATTTAGATAATAAAAATAAGAAACAAAAAAAAAATAAATACAGTGGAATAAAATTCCATTAAATAGACCTATGTGGCGTCACAGCGCAGGTACAGGTACGTTCATAATTATACAAAAGAGTTACACATCATGTGCCCTCTTCCTCGAGAAGGTTAAAACTGAGATGCAGTCATAGTGAGTAGTTTTATCGATCACTGCTCTGACTAGTATTATTTAAATATGTAGACCTAACTACATCTTTTTGACTGATTGAAGATTGATTGCAGAGGTAAAATGCCTTAGGTAAGACGCTCAATATAGGCAACATTACATATAAATTGTGTGAAATAAACATAAAAGTGACAAAAACAGTGCATTCAAAGACACTGCAATATCAAAAGGTACACAAAGTGTGTTGATCGTAATCCAAAGAAACAGTACCATCCAAATTTGAAATGTATGAAGATATTAAATCGAACATGGATTTATGTAGCCTACCATGATGTTCAGTGCCAACATCCCAATTACTAAATGACATAATCTACATTTTAGGGAATTTCTAGAAAAGTACATAGAAAATTAGTGGGTTTTCAGTGATGAGCGACATGCAATATTCTAATGAAACACGAAAAAAAATATTAGACAGTAGGAATATATTGTACTACATCATGTACCAATGGCATCACGTCCTATTTAAAGAATTTCTTTTGATATCAAATAATTTCAAGTGGCATCTGCATATGATCAAGTTCCGTAACTTAAGAATGCACGTTATTATTCACTGCAAAGATCACGACGAAAATGAACATTACGGTTCAAGCATGTGTTCACTAGTATAGCTTCAGAATATCGGGAGTTAACTGTACTCCAAGAACAAGCAGCGACGACCTCTTTGTTCACATCCTTATCCGTTGCATTGCCTGTGTTCGGCGTACTATAAACCCAAAGTGTCTTTAACTTCAGTCTTTAGGTAGCTGGAATACGGACCCTAGTTATTACGAACTTACAGGTCTACTGTTAGTAGATATAAGAACTAAAATTTTTTGGGTTCGCTAACCCTCAAAAGTCTCTTAATAGCTTCGCCATTGACCACTACTATCTTTTACAAACTTAGACCAGTCTAAAACACTTCCATGGAACCGTCAAAGCAGGTTAAATGTAGCGAGAAAGAAATATTTTTAATGAATTACTTAAACATTTGAAAAATAAAATTACGTTGGTCTTTATGCAAAGGTCAAACCAATATCCGGTATAATCCTCCAACATTACTTCTATAGTCACAAAAACTAATTCTCTTGGTTAGATTTAATTAGTGTTGGATGCTAAACTAATATTTTATTTTATTTTTAATGTGTTATTCTAATTCATTTCCTTTCACATGTGGTTCAAATAAAAAAGATGGCACTTAAAATCACTCTGTGATTTTTTGTCTGATTTAATTACACTATTACATTAAATATTTGTTTCATTCATAGGGAGATTCTTCGCTATAGCTGGAACGGTAGCATATTCGGCCACAAATGCTGTGTATTCGAATTCAGTTTCCAGCAGGGATAGGAATTTACTTCTTTCGCATCAGGATTTGGTGTTTTCTTATACCTTTATTTCGTTCTATGTTGTTTCAATGGGCGATCTGACGGTGAGAACAGGTAGTCCTATTAGATATACAATATATGTTCTCTGTGATTACTGGTTGGTCAAGACCAGTGATGGGCAGATTCCTGCACTGTGAACATGCAATGTGCAAAACTGAAACGGTATACATGTTTCATGCGCGAGGAACCGGCTCTCAGCCGAAACGATACCATAACGATTGAGGATGGGTTAAAGGTGAACGAGCTGTTTCGATGGTGCAGACAAAGTGAAATAAGTCACTCAAATTATTCATAAAAATTAGCTTTAATAATTCAAATAATGAAGTTATTAGACTGAAGACATTTTCTTTTCGTGTATTTTGAGGACCTAAAAATGTCAGTACACTTAAAAAGAACACGAAGTAAATAAATGCTTCTTTCAAAAGTAAATTGAACATCAAGGAGCAAAGTTGAACAAACTTGATAGAGCTACTTCTGAAACGCTATCTTCTGTTCTACTAATACTCGGTAAACACGATGCACAGCGCTTGTTTAGACCACGAACTTACAACAGGGATGTTGGTCTGGCATAGGTTTCTTTTATGTGTCATAAACTTAATGAATTATTTCCCTTTGGTGTTAAAATACACTACCGGTCAAACGTTTTCGATCAGCTATGAAAACAACTATATAGTCTACTGTATATCAATGTACAAACACATCGGAAAAATTAAATAGACCAACAAAATAAATATTTTCTCTCTCTAGCATTATGATATTATAGAATATTCAAAACGAAATTCCTGTTTGAACCACAAATTCATAGTTGTGATAGGCATTCGAAAACTTTTGACCGGTACTGTAAATATTTTTTATATCTTTCGGTGACTTTAAATCCACAAACCTCAAATAACAAGTATAGTAACCACTAGACCACCGAAGACGACGAGATTATGATGCGACAACAGGCAGATTACAGTCTTCGTAGCCAGTATTAACTCTAATTCCCATTAATAGTGCTCAAACCGGTTAAATGTGAAACACATTTAGCAGACACAACAAAATAGATAACTACGAGTAAAGTAATAGTTCCCAGAGAGTACTCGTATCGGGACTTGGTTTCTTGACGCGCAAAAAGTATGAGAAATAAATGTCGTGTTCAAATGTTGTATTGATATTTGCACCAATTTGTACATATATGGATTACGAATGTAGAGTGCATCACACGTGATAAATCAACCTGCAATTTTATTGCTTGAAGTGCTTGTTAACCCTCAGAGGAATGTTGCTAGCTATGCGTATAAAATAACTATACGCAGATAAATTGATCACAATTATGTTTAACGATGTGTCATAAATGGCCCTCGTAGGGATGATGGGAGTTAAAAGTTGTTCACAAATATTGTAATGTAATGAATTGGGAAAAAGCTACTTCATTACAGCCTCGTTCTCGCTGAACGAGGGGACAGTTTCTGAGCGCGAAAGAGAAGCACATTTAAGCCTTGGTTTTTGTGAACCGACGCATGCGACGTGCGAGGTGCGAGACCCGTCTCGCACAAATCCGACTACACGAGAGATAGTGAGTGGTTTCTATAGTTGCGTGGTGCATAAACCTCGCATCTCGCAGTTATAGAAACCACTCAATATCTCTCGTGTAGTCCAGATTTATGGAGACGGACCTCGCACGTCGCATGCGTCGGTTCAGAAAAACCAAGGCTTTAGGAGGAGCACAGGATTTGATGGAATTTCCATTGAATTAGTGGAAGGAGGAAATTCTTTCATTACGCAACGAAAAATATGAAAAAGGCGAATGGCCTGAAGATTTTAAGGAGACAATGTTGCTTCCAGTACCGAAGGAAAATATTGCCAAGAAATGTAACGAATTAAGCACTCTCGGCCTTAACTCGCACTCGGCGAAAATTCTCTTGCGAATACTGAATTGACGTTTATATTCTAAGATGAAAGAACAGTAGGTAGAAGAGTAGTTTGGCTTCAGGAAGGTAAAAGGTACGAGAGATGCAATTGGACTGCTACGAACAATCGGCGGAAAATACCTAGAGAGGAATAATGTATGTTGTATTTCTGGACCTAAAAAAAGGCTTTTGACGAGTGGATTGGAATAAATTGATGGGGATCCTAAAGCAAATAAATGTGGATTGGAAAGAGAGGAGGCTGTTCAGTAACCTTTATATGAAACAACGAGTCAAAGTCAGGATACGAGAAGAAATACCAGAAGGAAGTGAAATTGGAAGAGGAGTACTCAAGGATGCCCTTTATCACCTACACTGTTCAACATCTACTTGGAAGATATGCTACTGGAGCTAAATGACAGCTGTGAGCAGTATGGGATGAATATAAATGCAAATAAGACGAAGACCATAGCCATAGGAAGAAAATTGAAAGAAGGTAAACTTACGAATACAAACAGAATACGTATATACAACCCTCCCAAACTGACGCTAAACATGCTTGAAGAAACTGAGAAGTTTAAATATCTTGGAACAGTAATGACAAATAACAGTAACGAATTAATTGAAGTATAGAATCGAATCACTGCAGCTAATAAGGCCTATTTTGCATTAAACGGCATATTGACTGTGTGCACAAGGAAACAAAACTTAAAATATACAAAACAATTATTACAAGTGTTCTCTGTTGTGCAAGCGAAACTTGGACATTATCTAAGGAGACAGAAGCTAAACTAGCTAGATTTGAGCCCAAAATACTCAGAAGAATACGTATAATAACGAGCTATATAAATTATATAGAAGTTTCGATATTATTACTTTCATTAAATTAAGGAGGCTTGAATGGGCCGGACATGTCTATCGGATGGAAGGAAACAGAATACCAAAGATCATCTTAGAAGAGAAAATACATAGTAAAAGACCAATTGGAAGACCCAAAATAGGTGGATAGATGTGGTAACGATCGATTCTCAGAACTATCTCGAAACAACTGCATGGAGAAGATTAGCGCAGGACAGGAACAATTGGAGGAAGAAAATCGAAGAGGCTAAGGCTCGACTTTGGGCTGTGATGCCATCGTAGTAGTAGTAACCTTGCGAATTCAAAATGAGACAGTAGAGAAAGTGAACAGCTTCAAATACTTGGGTTGTACTATAAACAATAACATGAGTTCAACGTGTGAAGTGGACAGACAAAATAAGAAACGAAGCTGTGTTGAAAAGAGTGCATGAAAAAAGAACCATGCTGAAAATGATCAGGAAGAGGAAAAGAAATTGATTGAGTCACTGGATCAGAAGAAACTGCCTACTGAAGGATGCACTGGAAGGAATGGTGAACGGGAGAAGAGTTCGGGGCAGAAGAAGATATAAAATCATAGTCGACATTAAGATTATATAGATCATATGAAGAGACAAAGAGGAAGGCAGAAAATAGGAAAGATTGGAGAAAGCTGGGTTTGCAGTGAAAGACCTGCCCTTTGGCAAAACATTGAATGAATTAATGATTTCAATAGCAGTAATGCAGAATACAAAGTATACATAGTTTAAAAAGGTAAAGAAAAAATGAGTCTGTTTCTACAATAATAATCCAGTGCAATCTACAATTATTATGTGGCATGAACTTTTATCTCCAACACTTTAATGTATTGCCAGAGACCAATGTTTTTCTTTGGTATTTTTTACACAGATTCATTGAAAAGCTAATTTTACCATTCTTGTTTTTTTCTTGATATTATATTGTTTTTCTATATTTACAGAAATAATTTTAGAACTTGTTAGTCTTACACAACGCAGAACTGCACGCATTGTATTCTTCACCTGACATAATTAGGAATATTAAATTCATACGTTTGAGATGGACAGGGCATGTAGCACGTATCCAGAAATCCATATAGATTGTTAGTTGGAAGACTTGAGGGCAAAAGGCCTTTGGGGAGGCCGAAACGTAGATGGGAAGATAATAATAAAATGGATTTGAGGGAGGTGGGATATGATGATAGAGACTGGATTAATCTTGGTCAGGATAGGGACCGATGGCGGGCTTATGTGAGGGCGGAAATGAACATCCGGGTTCCTTAAAAGCCAGTAAGTAAGTAAGTAAGTAAGTTATAGTGTGACTTTCAAATCTTTTGTGACACTTTTGAATAAGTATATATTTTACGAAGAAAAAAAGAAAATAATACTTCACACGAATACATTGACAGTAGTTGAAGGGCTCCCTGCAAAAAGTAGATAGCTCCAATTTTACAACAATTTTTTAGAAAACAACAAAAACTTTCTAAAAAAAATTCACATTTGAACTGAACTTTTTTCGTTTTTCAGAGTACAGTATGTCCTTAAATACATAGAAATTTAATTTTATCTCTCACTCATTTATTACATTCAGCAATTTAGAGGCGTAAAATAATAATGGAGCTACTCCCTTTTTTAAATAAAACGGGATATAATTAGCCAAATTTTTGCACTGAACACACTTAACACACATCTATTGTGCGAATATCATAAACTACAACACGAAACATATCAGATATATATATATATATATATATATATATATATATATATATATATATATGAACCGTAAGTAGTCATTAATTTCAGCGGGTTACTTTCTGAAATATTTCAAACAAAAAAGTTTAATACAATTTTGCTCGTTTTTTCTTCCTTTTCAAGATAAAAATGGATTTATACGAAACATTTTATAGCGTGTTTCGGGAAAGCCATTGATTTAATTCTCAATATGCGAAGTCAGTTTAACCCTTTGCAGCACAAATTATTTATTTTTTATGTTTTTCATATCATGGATCATAACAAAGCTTCGATCAATTTTTTCAACATTTTAACTCTGCACACAATTTCAAAACATAGATAGCACGCCTATGTATACTCAAAAGGTGGTTCCTTGGTGGAATATCTGTGCCATAAAATTTAGAAAGAAAGAAAACGGTGGTTCTTCTGAACAACCACTATGCTGCAAAGGGTTAAGGGAACATTGTATTATGATAATAAATGATTCGAAGAATTTTACTTTTTTTTTTAATGTGAAGAAATTTGATGCGAACAAATGTAAAATTCCTTTGCAGAACGGAAAGTTACATTTGCCCGACTCATATTTCTGCTCGCTTAAAGGACAAAACTAAAATTATTTCAATAATTTGTTATCATAATACACTGTATACTCAAAAGGTGGTTCCTTGGTGGAATATCTGTGCCATAAAATTTAGAAAGAAAGAAAACGGTGGTTCTTCTGAACAACCACTATGCTGCAAAGGGTTAAGGGAACATTGTATTATGATAATAAATGATTCGAAGAATTTTAGTTTTTTTTTTTAATGTGAAGAAATTTGATGCAAACAAATGTAACATTGTAAAATTCCTTTGCAGAACGGAAAGTTACATTTGCCCGACTCATATTTCTGCACGCTTAAAGGACAAAACTAAAATTATTTCAATAATTTGTTATCATAATACACTGCTCTCATAAACTGACTGAATAGTTTGGGAATTAAATCAATGGCTTTCACAGAACACGCTATGAAATATGTCATATAAAATAATTTTTATCTCGAAAAGGAAGTAAAAACGAGAAAAATTTTATTGAACATTTTTTAATATCTCAAAGAATAACCCCCTGAAATTAATAACACTAGTTAAGGTTCATCCTATTTAAAGCTTCATGAGCTGCTTCCTTTTTGCAACGAAACGATTGGGAGTTCAGCTCCAATTCCACTGTAACTTACTACCAAATATTCGGAATCACTCTTTCCTGTAAAAGATCAGGCTTATTTTTTAACCTATGCAGCAAGTAAAACATTAATTTGACCAAAAATTTGGAGCCACCCATTTTTGTAGGGAGCCCTTCTATTCATCTTACTTCTCTCCTGTTTATCATACGCATAATAAAACGGTGGACTAGTTTCCGTGTAAAGACATATGAATTGATGACTGTCTAACACCAGTAACTTTCATTAAAATTTGGTAAAATCGTTACGTGTGTTAGTCATCCTGTATGTACCGGCGCTTCAAGTATTTACACTCATATAGTTTTGTTTTTCAATATGTTATGTCTCAGAATACTTAAAAAAACATTGTCCATAATTTAAAAACCGTAAACAACAACAGATTTCCTGATGTTTATAAAACAAATTCCGAAACCAACACGGCCACGTGTTATTTACAGTAGTTTCTTACGCGGTAACAAGCAGTTCGACTTAGTAATTTACGCTAACACTAGATGTCGCCACGCTCTCGTAGTTCTGATTTGTCCACAAGCGGCAGCAGCTCTGGACTCCGAAGTTTAACGAAGTTGCATACTCGGTTCAGTAAGTTGTTAGTGTGTCACGCGTTCGGGTGGCGACGGTTTTGTCTGCCTTGGAACGAGGAAAGTTTAGCGACAGTTTCTATGTCGACACAGCAAAACTTGATACGTGTTAATAATTGTTGTGATGCGTTGCTGTAACAAGTGTTGGGCAAATTTTAAGAACCATGTGGTGAAAGCTTGTTAATTTTGGTTCACTTTTGCTCACACATTTTTAAAATTAGATATTTATGAAGTCGTTTCAGTAATTTACGGCAGTGTTTATACCAGTGTATATTGCTGAAGGTAGTTCCTTTCTCGTCTCGGGGTTGGCACGTGTGTTTCGACTATTTTTTACACGAGAGGTGTTCCGTGTTTAACGTATTGATAGTGTCAATGCATTTTCATTAAAATGATTGTGAAGAAACTGTTGAGTGTGTTGATGTGAAGTTCCTGTCTTTCAGTTCCAAGAAAAGGGGTTCGTTTTAGCTTTGTGACAGACTTCTACGACCATTTTTCTCCGTCTTTCGGAAACACGTATTTTAAATATTCGACTTCGACTGTAACAAACTAATACTAATTGTGATCATGAAATAACAGTACAGCTTTTATGTTAGAATGCCCACTAATTGAACTCTACTGCTGACTACATGAAGTATTGCCTCTAGGCGCTTTTAAGTTCAGCAACCCTTTAGGAACACACTTTCACGCACGGATTACTACTGTTGGCAATGCATATCTCAGCCCCTTGAAATAGACTGGGTTTGACCTTAATGACGACAAAAAAACGTGTTTGCTCCTAGTGGCCAGTGCGTGGTAGTGTGCGTGTGCTATGTTGTGTTTACGATTGTGTTTGTGATAGTTTATTCTGACCATGGACTACAATCGGCTCTGTGACGAGCGATAGGAACAAACCACCTCTTCACTGTGCTTTGTTTTACATTAGTGTTTTATCTGCTTCGAATATTTTTATCGTATTCAAGTGAAGAAACCCGAGCAAGTGTTTGTTGGAGTAACGTTTCATCGTACTCATGGTAAGTTGATGCCTGCAGGCAGCTTTCTTTCTTGATGGCATGTTTTGATGAGGACAGTTTAGTCTCGTAAGAATTTAAATGCGTTACAAGTTTGCTAGAAGAAGGTTGTTCTCACTCCACTGTTGCTAATATCGAAAGTGACTTTTCCCTTTCGCTGTACGTTAAGCAGAAGATATAAATAGGTTTAGATAGAAGAATAAACGTAATAAAGACACTTTGTCAACATTCGCACATATTTTTTCAGAACATAGAAGAGAATCTCTTTTGGTAAACTGGAAATGTACACTAATACAAATTTTAACAAGGTTAGATACAAATTGTTATGTATTTTATTTGTTATTCTTATATGTATGAGTAAATAATTTTATATTGAAAATCACGAAGATTCTAATTGTCAAAAGTCTTTCCCTATGCAGCATTATTTGTCAATTTTGTTTCTTATTCTAGAGTACAAAGATAAGTTTGATTATACTCGACTTTACATATTTATTTTCCTGGTTTTTTGACGTTTGGAACTGCGTTACTACTGTTCATTAGATTGATATAAAGTCCGAGCTCAAACAACTCAACTCTTTCGATACGAACTTCTCACCTCTGCTGATCACGTGATCAACAATGACATAAATGTTATGTTTATATGTTTATACCCAAGTCTACCCACATATACGCAATTCCATTTATTACATCTTTACCGAAGAAATTCAAGACACATCTCGCTTTTATTTTTGTAGTTTTATATAAAGGAGGAATTTTCGTCATATTTAATATTAAATTTATTCATTTTTAATTTATTACACGATAGGTATTGACAAGGAAATGCACTAGAAAGAAAAATATGTCTTCATAAACTTACTCCATTCCTCACGTGTGTTGAGAGTATATGAAAGAGAGCAATTCTGTCACACTAATTCTGATGTATAAACTAAATAAATTCTGAGAAATCTTTTTTATCTTTGTCTACCTCTCTCTTCCCCTTTCCGTCTACTTTTCGTTTCTTGAAATATTAGGTATCTAATGCCTATTTTCCTTTGTCATCTCCTAGATTTAGAATTTTTTTTCGTGACTCTGCTGTACGTTTCACTGAGACACATTTTAATTAATCGAACTAGTTTCTTGGGAATACCAAATTCAATAAGAACATCATATAAAACTTCTCTCTTAACCGAGTCATATGCCTTTTTTGAAATCTATGAATAACTGATGCACTGTAACCTTATACTCCCATTTTTTCTCTATCTGTCGAACACAAAATATCTTATCAATAGTTGATCTATTACGCTTAAAACCACACTGATGATCCCCAATAATTTCATCTACATATGGAGTTAATCTTCTCAAAATAGTATTACGTAGAACGAAGAAATAGACAAAAATGTTTTTCCATGTTGAATCTTTCGTACACTACTTTTAACACTTGAATATAGTAGGCTCTGAGGATGGTGTCAAGCAACACCGAAACAGCTGTAAGCCACACATGCTTACATAGGCCTAATTAACACGAGTAAGATCGCCATTTAATCAATTATTTAAAAATGCATTGTTTCGTTTAGAAATTTGAGATACCACACAAAATAATATTCCTCTGTCTCCTCGTTCCACTCTTCTTCTTGTTTCTTCTTCCATAAGATTTTAGAATTTACCTACAGGATTTTTTTTGTAGGCTTACAGTAGCGTGAGCCAACTACATAGGCTTATATTTTCGCGACAAGCGATATGCATAACTATTTGATTATAAATAACTTACTAATAAGTACATTTTCAGATAAAATATGCGTTCCATACTATACCTACGTTTTGAGCCCCTCCTTACGGTTTATGGGTCGTCCTCCATGTCCCCCCCCCTACAATAGCAAATCCTGGCGCTGTTCCTGTTGGCGAACCATCGACAATCGAGAAGAGTGGACCACAGCGTAATCAGATTCAGCAAGTTTGTGGCAGTCTTGATGCCAGTATGTGCTGTGCAGTTCTTTGTGCGTTATTTTTCGTCACATTACACTATTTTTCTCTAAATCAATGAAAATCGAAATGCTTCAAATGTTTACGGCAGACAGTCATAAAAACTTGACCGTAGAGACAAATTATTAAGATTTTATCTTTCGTCCTGTTAACAAACTGTCGTCTCGAGCTATAGGCTAAGTTTTTCTCATTAATTCGACAAAATGTATCATAACTAGGAAATATATCTGGCATCATTTCTTTGATACACTAATTAACAGAGGAAACTTTTGTGGATTCATTACGTGAGGCTCTACCTAGAGGCGAGATGGTACTTGCGACTCTATTATCTGTTTTTTTATTTAATGACGCTGTATCAACAACTAGATTATTTAGCATCGATGTGATTGATGATAGCGAGATGATGCCGGGAATTTGTCATAGATTATCTAGCATTCGCCTTATGGTTGGGGAAAACCTCGGAAAAAGCTCAACCAGATAATCAGCCCAAGCGAAAATCGAACTCACACCCGAGCGTAACTCCGGTTCGGCAGGCAAGCGTCTCAGCCGACTGAGCTACGCCGATGGCTCTCTAATGTCTGTATTGTATTGTATTTATTAACATTCCATGGTATTTATACATGCTCACAGCTAGAATATGGAACAGTCAAAAAACTTAATACTATTATAAAGTCTTAATTTATAGTCACAGTCTAGATGAAATATATACAGACGAGATTTACAATATAGTCTACTAGTACAACACAAAAGTTTTAGTATCAATTTCATGAAGTGTTATTGAATGTCATGAATTCACCTACAGAATACAAGGCGTGAGAAATTAGGTACTTCTTTAATTTGACCCTAAATAATCTTATGTTTTGAGTTTCATTTTTTATATCGATAGAGAGGTTATTATAAATTTTTACTGCCATATAACGCACTCCTTTTTGATAGCACGATAGACTTGCGGATGGAGTATGAAAATCATTTTTTGACGTGTATTTATGCTATGAACTGTTAAATTAGTTACAAAGTTTTCACGATTACATACGAGGAAGATTATTAATGAAAGATATACTGACAAGCCATGGGCATTATTTGTAGTTTTTTTTTAAATAGTCCTACACGATTCTCTAGATTTGGCACCTACTATTATTCTAATTACTCTTTTTTGTAATAGAAATATATTGTTACTATCTGTGGAATTTCCCCAGAATATTATTCCAAAACTCATTACCGAGTGGAAGTATGTAAAGTATATTGTTTTTAAGGTATTGATATTTACGATCTTTTGCATAGCAAAACAAGCTGAATTTATTTTGGGGGTAATTTATTTAGTATGATTTTTCCAATTTAAGACATCGATTTTTAAGCCAAGAAATTTGGTTGTTGTTGTTTGTAATAGGGATCTATTATTAATTATTGCGCTAGAAATTTGCGACGTTGAATTTGGACAGGATTTAAATTGAATTATGTTAGTTTTGTTACAATTTAATACTAATTTATTGTAAAAATAATGCGGAATGATCTAGTTACATGCAAGTAAATGATATTTGGTGCATACCGCTAAGTTGAATTGTCTGTTTTGAAGGTATATTGTATAATTTAATGTATAAAAAATAATTATCCGGAATTTTCATGCTTCATTTAGTATTTTATCTCTAATATAGAGATCCGATGATATACTGCTACAGTTACGCAACTACAGTGCTACAACGTACTTGCAATATAAACCTACGCCTTTGATAATGTAGTCCATTTCTGGCATCATTTAGGCGATCTCTGGAACAAGAACTTAACTACAAAATTTTGAATCCGAGTTACAGAACATCAAACATTTTATATCTGATAACAGAATTGTGCAGAACGACATTCAAATATTTCTACAAGGTGCTTTGTTTGTTGGAAGGAAACAATATTTTGTTCAGGGGGGGGGGGTTGTTATTAAGGATTCAATATAATGCTGTAAACGGAAGAACGATGTAACGTACGTTATTATTCCATAGAACAAATCAATTGTAAAAGAAATAAGAATGTGTAACAGGACTGTACCTTGAAACATAATCATCCAAGGAGAAGGCCCTTGAGACTTAAATTCGAGGATATATCTATTCCGCCTAAAGTTGCCAAACGTTTGTTCAGCCACACCGGGACAAATTCTAAACTCCTAAAATGATTTCTAAAATATGTTATTCATGAAGAAGTCAATAGGCTATATGAGAAATAGATCCGCACTTTTTACTAGCTACTTTTATATTTTATAATTTTTAATTGGGTACTCGACCACATACATCTATAGAATTTATTTTATAATAATAATAATAATAATAATAATAATATTAATAATAATAGGCCTAATAATAATAATATAGAATTCCAAATATTCGGATCGCTAATTATCCGACACGTTTCAGGACAGTTTGAAATTATTTATTCAAAGAAAGTTGCATATGTTTAGGTTTTTTAATTTCGTGTATTATACTCCCATACATAAGTAGCCTAAAGTTCTGTTTGAATATGTGTAACTTTGTTCATTATAAACTGTAGGCCTATAGTCATTTTGCAATTTTAATATATGCAGTTAATTAACTATTGTTGTTTCTAGACACTTTTCATTTCCGACCCAATTATCCGGATTCCTCATATCCGGATTATACTACTCCCTATTAATCCGGATAATTGGAGTTATACTGTAATAATAATCCTCATCTTAACAGGTTGTAGCCTTATAAGACCTGTTACGAATTCAACGCTGTGGAATAACGGTTAGCATGCCTGAAACAAGCGGGCTCGGGTTCAAATCCTGGTTGGGGCAAGTTACAGCTCATTCATTTTGCCACACTCGCGATGTGCAGTACGGGAAAAAGTTTCTGTAGAGGGGATAGGAGTAGAAGGGAAGGTCGGGCGTGTGTCTACCGAATTCAAGGCAAAGACTAACCCATTCCCCTATAATTCGTAAGTAGACTCATCCGATCTCGTGCGCAGCTCTGTAGGAAGAGTGGGGGAGTGTCTGGACATAATGCATGCGCTGTACATGCATGACAGAAGGTGAAAACTAACCCATTCCTCGATAATTAGTAAGTAGACTCATCCGATCTCGTGCGCAGCTCTGTAGGAAGAGTGGGGGAGTGTCTGGACATAATACATGAGCTGTATTTGGTTGAGACTTTTTCTGAAGTTTTCCCTCAAATGCTGGATAATTTTCAGCACTGGACCCTGGACTCATTTCGTCGACATTATCGCCTTCATATCATTCAGACGCAAGATAATCACCACAGTTGATAAAGCGTCGTAAAATAACCCACTAAAAATACAAAAAAATAACTAACTATCCGTCTCTTCACAGGACGGCCTTGTGATCTATGGCCTCGAGGTTTATAATTCAAGATCGGTCTAGCGCAAACATGGGTGTAAGGGAGAGGAGGTAAATATGATCGAGTTCACTCCTTCCATAATATTTCGGACGTGTTTACATCACAAAACTTGGCATGTTATTACATTAAACATTTAAAAACAAATCACATACCCAGTATAGGCATTCATATGGTCATTACTTATGGCTTAGTACTCATTATAAATAGGCCTAATCATTTTTAAGCTCTAGATCGCCAATACTGTTTGGTCAGGAAGAGTCTGTCTATATTAGGATGAATACTATTACATAAACGTAAAGCAGTTAATCAGGTTCATTTAGAAAACAAAATGTTCGCAGACATACTTACGTGGATTCAAAGATTGCTAGCATTTTAGCTCCGAATTTATGTAAGTTAAAAAATTTGTCATTAGGTAATAATTCATACAATTCTTTGTTGGTTTTACCTGACATTTGAAAAAAGGCATTGTTCTCTATTACTCGCCTATGTGTTACGATAAATTTTATTGGACTGCATTTTCGACCAGTAGTGAATGTGGGTTGGCTTCTCCATTAACAAATTATTATTGTTTAGCACGTATGAGTGACTCTAGAAATGCATATAGAGTGTTAGTTGGAAGACCTGAGGGTAAAAGATCTTTGGGGAGACCAAGGCATAGTTGGGAGGATAATATTAATATAGATTTGAGGGAGGTGGGATATAACGGTTGGGACTGGATTAATCTTGCTGAGGTTATGTACAGATGGCGGGCTTATATGAGGGCGGCAGTGAATCTCTGGGTTCCTTAAAAGTCATTTGTAAGTAAGGTTCTTGAAAACTTTTCTCACTATTTCAACCTCCACAACAAATGACATTAAAATAACACATTGCTTTAACACAAGTAACAACTATTTTATTAATATAAACAATTTTTAACAATCCTATTTTAAATTCTTACCTGTAAGTTAATAATTGCCAAAATCCTTCCTATATTCAAGATCGAAGTGCCGTATGATATTGTTTTATTTAAATCACAACTGAACAGTCGATTCATTGAACTTTACCTTTATGACCTTTCATAATAACAAAATAGTCGTCCATACCTGTGGAGTAACGGTCAGCGCGTCTGGCTGCGAAACCAGGTGGCCCGGGTTCGAATCCCGGTCGGGGCAAGTTACCTGGTTGAGGTTTTTTCCGGGGTTTTCCCTCAACCCAATACGAGCAAATGCTGGGTAATTTTCTGTGTTGGACCCCGGATTCATTTCACGGCATTATCACCTTCATTTCATTCAGACGCTAAATAACCTGAGACGTTGATACAGCGTCGTAAAATAACCCAATAAAATAAAATAAAAAAACAAAATAGTCTTGTTTCCATGTTCTTTGGAAATTAAAACGAAACCTGCAATTTATTTTTCATATTCTACTACTTTACACAGCCCTGATTAGAACGCTATGGTACGGAGTTCAGCCTCTGCTTACTGGATGCACATGCAGACAGGTACAATATTTATGGAGGGAGGAAAGAAGGGGTAGTGTGCACTGCCCGCGCAGGAATATAGTGCCCATGCTTTGTCTAGGGATACGCGTTATGGACGTTCTGTTGATTTGTTGGTACGAATTATCTTTATAGCGCTGGATGTATTCTGATATTGGTTCAATTCCTATTTCTTGTTGTAGGTCTAAGAATAATAATAAAAAATTAATAATAATAATAATAATATAGCCTATTTTTCGTACCAAAATTTAGGCCTATTTATTATTCATTCTCCCAAAATGGGAGTTGGATTAATCTTTTTTTTCAATTCAGATGGTATTCTACATTTTTAAAGCCCAAAACTCTGTACAATACATTTGTTTTCGTGATCTAGCCTATAGCCTATCGGTAATCACAGACATCAAATGGGTACGAGGAGTTTCCTGTACATTGCTGTGTTTTTCATTCACGTACTGAAGGCAAGCAGTGACGGTATCATGTCGCTCTACAAACTCTGTCTCTACAAGCAGTAACAGGTGGTTTCGTAAAGAATGAGAAGGAGAACTTTTTTGTTGTTCTGTTGGACAAAATGTAATATGTTTACTTGACTCAACGGTTCAATTAGGAGAATATAGAAACATTAATTGCCACGCTGAATAATGTATTATTATTATTATTATTATTACTATTATTATTATTATTGACCACTAAGTATGTGTTTATATAATGCTTCTGTACATGCATGAAAATTGATTTTTTTATATCATCTCCCTAGAAGGATAAAATTATTAGGTTTTATTTCAATTTTAATCTTTTTAATGTTTAGATCAGGGTAACTATTTAAGTTATTAGTTATTCATTTAATAATACTATTGTAGAAAATCTGATTCAATATTATGTACCAACGAACTGTTAAACGCCAGAAATTGACAAGTCTTAAATCATAGCCAGGAAGAGAAAGATGAGATAAATAAATGTAAGGAAGTCAGCTACCTAATGGGGTTTGAAATATCTCGTGCTGTAGAGCCTTTTAATAGAACAGAATTTATCAAAAGAGTAATGATTAAAATAGCTTAAATAACTTGTCCATAAGAAGTTTTTAATTTTGTAAAACTATGAATTTCTCGAACAAGTATCGAGAGAAGAATTTAGAAAATTCCTGATTATATTCAAGAGGAAGGATAAAAAAAAGAAGGAAGAAAAATCTTATATTATTCACTGGAACTTGATGACAGCAATGACATTACTGATACAGCAAAACTTGAGACTTTTACCCGCTGGATTGATCAAAATGTTAGTACAGGAACCACCGCTGGTTGTAGTTTTCATGCAAAGTAGCCTACCTTTCCTCCGTCTCCTTACTTCATAGACTGTCTGTCGCATGTAATCACTGCAACTCGAGTTTTGGTCACCGCTGCTACAGGTAGTCCCTCCATATCTTGTTTTGGGCGTCCTATGAGTACTGCCCGGCAAAGCGAACTTGTGCGCGGAAAATATATGCAACAAGACACAAACTGTAACATCGTATTGTAACATAAACCGACACCTGGTCGACTGCACCGCTTTCACCTACAAGGCAAAGTCGGGCGTTCGCCTTGCCGGGTAGTAGATGATGTTTTTCAATTAATTGTAGGCTACACAATATCATCAGTTTTGCTGTTGTGTCCGTGTCTTACGATGTCGACTTTTTAACTTCTCTTGGATGTCTGTATTCCTATGACTGTTAAATTTCCTCGATCCTTTTCGTAGGTAAGACACGGAGTACAGGTGAAGGCAGGAGAGAAACGCACACGCATTTACACGATGTACACGGTCACATTGTGCCATCTTGGGCGAGAAGTAGCTGGTGAATTTTGCCTGAACTCTTATTCAGATATGTATTTTCTTTCACTATAGGGCATACCAGTTTTACTTCCCCATGATAAAAATCTTTGTCGTCTTTGAACTCCGTCATCTCCGTCCGGATTTCTGCCAGCGATTTGCCGTAAGCGTACTCAAGGGATGTTGTTTAATGAATAGCCAAATTGTGCCACGATATGAAATAGAGGTTGAATGTAACCTAATGTTTATACAGGGTGTAAGGGGTATAATTGCCATTATTTTAACTGATGATTTCATGTCCTCAGGAAGAAAAAACGCCCTTACATTTTTTTCTAATTGCAATATTTAACTAATTATTAAAGTTTACAGTATTAGACGTTTTGAAACGTTGCTGGATGGGAGGAGGGGGTTTACAAGTACACAGTACAGCTCAAGCGGGTACAGACATACCGGTACAAAACAGATGCTCTGTTCTAATGCAGAAGCGGACCATGACAATACTGTTGTTCACATAAAACGAGCAGCAAATACGAACTTTCAATCTTATTAGAACATTATGGTAAATTTACATTTTGTGTAACAATATTGCTCCATTTTTATTGTACTTCTAAAAAAATAAACTATATTGGTTTTCTGCACAAAATCCCAAGAACTTGTTTTTCTAATGCAACATTTTAATCTTTCCCGCTTCCGTAAAGCAGTATCATTTTTAAACAGATTTCTGGTTGTGTGATTTTCGAAACGCGGTAAGAGACTTCTAGTTTCTAATAATCGTTGAGAAACTGCTACAAAATTTCGCCGATTAGGTACCGGTAACCTTCTTTGAGGAAAACGTTGACGACACGTCCTTTTTACCTCACTTGAATTACGACGACTTTCTCCATAAATTAGTTACATATATTCCTCAACTGTAAATGTCATTGTAAGTTGTTTATCAAATACCCTGTGCTGAACTGCCATCGGCTCAGCAGTAGACCTATGGACAGGGAGCTTGAACTCAGCTGACTCGTACTTACGTCTGTGCAGAGTATTGCCTGATGAATGTTGCCACGTCTCTCACGCCAGAATATTAACAAATTTAAGCATGCATTTTTATTTTATATCACAAAAACGTAATATAACACACGAATATTTATTAAACGAATATTAACTCTTTGCCAGGTATATCTACTGATGTAATTGTTTTCGTAATTTTACTAACGATATAAGCAGTATAACGCAAATAAAATAAGAAAATAGATTTTTTTTTCTGTGAAAACTATCAAGTCTTGACCCTATGTTGTATGGACATTTTTTGATCCTGTTGACCGTTCCCGACCGTGAAAAGGACGACATTTATACTCCTTACTCCCTGTATAGTGGGCTTATTAATATTTTGTTACGATGACTTAAGTAAGCAAAAATATATTTTGTAACTTTTGATATAAATGCTCCTGTCCGCCACTATTGCTCACTGGCGCTTATCAGTTTAAGCTGTCCTTGGTTTGGTTCCCGGTACGGACGAAGATTTATCTTCATTTCACGGAACTGGGTCTTTGTCCTATGTCTTGCACATGTGGCGTTTCCGCTGCTGCCCTGCATCGTGCTAACCATATGATCAGGGAGACCTGCATTGCGTTAATCTAAGAGAAAGATATACCCTTCTTTACACCATGTCAGTAAAACAGGACGTTAAACACGACGAAGAAAAAAAAATTCTCTTTGATCTGCTATGTTATAGGCGTCTGTGTTTAATGAACTTCGCTGCTATAGGTGAATTAGTATCCTTATATGTGCAAAAATGAGATATAAATGTTATGTAACTGTAAACCTGTCCAATAAATGTTCTGCTATATTCTACATCAGTGATTTAATTACTATGAAATTAAAAGCGTTTCACCTCAAGGGCCTTTCACGCATATATGATATTTGCCTAGGGCCTCGAAAGCTTTAAAGCCGATTTTGCTCGTAAATCTCTGACGTAGCCTACCGGTAATCCGCGATTACAGCCATGTATTAGGATATATAAAAATTAATCCATAGCTCAATATGTTACCGAAGCATTCACCATAACACTTTCACAAATTCTAGTAATTCATCATCATCATCATGAATTATACATCCGTGTTACACTTTTATTCTCGTTAATTTATTCATCGGAATATCATCTGAGATGAGCACTTCGCACAAATCTCCATAAGGAGCTATTGTACCAGATTGTCCAAACAGCTTTTTTTTTAAGTAATAAAAACGTTAAATGACTTATAATATTTTCACCATTGATTAGTTCTGCTTAATTTTACAGTATATAAAATACTTTCGCCTTTTTTCTTCTGCTCTTTTTTTTTCTACAGTTCGTTTATGTATTTAGGGCAGCCGCGGCGAAAATGCGACTCACGAGCACATTGTGGCTCGCAGTGCTTTTCTCTCGCTTCCTACCTACAACCCCCACCCTCTTACTCACTGGAGTCAAACTCCGTTCTATTTGTATTTGTCTCGGACCTGCGAGTGGCGTATCGTCGCAATATCTCTCTCGAAACCATGTACCTCTATAAAAAACGAAAGTTTCAAGTAGGATGGGAGGATGCATTCTTTTGCTTACAATATGATGAAAATATTAAATGTATGATTTGTTCACAAATATTACAAGGAAAACGGTTGTATAACATAAAACGGCATTATAAGTTACTACGTGTTACTGATGAAACATTAAAAGGTTGTGTTGTTATTATTATTATTATTATTATTATTATTATTGTCATCATCATCATCTCTGTACGTCGATTCTTTTACAGCAGATGTACGAATAATGCGATTAGATTTTCAATTTAAACTCACAGATTTACAATGTGACGTTAAATGAAAGCTAGATGTAAGGACTTGACAGATATTGAACTTTTCAAATGTTTGGAAAAAAATAAATATTTGAAGCTTTGTTCTTTCGCTTGCTCTGTTGAAGCCATGTTCGCTGTAACTTACGTTTGTGAAAAATTATTTTCAACAATGAAAATAGTAAAAATCAAATTTAGATCACGACTAACAGACAAATACCTTCGTGATCAACTACGATTGGCAGTAAGTGACATAATTCCTGATTTTGAAACTTTGTCGCGGAGACATTCTGAAGACAGTTAATTTTAGGTTGTGATAATGTGTCCTATGTTTTCTTGTTCGTTTCTTTCTTCGTTACACGTCCTAAACATTAACTTTCCCTTCGGTTGTCCGCCTCCCTCCATAGGTGCTATGCAGGTTGCAGCTTACACAGTGGCTCGGCGCACCATGGCCTTTTCGCCACGGCTGATTTAGGGGATAGTCGGGTAGTATCGGACAGTGCGTTTCTTTCATCTACCACCATATGGTAGTACCTGAATGACATGGTTACGTTTTTCTATGCGACATCACAGAAACGTAACCATGTCAATCAGGTACTATCATCGTGTGGTAGATGAAAGAAACTCACTGTCCGATATTACCCGATGTCCGATACTACCCGACTCTCCCCTAAGTTTCTTTCTATTTACATGTGTCTTAACATTAAGAGAATAAACCTGTATCTTAAAGAGCAGGCATGGGGATAATAAGGGTGAGAAGGTATAATTAATTATTGAATGCATTAGGCTTGTTACTGGATAGACAGAGCAAATAAGCCAGGCATTAACCTACGTAACTTAGCCGAAATAACTTTTCTTTTACAAGATTACAAGATTTTTATTGCAAGCAAAAATTACATACAATAACAAAGATTTTACAATACTATTGTAATACTCGTTATATGAATATTCTTCAAAATTCGAAATTGATTACAAATCTCATAGTCAAATAGTCTACATATTACAAATTATTGTATAAATACAAGGTAACTGGCTCACATCCGAAAAAGCAAGATGCTTGAGGTCGGGTGTGACTAATAATGAAAACTGGATACAAGAAAAAATAATAAAATAATAATAATAATAATAATAATCTGATTAAAACTGTTAAATGTAATTAGCCTACACAAAGTTTAAAAAGAATAAGAAAAAAAAACAAAAACAAACAAACAAAACGATACCATAACCTATACATAAACATACTAAGTTAAGAATACAACATTGTTAAAGTCACAGAAAAAAAATAAATAAAGAATAAGAATTTACATGATTATAATTTTAAAAACAGTTCAAGCACTTGTTTTTTGAATAATGAATTGTTTAATAACTTTAGTTTAGGATTCCTCTTTATAAAATCATTATATAATCTTGGACCGTAATTAGAACTGTGCCTTAGACCTGCTTCAGTGTTACATTTTGGTTCAATGAGAGGAAGCGAAATATTGTATCTTCTTGTGTTGACTGTATAATTCATATTACCGCACACTCATTCAAAGAAAGTTGAAAAGAAATAATTATGTATATAAAACTTGAGTAGGCCTATAGGTCTAGTGTAGTTATAAGAGCAATTAGATTGTTAATACACGAGAAAGTGAACATTAGATAATGCATCATCAGACCTTGCTTTTAGTCATTTTTTACAAACAGCGGAATTCCCTGGTTGCGTGGTCACCGTTTACGATATTACAGGACAGGGACATACGCCTACCTAGGCCCAAAGGGAAGGAGATTAATTTGCACGTCCCTTGTGGAAATTGAACACGAGTCCACCAGATTTATAACTATAAACGTTATTGTATAATATATGGCGAAGGTCTGTGTGATGTTAATACGGTGCCAGTGTTGCTTTTGTAAGGAACACAATTTCTGATTCACAATAAATTTAAACTGAAATCGTTTTGACAACGTGCCTTTTGGTTACAATTAAAATGCGCTGAAGATATGACTCACGCTGTTTCAAAACAACATTAATGTATAATCAAAGATATGTAACATAGAGCTTTGTCGGAAAATATGCAGGAACCAGAATAATAAAATGCACGTAAGAAGGTTGCCATAAATTTTCCACACAATCTTTTTCATGTTGAAGACATCTTAACAGCTAGGTACTCTTTCTTCATAGCAGTTGTGGGCCAATTTTTCTGTTTTCTTAGAAACCAGACCTTGGGCAGTCTTTTAAAGGTTCTGTATAAAAACCACAAGCTCTTAGCAAACAGTGCATTACCGGGAACAGTATAGCGCAGTATATCTGAACCAGTATGGAAATGACTTAACTGCGTACATTCTTCGGTGATAATGTTTTCGATGATTTGCAATTTTCTTTAAAAGAAAGAGGTATTTAATTTCTTTCATTTGTCGGTGTAGTTCTGTTATTTGTAAATATATTTCTTCTAAGTGCTAATTTATCAGCGAACAGATTGAAAAGTAACAGGGGATTTGAGGAAATCCCAATGATCGCGTGCAATGTCTATATAGTTACAGTGACTAAGGTAACGGAATTAGAATAAATAAATAAATACAATTTGACCTAAGATTTAAGAGTACCTAATGAACGGAATGAAATTAAAGGTAAACGGAAAAAAAAAAGGAATATCCATTTTTTAGCGTTTTTATGATGTATAGCGCATTCTACAAAATGATAGTGGAAGCTCCTAAGTTCGACAGAAATCAAGTTCGACATTCCTATAGTTCGACTGTTTACGTACGAGAATTAGACACGCCCCTATACGGGCATTAAAAAATGAGTTTGCCATTTGAATGGGAATTGGTTCTGTGTTTTGTAGTGATACTTTTGTTAAAGGAAAACAGAATATTTAATTGATTAGGACATCCATATTTAATCACTGATTTTAAATTAATGAACTCTTCTTTTTCTATTTGAGAACTGTGCCGTTTGTGAGACGAAACTGTCGAAACCCACTGTGGTACTAGAAGCGCATACACAAGTCTCAGGACGGGCAGGAAATTCAAGTACAGTACTGTATTCGTTGATGGATAACCAATAAGAATTTGTATTCATTTCACCTGCCATACCCACTACCCTTATTGGACTGAACTTTCAATTCTGTTTTGTCGAACTTAGGAGAGTCCACTGTACTACAAAACTGTCCAGTCACAGGGGGTTTAAAAGTTGAAATACCCGTATAACGTAAGCCTAATGTTAAACATTTGATGCACTGGTTAAAAACCAGTAATGTCAACAGTTTACTACTTTATTCTCAAAAATGTTGTTCTGTGACAATCCCTATCCCTCCCCAGACCCGTCAATTAAGTTATGAATAACATTCAATCTTCCATTAATAATGCATTGAAACAGAATATAGGGTAAAGGTTGGTAACATTGTGATACGAGTAATATTGTGATAGTTCTTTTTGAGAATATATTACAATTTTACTGAGCGAGAGAAGGACCGGTTTTGTGCAGAAACTTGTCCACGAACATTCCCTTAATACGTTTTCGCAAAAAACCGTTCTTCCTCAGCTCAGTAAAATTGTAGTAAATTCTCAAAAAGAACTAACACAATATTATTACTATCACAATATTACCAGCCTTTACTCTACTTAGCCTACTATTAAAAGAACAAGAAAAGAAATGTTTTTAAGCCACAGAAAGTTGTCAGTTAACTGGTGTACTGTATATAAACACGTGAGATCTCGTAAATGTTATTTTTTTAGTCATCTCCCTGAGTAGTGTCATGCCAAGTTTGTATTAACTTTCTGAATTGACATATATGTATTGTACAAACAGGCGTCCGTTTCGCGTCCATATCAAAGCACAACTGAATAAAGATTATTTATTTTTTTAATCTCCCCTGGATTACTTAAACTAAGTGATTTTTCAATAACCAGCCAATGGTTTTCAGCTAATGGGCTTTCATTGAATGAAGGAAAGACACAAGATTATATTATATTTGATGTGATAAGTTCATTTGAAATAGTATCTCTAGTGTTAAGTTATTAGGTTTTTACTTAGATTCTAAATTATGGGAATCCCGTATTGATAATATTTGTGTAAATTTACTAGGAGTTCTGTTTGTATTGAGATAAATAAAGACTTGTTTCTGAACTGACAATCTTAGAAACACACAGAGTGAACCAGAACTCTACCGACAAACTTTCACGAGTTGTTCAGGGATGTTGGCTGAGTGTTTTGATATGAGGAACCTATGGTCTCCGATGACTTACTACTGAGTAATGTGTTGTTATGTTTACTTGTAGCATGTCGTTTGGACGGTGATAAGCCGGGTTCTGATAGATTGCAAGGAAAGATGAAAAAGTAATCAACTAAGTTCTGAAGTAGGTACTGTAATACAAACAATACATAAATTACATGAGTAATGAAACAGACCTTAGAACAAAACGCATACTTGTTTGTTATATTTTTTATATGAATGTATATCTAAATAAGATTTGTTTTTTTCCTTCTCCTGAAAAACATATGTTGCACTTACGCCATTGTTCCTCCGAAAAAGCGACATGTTGACTCACCTTGTGTAGTATAGGAATGACTCATATAGACTTATGATTTTATCACAGCTCGTTATGCATGTATAGCGAGCTGTGTGTTGTAATGGATATAACGCAGGAATTTGCATGACAAAGTCAGTGTAATTTCCATTCCACAAAATCCTTTCATTTTTCTAATAGTGTAGGTCGATATATAGAACGTTACCGAACTCTTCTCCCATTCACCATTCCTTCCAGTACATTCTTCAATAGGCAGTTTCTAGCACAGAACAAATAAACTATTTATCTAAGCATCTTAGCCATAGTAATTATAAACGTTTACAATGCAGTATGTAAGAAAAAATCTGCCATTAATGTTATCTTACCTGCTGGCTGACTTTTTCTCGCTGTGAGAATAATAACAGATAATACGGAATGTCGGATAATCAACCTTCTATTGGTTTGGTGGCCAAAATCAAACATATGTCCTATTCACTCGACAGCAACCCGTATAGTAGAGTGGGATAGTCAAAGAGGGAAGGAGATACAAAGAGCGTATTCCGAATCTCAGAGCTGAGCAATTTGATGGCATCACGGTGTTCCGAATTTCACCGATGGCTTCACTGATGCTACACCGGTGTCGCACCGGTTCCATCAGCTTGCAGAGGTGGTGGCAGTCTCCATCAGCCGCCATCAGTGAATCTGATTGGTTCTTGTATAGGGCGGGAATTAGCAGACGAATGACATCGTGCACTGTTGTGTCATGGCGGTGTGTTCTGCTTTAGTTCTGCTGTATTGTTTGTAATGAGCACAACATAAAAACAATATGTTAATGGCTTATGAGCGAACATGTCAACGGACCAGTTATTACTACCGGTTCAAGAAATAAATTGTTTATGCTCTCTTTTATTTGAACGAGATGGGAGTATGGAAATTTCGCAAAATTTTGCTAGCTTAGCACAGACAACAACTTATACAGTCGCCATGACAGCCATCAATCCTTCCAGCAGTTTTATTCCTATTTCGCTGCAGCGTAACGTCATTGTTGTCCATCGGTCCGGTGAGATTCGGAATACGCTGAAAGCTACAAGCAGGAATGTTCTCTGTCATGGCCGATTTTTTAATTTTCCGTAAATATAATACATATATATATATATATATATATATATATATATTATTCTTGTATGCCTCCGTACAGGTTACAAATTATCCTGTGTCTAGAACTGTTCACAGCTATTCTCTAAATCAACTAATGGCATTCATAATTTTGTTTTGCATATTTTATTAGTATTTCTCATATTACGATATTACTAATATGATTTCATCTTACATACTGTGCATCACACACGTCGAAACATTAATGCATATTAATATACTGTATTTCAGTTTCTCAGAATCAATGACTGAAAATGGGTAGTTACGTCAGTTACTGCTAGCCGCAGTTGGTCGGAAAGATGATTGTCGGTCAGTCGGAACCTACAACTGGATTCTGCATGTTTTCATTGCTGCTCATAAACATTCGTTATAGCGAACATAGTTTGAATGGAATAAGTAAAGGAACGAAGCTTTCGTTATTTGTTTTGACACAAATTATTGAAAACTTGAGCATCTGCTAATTCCTTACATCTAGTTTTAGTGATAACATCATATTGTAAATCAATAATTTATCTTTGAATATCTGTGTTAGCCTTTTTTATGCGTACCGAGGAATGATCAATATACAAAAAAATAATGTCATGCTGCAAAAGTCTTAAGTCTGGAATTCTCTCCTTACAAAATTAATCTTTTATAATTACAAGGCCAGCAACATAATTATTCATTTTATTATAAGGTATGTTAGAAACGGAATTTAAGCGTGGAAAATAGTGTAATTGAGCATTTTAAGTGTTTCAGCAAGAGAGTAAATTTGTTTATGAATGCCTGGATTACACCATATATTTCGACAGTACTTTCCTGGCTTCCTTGAGGCGTAATATTTAACTAGTTTAAATGCTAAAAAAAATATCACATAGAAAACTGATGCTATACTCGTACATCTGCTTCTTCTTCTTCTTCTTCTTCTTCTTCTGCCCGACAAGCGTTAAGCCACAAGGCCTGTTACGGTCTCACATAAAATTTTCACGCCATCTCTTACCAGGACGACCCATAGATCTTTGGCCATGTGGTACATAATCATAAATTGCCTTTGGGAGTCTACTGTTACTCATTCTTTCCAAATGATGTTTCCAATTAGACTGATATTGAACAATGTAATCTAAAACTTTTTGAGTTTTTAGTTCCTTTAAAATTTCACAATTTATTTTCAGATCCCATTTGGTATAGCCCGCTGTTCTTCGCATGAATCTCATTTCACAAGCCGTTATTCTGCTTTTATCTGCTTTCCTCAGTGTCCATGCTTCGCTGGCATAGCTGAGCATCGGTCGTGCCAATGTGTTGTAGAGACATATGCGGGTGAGTTTCTGAACCGAGGATGGTTTCATCACACTATTTATAATGCCCATAGCTCTTGTGTATTAATTAATTTTCTGTGATATGTCCAATTCTTCAAAAATGGAAAGGTTGTAACCTAAATATGGGAAACTATTACATCTTTGTAATATTTTATTATCGAGACAAATTTTACTTTGTATTGGGTATTTCCCACAGAATTCCATAATTTTTGTTTTATCTGTTGAAACTTCCATATTGTACGTGGCTGCTACTTGCTGCAAATTATATATTGACCTTTGGAGGTCGTCTTCTGAAAGTGCTAATAATACCAAATCATCTGCAAAGAGAATTGAATCCAATTTAAGGTGTCTGTTAATTTGTATATATCCATGGCGAGTTCGCTTCCATAAGAGAGAGAATAATATATTTTATTGTAAATTAATAATAATAATAATAATAATAATAATAATAATAATAATAGGTCTAATACTAACAGCACACCTTGTAATTCCTCATACTTTGCATAAATTGTAATGCCATTTTATATTGCGCGATAATGTTCCAAGTTAACACTTTTGAGCAAATTAGACACTTTTTTTTCAGATTATGGCGAATAAATAAACTCCTGCACACACTCTTCATGAAATTTTCGATTTTTGGAAGTAAGTAGTTTTGAAAGCGAAATTGTAATCCGCCACGTATACCAGGTACAGATCTCGGATTATATCTCTGCCGATCAGTGGCCGTTAAATTTCAAATGGCTTATCTTACAACGTGGGCGTCAGCGTATTGAAAAACATTACAACTTTCCTTCCATCCCCTCACTTCCCGACCGCAAATGTGATGCACAGAGGCAGAGATAAAATCCGAGATCTGTAATGAGGAACTAGAACAGGTACAGAGACACTGCAAGCCCGACGATGGTAGAAGGTTGAGTTCATGTTGGAAACGCGTTGTAATAGATTCACTTTGTATCACGATTCACGTTTTCGTCACCTATGCTCTACTTGTCTACTGTATTGTCATTATCATTATAGTGCCTAAAATATTTAAAATAAATTCCTAAATTTAAACTTGACTATCTCGCTTGAACTGATTTTCTGGTTGGGCTTTTTCGAGGTTTTCCCCAATGTCAATGGCGAATATCAGGTAATCTGTGACAAAATCCTGGGCTTCGTCTCGCCAAATACATGTCTCTATCACCATTTCCATCGACGTTGAAATAACCTAGTAGTTGGTACAGCGTCGTGAAATAACCTAGTAAAAATTTATTGTATCATGGAATGGATTATTAGTAGGCCTACTCGCGAACTGAATGAGTACTACGATATTTAAAGTAAGAATCTATAAAAAGAACTCTTTCTCGCTATTTGGGACGTTTATTGGGTTTAGATAAGTAAAACAACTTAATTATCCTTATTGCCAAAATTAAGCTGGCCCTTTCCTTTCTGAATGAAATGTAACCAAACCAGTTTTATTGATATTCCCTTACAGAGACATGCATCGGCCATACAGAACCGTAAAACGTGTGATGTCCTTATACTGTCCTGAAAAAGTGAATTTTAAATCTGTGCCATGCCGTCATTAGGCTGTTGTGCCACTTTGTCTTTTTTTTTTCCAAAATAGTTGTCTTGTATAGTCTACACTACAGGGTTCTTGTCTGTATATTTATAGCTTTTTCCTTGTTGGTGTCTTAAGATTTTAAGGTTTTAATTTCACTTCAGCCGTTGCATGCACGAAAAATGAAACTAAATCCGTATAGAAACCATAGACGTATATCCAGTAAGCACAATTAGGTGTGGTAACTTATCATTTTTATCACCAGCGCAAGAACTTCAAGAGTGTAATATAAAATATTACGCCATTTTTATTAGAAGATATGGTAGAGTATTCGTAGAATCTTTATAATAGCGTAGCATGTGTAAGTGGTTGGTGGTTGTGCGACTTTAAATAATCTTAGGTCACCGCTTAATGAGAATCGTCCTAGCGTAATCAGAAATAAATAAAGAACTTTTAATTTTAATGTATATCGTAACCAGTGCAAGAAAATAAATGCAGCATTCGCTGCTCAAGTCACTAGTAATATCTTGAATGTAATACCTATACGATGATATTCAAACTTCATTTATTTTCCCACTAATATGTTGCGGGTTGCATCCGCCCGCTGCCGCTAAGTAAGAAGCAGTGATATGTTCCGGGTTGCATCGGTGCGTTTCCGCTAAGGAATAAGATATACGTAGAATATTATACAGGGTGTAAGGAGTATAAGTGTCATTATTTTAACTAATAATTATTCATGTCATAAGGAAGAAAAAATGTCCTTATAATTTTTTCTAATTGCAATGTTTAACTAATTATTAAAGTTTACAATATTAGGCGTTTTGCAACGTTGCTGGATGGGGAGGAGAAGCTTTAGAGGTAGAGGAATAGGTGCTTTTACCCAGATTTCCTTAGTTTTGATAGCAACTCTTTCTGAAATCTCTCCAAGAGAAAGTTCTTTTGATTTGAAGTCAGGTTTTGACTCATTACGTCATGATAGGTAATTGTGATGGGTTCAGCCCCTCCAACATTCCGAATATAGGGCAGAAGGTCAGATTTCTTGTCTTAATTAGAGCCATTGTTCTGATTTAAATACCCTGAAAAATAAGAATGTATTTCTATTAATTAGATTAATTTTATCAAACATAAGAGTTTTGTGATTATGCTCCTTTTTCTTACAAATCGAGGTTTCTGTGACACTTCAAGATGAAATAACAGGGGACCAAAAATATGCAGTCTTTTGATATGTATTTATTTTTACATTTTCCTGGTGTCCTGTTCAGATTAAACGACTGGAAAATCTGAATCTCCAAATTTTGTGAAAAAATGGAGCACTTGTGGCACCTCTAAATATTAAGCTTACTTACTTACAAATGGCTTTTAAGGAACCTTGTAAAGCCAAGCCAAGGCAAGTCAATAGTGGACAAAAACTTTGGCTGGAGTATTCCTGAGTCGAAGATTTGTAAGCATGGCACATGGCCTGCGTCAGAAGCATCTAGTCACAGCACATTTTCAGAATTGTGTAAGCAAAGGTTTAACTAGGCCTATTGCCATCCGACGTGTAATTTGCCATAGCTGATGTGAACCGCGCGTTAGAACATTTTCAAAGCCATGTACGTGCATATAACAAAACTAGGTACCGGTATATCTATAACATCCATCGCATCATTTATTCTTCGACCCATCTAGCAAGCACTCTACAATTTCCGGCAAGAAATAGGAAGAGAGTGTAACCCGCCGATGTTTTCATAAAAATTCCTATTGATCTCACATCTTTCATTTCGTTTATCACTTGTTCTCATTTCCGACAGACTTTCAGTCTTGATGGGTTTCTCGTGAATGGTTCACGTCTGGCTTAATGTAGCGTCACAGACCGCATCGAAGACTGCTACGCAGTCCATTTGCTTATCGTACCTAACGCGTTAAAATTTATCTGTCTCGACGTCGACAATATGACTGAGGACTGACGATTACTACAGAAAGCCAACTGATCTGCTTTTCATATCGTCTGCCGCATTCTAATGGCACATTGACAAATATCAGCCTCACCTCCTGCCATGACGTCAAATTCTGGGATACCGTTGCCCGTACCAAACAAAACGCCGTTATCCTTATAGCCTATACATATTTCTTTATTGATTTCTTATACGTAAAATTTGTACCACAATGTACGTAACGGCCAGGCTTGGGAAGTTTCTCATAAAAAATTTATTTCTACACGACGCGTAAAATGCTTACCGGTAACAATGGTACAAATCCGAATTGACCATTTACCACATCATTGATTGCACATGCTACTCCCGCTGGTCCGACCTATCGCCCTTGGCTTTCCAGTCTTCTTCTGTGGCGGTATGTGTAGGGAACGGAAGAATCTTGAGAAAAACCCCATCTACGACCTTGTCCGCCACGAGTGTCACTGTGAACGTTTCAACGAATGATTTGCGCAGAGAACCAAGAAATGTCACTGATATACAGGATGATTCACGATGATTTACCGCCACTTACGGATCTTATTTCCGAAGATATTCTGAGTAAAAAATGTCATACAAACATGTGTCCTAATCTCAATATTTTAAGAATTACACTAATTTTAAGTTTTTAGTAAAATACATTTTTTCTTTAGTATTAAGAGTAAAAAAAAATATTACAAATAGAGAATAAACTATTCAGAAGTATCATTTATTTAATTGGCCACTGTTCTGAAGCTAAAAATGTGTTGTTAATTGCTTTGTAACTAAAAATTACATCATTCTTACGCACTTACGAACTTGATTCTTTACAGTTTAATGATGTACCCTAATGTACAATCTTAAATAATTTACAACAGTGGCGTCATTTGTAACAGTTGTTACGATAAATGCGTCAGAAAAATGTAATTTCGTAGTTAAAAATAGAAAAAAAAATCTGTACGAAGCAACTGTGCAATTCACAACACATTTTCAGCTTCAGAATACTAGCTAATTAAAGGAATGACACACCTGGATAGTTTTTCTTTATCTGTAATGTTCTTTTATCCTTAAAACTAAATAATAAAGGTATTTTACAAACAACTTCAAATTAGCGTAACTCTGAAAATATTGACATTAGGACACATGTTTTCATAACATTTTTTGCTCAGAATGTCTTCAGAAATGCCCTCCATAAGTAGCGGTAAATCCTCGTGAATCACCCTGTATAAAACTTTTTTTATATACCTACTAATCAAAAACTTAATAGGATACTCACGAAAGTGTTACATTGTCTACACATTTAATGTGCACATTAGTTTAGCTTGTGACTGGATGAATGTGAAAATTGCACACAGTCTGCTTAACTATCGAATCCTTCTTCTTCTTCTTCTTCTTCTTCTTCTTGTGAAAAGTTACACCCATCGTCCGTCTGTAGGCGAAGTATCATTCACATATTGTGAGAGTCGTTAAGCATGTGGATCTTGGTACTCGCTTCTATTACAAGAGGAGTGTCAGAGAAAGTAACTGTCGCTATGTGAGAAATTTATTTCTTTGCACCTGTTATATATCCCGGATGTTTATAACGCAACTGTGCACCTGACCTTTGCAAAGGCGGAAACTGAATTTTCATGTCTGTAAGCAATTACTGCAGGATATTAAATGATCTTTAGGACTGAAGAAACATACTATCTGCAATAAAAATTTATGGGAATGACATTAACATATTTTTCCTGCGTTAAACAGAAGATCAATAAGTCTTGGGGTAATCGTAATAGGCCTGAGTGTACATTGATGATTAGGGCTCGGAAGTTGATGACCTAAAAATCACAGAAAAATTACCTTAAATTTCTGAAAATATGACACTAAAACTAAAAAAAAAAGACAAGATTTTAATAATAATAATAATAATAATAATAATAATAATAATAATAATAATAATAATAAACTCCGTTTTACTTCAACTGACGTCTTGGCTGCATACTGAAACAATCAAGGTCCCCTGGTGAAAAATCTTCACCAATTAGCATTGAAGTCAAAATATTCACTTTGCAGAATTTTCTCGACTTTATACATTGACTGCTACCCAATGTTGTTTTCCAATACCTTTTTCATTTTGTGTCTAACTTCTTGTCCAATTTTCTCTATACTTTTTTTTTGCAAATCGTTAACTCGCTGTAGTTCATACACTCCATAAAGAGCATGAGCCATGCATGTTATGTGAACCATTTTTGTGTAAAATTATTTAATTTCGTGCCCGCTTTCACTATATATCTTGGCTGCATCTGCACTTTATTTAATTTAACACAACTTATAAAATAGTATAGCCTACGTCCATCTGTAGAAAATACATTGTCACCAAACTCTGTCACTAACTGTAGCAAAAAAACATTGTCTATTTTACTTCACTTTCGGCATTTGTACTTCTTCACTTCTGAGGTACAGTAAAACGCTGACTGCGGACACTGCGGTTGCAATATTTGTTCTGTTGCGTTGAATGGGGGGAAGCACGTAATGCACGTGATCAGAGTCAAGGCTGATGCAACCATAAGGAAAATTCCTGCATGACGCATTCAAATTGCCTAAGGAATCTGCAGTAGGTTTCCGAATATAGATTACGACCACAACGTAAAAAAAGGTCCGTTGAAAGTAGAAAGAGCCAAAAATGCAACAAAAAGTACTATATTTCCTTAAAAATGACTAATATACAATAAAATTTCTAAAAACGCAGAAAAATGCAAAATAAAAGTAGGTTATATTGGTTCGTGTTGAAGTGTAACGATTTTATATTGCATCCTGCATTGCCTGTGATGTCTCAGAAGAAAGATGATATTTCATCAACTTCCGAGCCCTATTGATGATCATTACGATGATGATGTGATGCTTATGATCTGGAAGTTCATATTTTTATATATCTTTTCAGGGCTATAAATTACTTATTTTCTTCCCAATTGTCTATTATTTAACCCCAACCTTTACAATCCAGTGCGGTGTGGAGGAGAGTGTCTTTGGATTTAACGACACCCTCTTATATTGTAGGCGTCCCTATCTGTGTAAATTATCTTAATGAAGCATAAATATTCAAGTTCATTAAATGTAATCATACGTTGCATGTACGATAGTAGAAAATAAAAATAAATTATGGTAGAAAAACTGTTATTATTGGGCTTGGATTTACAAAGCCTGGGCCCAGACGGGTTCGTACATTTAGGTAACCTTTGGGCCATTGTGCGTCCTATATACAGGGTCAAAGTGAAATAACGTTTCAACTTGAAAGGGACGATAGGATACACATAAATGAATAGAAAACCTATATTACGTTTTGTGATTAAATGTACAGTTAAATAGAAAATTAAGTTTGAAGTTTCAGCAATCCGGCAACATCGTTGCTAATATACTCTACTCGTGATACAGATGTAAGAGGTCAACGAACTCTGTGAGTAGCGTCGAATTCACGAATGCTATCTAGACCAGCTGCGCGACTTGGACAATCATCGTGTTTATGTATATACAGTATATAGAGAAGAGTTAAAGTTCGAAGTAGTAGCTAGATAAGAGAAATTATTATATTTTGGAAGTAATATAACAAAAAAGGTTAATGACTTGAACATATGAAAATATCAAATGAGATGTTACCAAGCAAAATTTTACAGTGAGTGAAGAATAGGCTAGAGGGAAGAAAAAGAAAGAACCGAAAAAAATGGATGGATGGTGTCCAACAGAGTATAGATGGGATCTTATTATTCTATGTATTGTATTGTATTGTATGTTATCGCTAAACTCTTTTTTATACATATGAATATATTTCTCGCATTTTTTACGTTTTATTACCAACGACATTTGAAATGTTCAGTTTAATCTCTTAAACGTAAATATTTCTAGGTTATTCTGTTTTTTGTTGAAGAAAATTGGGACATGCAATTTCCTGCAACTGAGAATTCACTTTTGGTGTCCATACAATGCCCCACACGCGAACTTTTTCGTGACCCACATAGAACGCGCTAATACTCTCGCCGTGCAATAACGCTTGCTTGCACTATCCTATTTTCGACACAGGTATTGGAATGTTCCTCTTTGTCTTCCTAGAACAGCTCCCAGCGCCTTGCTTATGGTTTGGGTTGCCAAAGTGTGTAATTTCTCACATCCATTACGTGTGGTAGACTACATTCATCAGACCTTCACCTCGCCAACACTTAACACCCACGTCTGCCTTGTGTAAATGAAGGAGAGTATAAATCTCACACAGGTTAGACAATTAGACATTTGTACATAAAGACGTGAAAACTGAAGGATGCGTAACTAAATGTATGTTATAATTATCGCTGAGTAATTTCTTTACCTTCTCCTTATACGAATTATGCATAAAGTGTTGTGACTTCGTAACGAAATGTAATTTGAAATTCCGATTGTAAACTCAAGTTTAAATATGGTTTTCTGTTCTGACAGCTTTTTCTCGGTTTCCATTATAACATTGAGATTGAACTCTACCCTGTGTTTGTTTACTTATTGATAGGACAGTGCAGTCTTGAGTCTGAAGCAATCTTGGTTTGAACAGAAGTCCGTAAAAACTTCACGACTCCCATCTCGACGTAAAATCTTTTAAAATACGTGTTTAATGCTTTAGTTACTCCCGCGCTTTCCTCCAGTTTCCTTGCTCCTAATAAAGATCGATCTTATGTTGAATAATAAGAACCTGTATCAGGTGTCGCCTAGAAATAAACATTAAGCTTATAAACCTATTTCAAGTTACAATAAACTGCTCCGTCGATTTAGTTGAATGCGTTTGAGTCTAAAGAAAGCAGAAAACAGTACAACGTGGTCTGTTGTGACCAGAATCCAAACACCCGCTTATACCAGTAACTAAGGCATCGTGTCACAAACACTTTGATGTCTGAGTATTTCTGACAAAGTAAATATTATTCAACGCTTTGAAAACGGCATAAATGTTATGGATATTGCTGGAGAGAGTAAGATAATATTTATTTATTTTTATTGATTTCGTTCGTCCTTATCTACATTTCCTTGAAATCTTTAAAAACTGTTCGTTCTGTTTTCTATTTCCTTGAAATGTTTAGTGGAATTTGGTTCGTCCTTGTTGTCTTCGTTTTCTTGTAACGATTAGTCGAGTTGTTATGGCTGTTATCTTCGTTTTCTTGTAACTATCGAGCAAATTTTTGAATGGCCTAGTTTTCTTCGTTTTCGTGCAATTATTAGTCGAATTTTAAGATTAGTTATCTCAGATTCATTTTAATAATTAGAAGTCTTTTTCCGTTCGGCTTAGTTAACTCAAGTTCCTTACGAATTAATCGAATTCCTCGACTTTATCACCGTTTTCATGTAATTAGACTACTAGTCGAATTTCGTTCATCCACGTTCTCTGTCTCGTTCTAATTGTTAATAGGATTTCGGTTCGTCAATGTCGTCTCCGTTTCCTTGAAATTGTTAGTGGAATCTCATTCGTTCTTATTATATCCGTTTCCTTAAAATTGGTTAGTGGTTTTTCGTTCGTCCTTGTTATGTCCCTTTCCTTGAAATTGTATTTGGGATTTCTTTCGTCATTCTTATCTCCGTTTCCTTCTAATTGGCGGAGTTACGCAATAATGGACCAAGCGCCAAAAACCTGTTTCGAGATATTGGCCATTGAAATAAGTCTGTTTTTTTAATAAAACATTTTATTCAAGAAGTATTGTAACATTCATACTATTTAATAAAAGACCAGCAGTTGAATTAATATTTCAAAGCAAAATAAATAAATACATTTTGTGCAATAAACTAATTTTTGCTTATAAATAGCAGCAAAATTCAGATATCGTATTCTTGATTTTTTCCAGTTTAAATTAGCTTGCCATCAATATTTGTGCAAATATCTCATTTTATTCAAATTGTCGGTTGCTCTATTATTGGGAAACTTCGTCCAATAACAACTGGATTTCGTTCGTCCTTGTTAACTTCATTTCCTTGTAATTGTTAGTGGGATTCTGTTTGTACGTTATATCTCTTTCCTTTAAATTTTCTTAGTGTGATTTCGTTCGTCTTTATTAAATCTGTTTCTTTGCAATTGTTAGTGGACTGTTGTTCGTTCTTGTTATCTACATTTCATTCACATTTGTTGTGTTTTTTCGTTCGTCCTTACAGGCTATTAATTTTCTTGAAATTGTGGATTTCATTCGTCTCCTATTTCCGTTTTCTTAGGCAAAAATTGTTAGTGGGAGTACGTTCATCTTAGTTATCTCCATTTTCTTCAAACCGTTAGTGGAATTTCATTCGTTCTTGTTACCTCCGTTTCCTTTAAATTGTTAGTGATTTTTCATTCGGCCTTGTTATCTCCCTTTTCTTGAAATTGTTAGTGGGATTTCGTTCATCTTAGTTATCTCCAATTTTCTTCAAACTGTTAGTGGAATTTCATTCGTTCTTGTTACCACCGTTTCCTTTAAATTGTTAGTGGTTTTTCATTCGTCCTTATTATCTCCCTTTTCTTGAAATTGTTAGTGGGATTTCGTTCATCTTAGTTATCTCCATTTTCTTCAAACTGTTAGTGGAATTTCGTTCGTTCTTGTTACCTCCGTTTCCTTTAAATTGTTAGTGGTTTTTCATTCGTCCTTGTTACCGCCCTTTTCTTGAAATTGTTAGTGGGATTTCTTTCATCTTAGTTATCTCCAGTTTCTTCAAACTGTTAGTGGAATTTCATTCGTTCTTGTTACCTCAGTTTCCTTTAAATTGTCGGTGGTTTTTCATTCGACCTTGTTATCTCCCTTTTCTTGAAATTGTTAGTGGGATTTCTTTCATCTCAGCTATCTCCAATTTCTTCAAACTGTTAGTGGAATTCGTTCGTTCTTGTTACCTCCGTTTTCTTTAAATTGTTAGTGGTTTTTCATTCGTCCTTGTTATCTCCCTTTTCTTGAAATTATTAGTGGGATTTCGTTCATCTTAGTTATCTCCATTTTCTTCAAACTGTTAGTGGAATTCGTTCGTTCTTGTTACCTCCGTTTCCTTTAAATTGTTAGTGGTTTTTCATTCATCCTTGTTAGCTCCTTTTTCTTGAAATTGTTAGTAGGATTTCGTCCGTCATACTTATCTTCGTTCCCGTGTAATTAATTTTTAGTGAGATCTCGTTCGTCCTTGTTGACTCCATTCCCTTTTAATTTAGTTAGTTCATCTCTTTGTTTCTTTTTTTCTTGTAATTGTTAGTGGGATTTCGTTTTCTAGTTTCCTTGTAATTGTTAGTCTGATTTCTTTCGTCCATGGTAACTCCATTTACTTGTAATTGTTAATGGAATTCGTTCTAATTTTGTTAAGCTTAGTTATCCAAGATTCATTTTAACAATTAGAAGAAGTCTATTTCCATTCGGTTTAGTTATCTCAGGTTCCTTACAAATTGGTCGAATTCGCTCGTTCTTATTATCACCATTTTCATGTGATTGTTAGTCAAATTTCGTTCATCCATGTTATCTCAGTTTCCTTATAATTGTTGGTGATTTTTCGTTCGTCTGTGCTATCTCCGTTTCCTTGAAATTGTTTGTGGGTTTCGTTCTCAGTTTTTCTAAAACAGTAAGACTTCATTCGTCGTTATCTCCGTTTTCTTGTAATTGCTAGTTGGATTTCGCTGGTTATTATTTCCACTTCCTTGTGAATTGTTACTCGACTTTTGTTGAGCCTAGTTACCCCAGTTTTCTTGTAACTAACAATTTAATGTAGTTAAATCTTTTTATTTTCATTTTCGAATTTTATTTGTTCTTCTCATACCTGTTTTCTTGTAAATATTAGTGGAACTCTGTTCATAGTTATCATCTCCGTGTTATTGAAATTATTAGTTAAATTTCGTTCGTATCCTCATTTCCCTGAAATTATTAGCATATCTCTCTTGTCTTTGTTATGTCTAGCTTCATATTTTTATTAGACCTACTAATTGGATTTAGTTCGTTCCTGTTTTTCTCAAGTTTCTTTTCATTGCCGGTCAAATTCCGTTGGTTTTTGTTTTTATCTCGGTTGCCTTTAAATTATTAGTTACATTTCTTTTGTCCTTGTTATTCATTTGTGTTTTCATGTATTGGTCAGATTTCATTTGTTATATTTCCTGTTGGTTTACGTTGTTTTATAATTGATAATACATCCGACAACTCAGACATATACTGCAGTTTTAAGGATTCCCGCTGTTATATGCTCTTGGGACATAGAGTATTTCATAAAGGCTCTCTCTTTGTGTAGGCTACGTTATGCTCCTACAATGCAATAGTATTCTGCTGTTACTGTATCAGTAGAAAGAGTTGATAGTGAATATAGTGAAGTAAAATGAAGGCTAGGGAATCGAAAGTACTCGTACAAAATCATTCTCTCTCATTTTTCATCGGAAATTCCAGATGAACTTGCCGGATTTCAATCTTCAGCATGAAATGGAAGCGCTCTCTTCGTTTTGCTAAATGGTTCGTTCTCCTCTTTTAATAGAAATAATGAAAAATGGATCGATGTAAAACATAACCTCTAAAATATTACAGAAAAGACTCTGAAAAAATGCAATAAACTATTGGGTTATATAGAAGGGCGAAAAAGGAATACAGAAAACGAAATATGCATTTATGGGATAGATCAGGTTTTAAGGCATAAAGGATTAAATGTTCTGTGATCAGGCAGTTTAGGATTATACAGAGCGATTCAGAACTAAGGGATCGGCACTCGTGCCGTCTATTGGCAGTGCGATCTGGGCAGCAGGTCGACAGCTCTCGCGTATATAACATTCTTCCTGTTTCACGGAACAAGAGTGAGGCAGATGATTTTCATGTTAACTAGCCAATCAGTTTTTTAAAGTAAAGGGAAAGAATCTTATATGAATTTCAGAGCAGTTGCTCAAAATGACCTCCATTACGTTCTACACTCGCTTGACTTTCATTCATCAATTCATTCATTCATTCATTCATTCATTCATTCATTGTTTACTGCCCAAGGGCAGTTACTTCACTGCAAACCCAGCATTCGCCAATATTTTTAATTTTCCGCCTTCCTTTCAGTCGCCGCATATGATCAATTATATCTTAATATTGCCTATAATCTGATATCTTCTTCTGCCCCGAGCTTTTCTCCCGTTCACCATTCCTTCTAGTGTACCTTTCAGTAGGCAATTTCTTCTTAGCCAGTGGCCAATCCAATTTCTTTTTCTCTTCCTGATCAGTTTCAGCATTATTCTTCCTTCACTAACTCTTTCTAGCACAGCTCCATTTCTTATTTTGCCTGTCCATTTCAGACACTTCATTCTCCTCCATATCCACAGTTCAGAAGCTTCTAATCGTATTTCCCTTCACTTTGTCGTAATGTTCATATTTCTACTCCATATAGTGTCACTCCACACAAAACACTTCGCCAGTCTCTTCCTTAGTTCTTTTTCCAGAAGTCCGCAAAAGATCTCCTTTTTCTCTTAAAATGTGCTTTCCTTTGCCTTTGCTATCTTTATGGCTTCCTGGCAGCAGCTCATATTACTACTTGTAGTATACACCAACTATTTGACGCTGTACCCTTTTTCCACTGCCTCATTTGGAATTCGTACTTTACCTTCTTTGTTTTTCTTTTGATAACCATGCTCTTTGTTTTGTTTGAATTTTTCTTATTCAATACTGCTCACAGCTGTCATATAGTTCCAATAGCATATCCCTTAGTATCGTCTCCTCTTCTGTTAATAACGCCATATGAGCAAACGCTTGTTCTTATCCTTACTAATGTTGCGTATTATCCGTGTTATTTCATCCCTATCAACACTTGTTAAGTACTTTAATAACACAATGTGTAGCCTCTTAAAAGCGCGTCCAAAACTTGCGGTACACTGCTCGTACAACTTCTTTTTAAGTACAGTAGAGTCTCGTTAATCTGAACTAATTGGGGCCAAGATCTATACGGATTACAAGATTTTCGGATTAACCGAAATATTTCCTGTAATGCAATGCATGCTATTCACGAGCGCTGAGAAACGGTGGTGGGAGTACCCTGTTGCTATTTTTAGAACCACAATCAACAGGTTTACTTCATTACAACAACAGAAAATTACTGATTTTACGAGCATGACAGATGTATAAATTATGTACAGAAAACACTAATTGTTGTAGTACCCTTGAATGCGCTATTTTCATAATTTTTTAAAGTAAAAGAAATTCAGTGAATTTATACATTTTTTTCTTTCCGCTACTTTGTACTATTACAATAAATTTAGTTTTTTTCTTAAACTAATTTTGTTCGGATTAACCAGATTTTCGGATTAGCGTAGTTCGGATTAACGAGATTCTACTGTAGTTATATTTCAGCGAGAAAAATGCTTTACTATAGTTTGTACCTGAGCACGGTTAAAAGTACTGTAGCATATTTCTCAGTAAAATTTAGACAGCTGACTAACGGTGATATAGTGCTAGCATAATTGTGTCGCCAGCGTAGTGCAACACCTGATAAGCAAAACTCACGCGTTGTGTCCTGGGTCGGGTTTAAGTAAACTCATGTTACCAGAATTCTTACCGAACTGCGAGATTGCTATATGATAAATGGATTTTCTCGGTCATATATACAGTAGAACTTAATAGAGGAAACATTTGAGCAGCTGTTCTGAACTGCAGGTATTTCTCTCCATTTTCTTAAATGAATGATTTAACGCGAAATATGACTTGCCAGACTGCAGTGTCGTGAAACTGTAAGAATGTTATCCGCGAGAGCTGGCGATCTGCTAGTCAGATTTTAGTGTCAAGAGTGACGGTCCCTTAGGTTTGACTCGCCCTGTATATGCACTGTATTTGCGTGTTAGTGATGAAATAAATTCATTCTTACGTAAGGAAAATATTAAGTAATTAAACATGTAATCATTATACACCAATAAGTAAGCCGATTATTTTAATTTTTCGTTGAAAGTTGGAAAATTGATAGCCAACTAAATTAATACGTTAATCATGAAATGTATGTACCCTATGATGATATATTTATTCCCCCAGCTTACATCGGTCGTGATGGCCCTTCAAATTTCTGAAAATGTACTATATATTCTCGTCTCGTCACTTCTATTAAACAACTTTTCGAAGTTTGACCTACATCTAGGCTGCATTGAAAGAGTCGCCTCATGGACTCGCGCTGTCAAAGATGTTTGGCATTCAGAGTATGCGATCGCAGGCTACTCTGATATGCAAATCTTCCATTCGATCAACATCTTTTTCCCCATGTACCTTATCAGTCATTTTTGCTACAGAGTTCATAGGAAATGCAGTCGATAACTCAACACGACTGACCTCGATTGCATACTGCTATCCGGGTATGACAGTTCCTTCCTTGCTTGCTTAATGATGATCATTGTAAAGAAAATTATGATTTTCAATCCGAAAATAATGATTGTGTTATTGTTGACCCTATAGATATAGGGGCGATATCTATGAGTTACTGGTATTATTTTAAAGTCATCTTCTATATTATTTTCAGTCAAGAAAAAGTTGCATCACATGTAATTATTATTAATTAGTTAGATTTCACTTATTCTTGTGATAATTATCGATGTTGTAATCCTCTTGAATCAGCTAAATCCTGTTTACTTGTAATTGAATGTTTTAGTTGGTTATTATTTAACTACGCTGTATCAACTAAGCTTACTAGATTATTTGTCAATGGGATTCGTGATAGCGAGATGAGGCAGAGGATTCACCATAGACTACCTAAAATTTGCCTTACTATTGGGGAAACCATGGAAAAACTCAACCAGGTAATCAGCCCAAACGGGAATCGAACCCACGCCCGAGCGCAACTCCGGATCAGGAGGCAAGTGTTCAGCCTACTGAGCTACGCCAGTGGCCAATTGAATATTATTATGGTAAGGTTCCGCTTCATATTCATTTACGTGACCGAAATGTTATTTAGTCTCGTTGGTAAGTATTCTACTGTTTCATAATATGTATGATTCTTGAATGTTCCTTGTCCACACCTGTGGAGTAACTATCAGCGCGTCTGGCCGCGAAACCAGGTGGCCCGGGTTCGAATCCTGGTCGGGGCAAGTTACCTGGTTGAGGTTTTTTCCGGGGTTTTCCCTCAACCCAATACGAGCAAATGCTAGGTAAATTTCGGTGTTGGACCCCGGACTCATTTCACTGACATCACCTTCATATCATTCAGACGCTAAATAACCTCAGATGTTGATACAGGCTTGTAAAATAACCTATAAAATAAAATAAAAAATTGAATGTTCTTGATGGATCTTCGCATCTGGATTTCCTTTTATGGCGTTCATGTTATTCGGAGACACACTAAAGTTCTTGTGACCGTTGGTCGCCACGACATCGAACCTCAAATGAAAGAACAAAAGATATCACATTGGTAGCTAAGAGTAGTGATGAAAATCTTCAAGATGATTTTGAAACAAATCTTCTTAAAAATACTTCAATTCGGCGAAGCGCCTCGCGTCTTCGATGTGTAAATAAACGTCTCGTCCCCGGCTGAAATATGTTTGTGAATCATGTCATATCGAGAAATGGAGACATTCTCTGGCCTGCACGATCCCCCGATTTAAGTGAATGTGATTTATTTTTATGGGAGAGTATTTAAAAGTAAGGTATACGCAAACAAACCGCGAAGCATTGAACAACTGAAGACAGCAGTTGGTGAAGAAATTTCAAACTTAACAGTTGAAAAGTTGCGAAGTGTAATGAGAAACTTCAAAGAGCCATTACGACAGTGTATGCACGTTGGTGGAAGACATTTCAAGGATAACATTTTCAAGAAGTATTCGTTACATGCAAATGGCGTACTATATTATGCATTTTCATATAATAAAAGTTATACATCTTGATTACACAACTTTTAACACCGTATCACTTTGGAATATGTATGGTAAGACTTTCCTGTGTTAAATTTCAACGTACCTCGTTTACATGTTTCGACCTATTTATGGGTCATCTTCAGAACTGGTCGTTGTTGGTCTTGGCGCCACTTGTTCTGTTTTCTGTGAGGGTCTGTTCCTAAAAATCCATAAATCCATAAATTTTCTAGACATCACAATAACAAAAGTAAACAACAAACACATTCAAAGTATACAGAAAACCCACAACAACAACAACAACAACAGCAACACACATACACAACACATCCAACCACCCCACACAACACAAACAAGCTGCATTCCGAACAATGGTACACAGACTACTCAACATACCAATGAACCAACAAGATTACAACGAAGAGCTAAACACAATCAAATACATAGCACAAGAAAACGGATACAACCCTAACATAATAGACAACATAATGCGTAAGACAAAACATAATCACAAAAAACATAAGAATACAACACAAACACAAGAACACAAAAAATACATCACACTAACATTACGAAAACAAAAACACACACAAAATTGCAACCTCATTCAAGAAATTAATTACAACATCGCATACAGAAGAAATAACACTCTACAAAAACATCTCAACACACAAACAACACAGACAACCACACAGGCGTATACAAACTCAAATGTAACACCTGCAACAACTTCTACATAGGACAGACAGGCAGATCGTTTCAAACACGTTACAAAGAACACATCACAGCCATAACAAAATTACAAACACCTCCACATATCCAGAACACATCACATATGCTAACCACACCCACAGAGACATCAACACAGACATGGAAATACTACACATCCAACTAAAAAGCCAGAAACTAAACATACTAGAACAATATGAAATATACAGACACACAAAAACACACCCCAACGAAATTCTCAACACACAACTCAACTTCAAAACACACACACTCTTTGACTCTACACTATACCACAGGAACACACCCTTACAGAAACAGAACAAGTGACGCCAAGACCAACAACGACCAGTTCTGAAGATGACCCATAAATAGGTCAAACGTATAAACGAGGTACGTTGAAATTTAACACAGGAAAGTCTTATCATACATATTCCAAAATAAAAGTTAATTTAACAAAATGTCTAAAGTTTCATTTCACTATGTAAAAATCTCCCGTTTCTTTAGCCCATCCCTTAGAATTCACGTCCAAAGACTTCATTTCCATTGTAGATACATTTCACAACCGCTTGATTTATCTGATTGCGCAGTTTGTTGCACAATTATTTTAAATTGAAGTATGTTAGTTACTTTGTAATAACCCTGTGTCAGAATTAAATGCAGCTCCGCTATTGAGAGTTGCTAGAAAATAACTTGAAAACAGCTGCGTGTGCCGCAGCATAGCTCTCAAGTGCCTAGCGTCCATAAGTTACACTGAATTGAATTGCAATGTGTGGAGGCTTTTACTCTCACATGCATGCATTTATCTGCTTAACCTCTTGCCTCGGGCGTGCTCTCTATCTTATAAAGCAAAGTTGTTTGTACAGTGCCGCCACCGAACCCTATACGCTACAACAGGCTAAGAAAAGACAAGACAGGAAAAGGAGTGGAAGCGATAGAGGAGGAGGAGGAGGTGGAAAACTTAAAAAAAAAAAAAAAAGTTAGAATTGCCTCGGAGCAAGTTCCATCATCATTCAAGGGGTCTACGTCCCTATAAACTACAGCGTACAGCAGCAGGTATTTCCTCTTGTGTGCCGCGCTCCCAGGACTTCTTCTGGGTGGGCTACAGACTTGGCCTTCAAGCCCATTTAAATTGCACAAAACTGAATGGAGTTTGGCTACTAGTACCTCATACCGTAGCCTCTACCCTCGTATTGGCCTGTATGTTGCATAACTGGGGATACGCTTATAGCTTGCATGTAAAGAAGACAGAAAAACAGTTTGAAATGGAAATAGTAATATGCGTTACAAGAGCGGTATGTTGAAGTTTTCATGTTGGAGGAAAAGTTTGAAAAAGCGAAACGTAGTTGAGCTTTTTTAATTTCCGAGGATTGAAAGAAAACATACCGCTCGTGTATCGTACATTATTTTGTGCGAAGATCGTTTATTACATACCTGAAAGAGGAATTTCTAATTAGTTGCAATGAAATCTCCATCTTGGTTTCTGTTCAATGACGGCAAATTTGCAAAACAAAAATATCTATCTTCAACATTGTTGCTTTAAAATGTTTTCTGTGTTTACTATACTCCAGCAGGCCGTGATATACGTCTGTCTTTTTTTCCCCCAGTCTATGGAATCTTGTTGATTTTTTCACGGCTTCCTTAATGTTACTTGCATCACGAATGCAGTAACTTTAGTGGAGTTGTAGAATTTACTTAATTTTTGCAAATATTTAAAAACAATAATTAACAGTGCAATTTAGGTGAAATTGCAGTGGTAAGTTTCCAATTTATAATTATTACTATATTGAACGTCTCTAAAAATAATATGTTAAAAGCCTAAAGCAGTAAAATCAATATGTCACTTAAGCGGTAAGAAGAGGGAAATTGTTGTGTGTTAGGTTGGGAATACTGAATGTGGAATTTTAGACTTTCCGCGGATTGATTTTGTGCGGAAACCAAGCAAATACGCACGATCTCGCACAAAAGTATTTAATTCTTCATTTTGATATACACTTTTAACACATACTGTATATCTTACTTACAAATGGCTTTAAAGGAACCCAAAGGTTCATTGCCGCCCTCACATAAGCCCGCCATTGGTCCCTATCCTGTGCATAATCCACTCTTTGTCATCATATCCCACATCCCTCCATACTGTATATCACTGATTAAAATTCTTTACCGTATTAATATTTAGGAGTTACCTTGCTTGACTAGTTTCGAAGTCTTGTGCTTCATTGTCCGAAGCCTAGTAGAGATCCTGCGCTATCTTCTGGTTTCCTGTTGTGTGAGGTGTATTCATGATTGTGTCGGAAAGGGTGTGTGTTTTGAAATTGAGTAGAGTGTTCAGGGTGTGATGCGGGTGTGTTTTAGTATGTTTATAAATTTCACATGTCAGGTTTCTGGTTTTTTGGCTGGATGTGTAGTATTTTCATGTCTATGTTACTGTTGGCCTATCTGTCACAAACTCCAACCACAGCTACAGTAACATAGGCAACTCTTAACTCTATAGAATTATTAGTGCTTTATGGTTGTGCTGACAGATATAGTTACTTGTCAACAATGTGACGCTGAAACTTGTGTTCAGGTTACTGAACATCGACAGTCCTGATATAGTGTATTTTATATTTTTGACGATTGGCTAATTAATATCAACCCGGCATACTCACAATTACACTCATATTCATAGAAATTTCCAGACTCTAGGCACCCAGGCAATTTTTCTTCTTCAAGAAAAATTCACCGAGAGTCGAGCCCGAGAATCGAACCCGGGACCTCCAGATCTGGAAGTCAGCATGAATCTTTCATAGGCGTATTAATTTTTTTTGTCGAATCATTTCATTTCTTATTATTTTACGTCTTGGATGTCTGACTGAACGTCACAGTCCATTTCTATTGATAATAATTTTGAACAAAACTTTTGATTCATCTTCCAAGTGTTCGCTCCATATGTAACTGCACTTCGAACTATTGATTTATTTTATTAATTTTTTTGTGTCTAAATATATTTTGTCTCGTAATAGCGAAAAAGGAACTGGCCACACTACCCCAATATCTCCTGGCCTAGTTGCCTCATGAGTGATATCTTAATGGTGTTACTTAAGATATTTAAACTGTCTTCGGACAGTTAACTAAACAATAACAATAATTTATTGTAAGAAAATTTATAACACTTCAGGCATTGTCTGGCGGATATGGTGGGGGAATGTGGATTTTGGAGGACGGCTATTCTATTTCTAGAATTTAAAAGAGGAAACCGCGACAAATAAAGGTCAGGATATCCGACCAGTGTATAAGGATAGATTGTTTTGGTCGTGTGGAAAATCCGACCGTCCTTCCTTCATTTCTAATTCTATATAAGAGGGAAGATATAACAAAGGGCAATTTTCTGTATCTGCAATATGACATTTGGAGTACAGGGATACAAAATATAAGCGAATAATTGATTAGGATTATTAATACTCTCCGAACTAGCTACTCTACCTCGATTATTTTCTGGCTTAGTTGCCTCATGAGTGATGCCTTATTAGTGTCACGTGTACCGAATAGTCACGCCTAAACACAGACAAAGATTTCTCTACAAATGTTCCGCATTTCGGTTATGAACAAAAATTGTAAGGCATGAGGTGGATGAAGTAGTTTAAAGAAAGATATTTTGCGAGGACTTCAGTTTGCTCTGCTATTGTCATTCCATGATTCGTCCATTAGTTCCGTTTTTTCATTGTTTGAATAGTCTCTGTAGTTTTGAATGAACGTTAAATAGACATTAATTAAAAATGAAATAAATTAAGAAATGGCCTCATTATACTCTATATCTACGTTTTCAAGGGAACATTTTAGAAAAGAATACATGAAATAGAAAAAAAAAACTTTGCAAAAAGAATACGTGAAATAGAAAAAACTTTGCAACTTTAGTGGGGACCACACTTTTTGGTGACAGCAGTAAGTGTTCAATTTCCTAAAATTACTTTTTTTTTAGCTATATTTAGAATTATAAATAAAAAAGGTATAGGTATCTACTGACTACTATATAAGCAATTACAGTAGTATGACAGTCTCGGAATTTGAAAATCAGAAGCGTAGCTGCATTCAACTAATAAGATCACAGTAGGAGGTAAAAATTCTGGTTGTAAACTATGTCAGCTGTTTGCAATTTATAGAACAGTTCTTATTGGGGACATCTCCAGAAAAAAAAAAAGTGATTCTGCCTAATTCTAGAATAGACGCGTGAAGTCAACATTCTCAGTAGAATTATAAATATCAAAATTAAACAGATTTTCCGAAAGTGACCTGCTAAACTATCTTTAAACAAATATTTATGTAGTCTTTACACGAACCGGAAGAGCTAATTCTAACACCGATCTACAGGACGTATAAATGAGAGGAGACTGCAACTGTCAGTACGACTGACGATATGAGATGTCTTCTGTGTCTCGATATTCCCTGCCAGCAGAAGCTGTGTTAAACGAAATGTGACGAAGTTTAGTTTTCTAAATTCTTTTCAAGGCTGATTAATTGTGTATGGACATGTGGTGCACATACAGAGAAATTAAAACAATTTTACAGTGTTCGTAATGGTATAATCTATAATAAAAGAAGCTGTGAGTTAGTTTTTCCCAACTGTAGAAGCTCCCGAAGCATGTCATTAAGTGATTATGATGGTGTGCTATTGAAGGGAAAGAGGAAAGTGGGAAAGAAGAATAAGTAGAAGGAAAAACATTAAATTTATTATCAGGATTATGTTTATGCTTATGATAATGATGAAGTGAAAAGAAGAATAAGGTTAATTAGTTTGTGAATTTGTTAAACATAAGAGAATTAGGAGGCGAAGGTTGTGAAGTTGTAAAACATAAGAGAATTAGGAGAAGAAGGTTGTGAAGTTGTTAAACGTAAGAGAATTAGGAGGAGAAGGTTGTGAAGTTGTTAAACATAAGAGAATTAGGAGCAGAAGGTTGTGAATTTGTTAAACATAAGGGAATTAGGAGGAGAAGGTTGTGAAGTTGTTAAACATAAGAAAATTAGAAGGAGAAGGTTGTGAAGTTGTTAAACATAAGGGAATCAGGAGGAGAAGGTTGTGAAGTCGTTAAACATAAGAGAATTAGAAGGAGAAGGTTGTGAAGTTGTTAAACATAAGAGAATTAGGAAGAGAAGATTGTGAAGTTGTTAAACATAAGGGAATTAGGAGGAGAAGGTTGTGAAGTTGTTAAACATAAGAGAATTAGAAGGACAAGGTTGTGAAGTCGTTAAAAATAAGAGAATTAGGAGCAGAAGGTTGTGAATTTGTTAAACATAAGAGAATTAGGAGGAGAAGTTTGTGAAGTTGTTAAACATAAGGGAATTAGGAGGAGAAGGTTGTGAAGTTGTTACACATAAGAGAATTAGGAAGAGAAAGTTGTGATGTTGTTAAACATAAGAGAATTAGGAAGAGAAGATTGTGAAGTTGTTAAACATAAGAGAATTAGGAGGAGAAGGTTGTGAAGTTGTTAAACATAAGAGAATTAGGAGGACAAGGTTGTGAAGTCGTTAAACATAAGAGAATTAGAAGGAGAAGGTTGTGAAGTTGTTAAACATGAGAGAATTAGGAAGAGAAGATTGTGAAGTTGTTAAACATAAGGGAATTAGGAGGAGAAATTTGTGAAGTTGTTAAACATAAGAGAATTAGGAGGACAAGGTTGTGAAGTCGTTAAACATAAGAGAATTAGGAGCAGAAGGTTGTGAATTTGTTAAACATAAGAGAATTAGGAGGAGAAGTTTGTGAAGTTGTTAAACATAAGGGAATTAGAAGGAAAAGGTTGTGAAGTTGTTACACATAAGAGAATTAGGAAGAGAAGGTTGTGATGTTGTTAAACATAAGAGAATTAGGAAGAGAAGATTGTGAAGTTGTTAAACATAAGGGAATTAGAAGGAGAAGGTTGTGAAGTTGTTAAACATGAGAGAATTAGGAAGAGAAGATTGTGAAGTTGTTAAACATAAGGGAATTAGGAGGAGAAGGTTGTGAAGTTGTTACACATAAGAGAATTAGGAAGAGAAGGTTGTGAAGTTGTTAAACATAAGGGAATTAGGAGGAGAAGGTTATGAAGTTGTTACACATAAGAGAATTAGGAAGAGAAGGTTGTGATGTTGTTAAACATAAGAGAATTAGAAAGAGAAGATTGTGAAGTTGTTAAACATAAGAGAATTAGGAGGAGAAGGTTGTGAAGTTGTTAAACATAAGGGAATTTGGAGGAGAAGGTTGTGAAATTGTTAAACATAAGAGAATTAGGAGGAGAAGGTTGTGAAGTTGTTAAACTTAAGAGAATTAGGAGGAGAATTTCTTAGGTTTGTGATGAGAAGGGATCAGGCCGAGGAGGAGGAAGACCACGACAACGATGTGATTAGGTTTATAATGATGCCGAGATTGTTTATCAGGATGTTGGCGATGAATACAGTAGAAATGAAACGACCTGATACTATTATGCGTGAGAGGGGGGATAGGTGGGGAGATGATTGTGAGAGCTCCCTCCAGCATGGCCTATTGCAAGGCTCGAAGTCTGCGAAGAACCCCTGCAAGTACAACGTTGACTTGTCCAGAATTCATCGCATCTATGTGAACAGTATCAGATCGTTTTATAGCACTATATGAGGTGGAATAAAAGGATAAGCAGGCGAGGTTGATTGTTGCCGCTGCCAATTATAATGCTGAGGACAAATTTTGCTGCTTATCATTACGATGATGACGAAGTTGACATTACGACAAAACCCTCGACAACATTAAGACGCAAACTTTATTAGCAATATTAATAATAATAATAATAATAATAATAATAATAATAATAATAATAATGCCATTGTTTTAGTAAAAGAGAAGAGGCGTTTAATTGCAAATGCAGTAGAATTCCAGGATACGCAGCGTAATATAGTAAGTTACGTCGCAGAGTTTTCAGGCTTAGTTTGCCACACGTGCCATGAGGCATGCCATCTGTGCATGTGTTCAAAATCACGCGGAGAACATGCCATTTCTTTATGGTATCTGTTTAAATGTCTGTTTTTTTCCATGTTAAAGTAATTGTAGTAATTAAGTTAAAAATAGGAATTCCATTTTTCAGTTGCTTGCTTCAAGGTCCTATCTCTTACTTAGATTATTTTGTGCATTACATTCAATATGTTACCGCGTGGACATTTTTATTTCTCACTCAATAACTAAAAATCATCATTCGTCCCCTTCATCGTTGTCATAGTCAAACTTTTTCATCATTACCATTGTCAACCATGTCATCGTTATTGTTAAACGTCTCATTGTCATTGTTAACCCTCTCATCGTTGTCATTATGAGCCTCCTCATCGCTGTTATTGTCGTCCTCATCGTTATCATTGTGAGTATCCTCATCGTTGTCAACAATCTTATCGTTGTCATTGTCATTCTCATCGTTGTCATTGTCAACCTCCTCATCGTTGTCGTTGTCAACCTCATCGTCATTGTCAACTTCCTCATCGTTCACATTGTCAACCTCCTCATGACTGTCATTGTCATCCTCCTCATCGTTGTCATTGTCAACCTCCTCATCGTTGTCATTGTCAACCTCCTCATCGTTGTCATTGTCAACCTCCTCATCGTTCACATTGTCAACCTCATCGTTGTCATTGTCAACCTTCTCATCGTTGTCATTATCAACCTCTTATCGTTGTTATTGTCAACCTCTTGTCGTTGTCATTGTCAATCTCCTCATCGTCATTGTCATTCTCCTCATCGTTGTCATTGTCAACCATATTATTGTTGTCATTGTCAAGCACCCGCATCGTTGTCATTATTAGTCTCCTCATCGCTGTCATTGTCAAGTTTCTCATCGTTTTCATTTGTCAACCTCCTCATCGTTTTCACTGTCAACCTTCTCATCGTTTTCATTTGTCAACCTCCTCATCGTTTTCACTGTCAACCTTCTCTTCGTTTTCATAGTCAACCTCCTTATTGTTGACATTAATCGACCTTAAGAAAATCAATATGATCACCATAATAAAGATTGGCAATCCCCGCCGTCATCATATTTTTCGTCGTTTCGTCAATATCATCATCGTTATATAGGCTACGTTAAGGGAGGAGACGGTAATACTATGAACAATCCTTAATCCCTGTTCTGACTATTGGTGACATCAATGAAGGCAAGCGCTCTACTCACTGTGAGGTACAATATTGAAACTATTCTGTTGTGTCATTGATTTCCTGACGGAAGCGTGCTTTCTTAATTCAGTAGGCTAAATGAAACAAAGTAAGAGTAATTTTCTCCTATGCAGGGGACGTAAGTGATCGTAACTCGTGACTTTAACTCTAAAGGTCTCGGCTTGAAATCTCGGAGCCGGCCGATTTGATCGATGTTTTAGTGATTTCCTCTATTATAAAATTAAATATCATAGGCCGGGTGGGTTCCCATCGACATTGCAAACCTACACATAATCTTTTACAAGACGTCAGTTAGTACTGATTGTACAGATATTGGGGGTGTACTATAAGCAGGAACATGAGCTGTTGCCAGAAAGTCAAAAGGAGGATAGCAATGGTAAAGGAAGCTTTTAATAGAAAAGGGAGCATCTTTTGCGAACCTCTGGAAGAAGAACTAAGGAAGATACTAGTGAAGTGCTTTGTATGGAGTATGGCATTGTATGGGGGCAGAAACATGGACATTACGACGAAGTGAAAAGAAGTGAATAGAAGCATTTGAAATGTGGATTTGGAGAAGAATGAAACGTGTGAAGTGGACAGACAGAATAACAAACGAAGCTGTGTTGGAAAGAATGGGTGAAGGAAGGATGATGCTGAAACTGATCAGGAGAGGAAAAGGAATTGGTTGGGTTAGTGACTGAGAATAAACTGCCTACTGAAGGATGCATGGAAGGAATGGTGAACGGGAGAAAAGTTCGTGGCAGTAGAAAATATCAGATGATAGACGACATTAAGATACCCGTATATGGACCATAATATGCAGAGACTAGTAGGAAGGCAGAAAATAGGAATGACTGGAAAATGCTGGGTTTGCAGTGAAAACCTGCCCTTGGTCAGAACACTGAATGAATGAATGAATGAATGAATGAATGAATGAATGAATGTACAGATACATCGACTAGACCAGGGCCGGGCATGAGAGCGGCTCCATATATCCGGCCAGAGCTGCTCTCGCTCCGCAAGGCACTTCAATTCCAAGCCAGAGCAGGACGCTCACGCAGTGGCGGACTCGCATTACAGCTACCTTACCTGCATTAATATAACAAGAGCCACGGTTGTTCTAGTCATTCAGTCTGTCAGTACATAATAGTTTATAAGGATATTACATCAATCCATTGTACATTACAGACTTTATAACACTCTTATTAATTTAATGAAATAAACTTCGCTCTATGCACCACACACACAAATCATTAGGCTTATTTACATAACCCATACGCACATGCTGCAATCTCCTCACCACGGTTCTACGAGACAGGCGTATGGCTTCCACTTTCCCTACTTGCTGTGGATAAAATATAATATAATATAATATAATATGATATGATATGATATGATATGATATGATATGATATGATATGATATATCATAAACTGTAACATACTATACTGTGATATAACAATACTTGTATAATTTAAAATTATATATTACTAGATGTATAATAACTTATAATGCAATATAAATATCAAATAGATACTCTGATATAAAGTACCTGAGAAACATTTTCTTTAAGTTGTTGTATTAATTTATGGCGTTCATTGCCAACTTATTTGTCATATTCAGTAGCATGTTGTAAAGAATAATGCCGTTGGATATTGAACTTCTTAATCGGTTATATTAAAAAAAATACTGCAATTACTAATGTCATTTCGGAATATTCTGTGATACAGTATTTATCATCATCATTATCATGTTCATCAGCCGCTTTAATGTAAGAGCAGAAGCTGCGTCTTCAAAGTTCGCCATCATATTGCAGAGTCACCACTGCACCGACACTGAATGACGTACAGTACGCATACGTCACCACGCTCGCAGGAACCGCTCTTTAAAGCACACAGCGCTCATTTCTCAGAATCACGTAATGTGCCCAGCCCTGGACTAGACAATATACTGTTTCACATACAGCCCGATATATGGCAACAATCCAATGTACCAACAAGTGCCGACAGTATGGAAGTAACCTAGCAGTTAAAGCGACTATAATTGAAGCAAATTGAAGGTACAACTAGAAAACTGTGTACGAAATTCTCAGTTTACCTATATATGTATAGTTTAAATTACTACCTTTTAACTATGGATTCTATTTTAACTAAATTTCGCTGTCCTGTTTTTCTCAGCGGTATCCCTCCATCGTGTTATCAGTGTATGTCTGTCTAGTGTTGATCTCAAGATATACCCTCTCCTACACCAGTTTGGCTTTTGAGTCGGTATCAGAGGAGAAATTGAATCAGAAAGAAAGGAAGAATAAATGAAATAAATAATTTTTATATGCGTAATTTCATCGCCCAACACATGACGATCTCGCTTATAGAAAATTGCATGGACAGTAACTGAAATAGTTCATCTCTTCCAAAACTACAGTATGTCATCAATTGTTTTCATTTTTAATAAATGACATTTTTTCACACTTAAATCCGTAGACTTCTATCCTTTCTTTGGGTGTCCTGACTAGGTTGTATTCTTGTATGATAATACGAAAGACAAACTGTATATGTCAGGGAAATTAAAATAATATTGTAATCACTAAGGTACGGAAGTGCACTCATTTACATTCTTTACCCTGGAGAGTGCTTACACATTATCTATACAAATTTTTGAGTTTATTAACTATGGTTTTATGTTACATATAAGTGCATATTTCCGTCACTTTTTTAATGCATCATATTTTCAATGCTTTAAGGCCTATACGGCATATAATAAGATTTACAAGACTTTTCCCTCGTGAATAAAATGCAGGGAGGTGCGTGGGAGATAGAATGTGCGAATCGTCATGATGAATTATGAAAACTCAAACATCATGTGCTGGGTTCCTGACTTGTATGCCTCCATAAAGAAAGTTGTCAAATGCCCATCGAAGAATTTAGTTATTTAGATTGATAGCACCTATTATTCCACTTCTGCCTGCACCAGTGCTAACCCGATGGGGAACGTATGTGGATCGGCTTTATACTATGTTCAACATCTACAAGCAGTTAGAGACAGTTAATTTATTCGTTGGATTAGAGTAATACTGCGTCTGTTCAGACACCTCAAAGAATAAAAAAATATAATGGCAGACAATGAGTTGGAAGAGAATGTTGTCTTTATGTGTGCTTATGTTTCCGGTCACTGGGAAATATTCGCACTCTCTCACATGTGTCACTAGCCGCTTTTTTTAAGAAACAGAATTTAATCTGAGTTCTGTTCCTGGCAGTGTATTGTTACAGGAAACGTAATTTCTCTTCACTTATTTATTAGTACATATTCATTGGCATATTTTTTACTTTTTAAGGGCATATTTGCATGCATATATAGTAGTTTTTAGGGCATGAACTTTCGGGCCCTAATAATCACTGACAATTTGATGTTGTCAGCAGCTTGATGTTCTGTTATAGTCTCACTCTACATTCAGAATTTTTTGAAGGGATAGTCTTTAGCTGCCTTTTTTCCTGCTAGTTGAGATTTCATAATATGTGATAATCTACCTTATAATTCGTCGTGTATCACGGTATGTGGATGAACATTTTGTTTTTAATTCTTACTTTTTTATTACTCTGTATGGGTTTCCTGTAATTCCGCTAATATTCCTTTAATCCTACTATATGTACGCGTAATTAACTTTTATTCTTAAAAAAATATTAAAAAATGAAAGAGATAAACATCTCGTTAGTCTATATTCCGGATTTATGCAGCTGTTTTAGTGAACAAACTACGCTTCCGTACGCGAGAGTGGATAATGCCAAAGTGCAATGTACTTTTAATCTTGTGTATCTCCATTGCGTAAATTATACAACTCTGTTATACTGACTTGACCAGAAGAAATTGTGTTAATTTTCACTTTGTCTCTTGTTCATTCTAATATATTTCATTAATGAATGTCTCTTGTTCGTTCTAATGGATATTTCATTAATGAAAAAGGCTGGCAACTGACTTATGGTACATGACACTTAGGGGACATAGACTACAAATTACATTTTCATTATTAAACATAAATCTATATCGTATTATAACCTTATTATCAACGGTTAGATACTTTGTTTCTCTGTGCTTGTGTAGAGATTATAATATAGATAATTTCTTATAATCTGTCGATGTTCTTATGTCGTTTTTGCACTTGTATTCTCGTCTTCCGTGTCTCACACTATAGTTGTCTTCCTCTTCAAAATCTGCACCAATTCCATATTTTCCATATCCGGGGTATACGCTTACAATGCTTTATATGAACGGAATAAAGTGTTCGGTATTTAGAACAAACAAATGCGCGAACCTCTTATGCAGTGCCACCGTGATTCTTACCTGGATTTATTTTCGCGTGCACATTCCAGGTCAAATCAAGAGACTCCGTTCGTGCTCCTTTTACACATGTTGCATGTACGAAGGTTAGGGTTGGTTAGTTTAGGTTTGTATTAACCCATTCCGTGCATACGCAGTTATCATCTTACAACTGACTATGTACATATTTCGTCTGAACAATTAGTGATATTAGTGCCCTCTCTTCTTTCACTTTATAAACTTATACAAGAGAACGCAAACAGTTGTATAATATTACATAGACGTCCAATTCCTAACAGAAATTAATGTTTTCAGAAAAGAGCTAAGACAGCCCATCCACTAGCCTTTACAGAGGGGCGAGCAGAAGCGGGTGGGGGAAATCGGGATGCGACGTAGGCAAACAGACGACAGTACCTGTACGAAAATATGATTCAATATTGAAAGCTCTTTCGTCACTGAAAAACGCGAACATATTTCTGGAACGTACTATACTAACTCAGTACTGATTACTATATGCGGCTTTCGTTCTGTTTGGAGGACAGTTGTAACTTCATTAGTAGAAGGGGTGGGAGTGAAGTACATTCAAAAACTCAGGTACAATAAAAATTGAAGTAAAAATAAAACGATGTCCCTGTACATGATAACATCAAGAACATTTTCTGGTTCTGTAGTGATCATGATTCAAGTTCGAGGTACCACAAAGCAAGGTAGAAGAAAGATTAAGCTCAATTTTTGGGACTAATTTAATCAAGAGTTTTCTATATTATGAACCGCAAGAACCACCGCCTTTTAATGTGAATTTGCATTTTCTAATATAAAGAACAGAAGATGTTACCGTATACTCCATTGTTGTCCGTTATAATGGGATTACGGCGAATGAAAAGGATTAATAACGTCGGGAACTCGAAGTTTCCTTTGCTTCGGGCGGGCTGGAAGTAATTTCTATTTTAATTTATTCTCAATAGTTTTTTTTTTCTCGGTTTTAAGAAGTAAAAAAGATCAAAAGAGAAATACCTGTGCTATAATTCCTTGCTCACTTAAGAATAATGACCTTTCATTGTAGTTGATAAATAAGCGTAGAACGGGAAAACCCTTTGACGATATTTTGTGATAACGGCCGGAAGTGGTAATGAACTACAAAACAATACTGCAACGCGCAGATCTCATTCTGGAAGCACTCTTATTCAGTCCATTACTTTGTAGAACGAGACTAATATTGTGTGAAGAGAAATGTGTTTCCAGTATCGATTCTGTCATATAGATTTGTTAGAAAATATTGATCCACTTCAAGAATGTAATGCTTAAAGACTGAGGGCCGTATTCATAGACATTTTTAGCGCGGGCTTCCGGTCGATGATCAGCGTTTTTCGTATTCATAAACAAGTGCTAGCGATAGGATATGATTTGAATTATCTACTAGTAACCAGTGGATAGCCGGGGCTAGCTTAGTACGCTCGTAGCGCGTGCTGCGAAATGTCTATGAATAGCACCCTAAGTTATTAAGATACATTACAGAAATGAACAGTGTTTAGCTACGAAGAATTTAAGTTTTTACACTGTCATTAAAATGATGATATCTCATCTTTATAGGACTGCAATCATGAAATCAATATGAATGAGTGTACCGCTCACTTTAGCAGATATATAGGGATATCATTTTATTTTTACTAACATTTTTAATATTAACCTGGCTATACCTATGGATTAAATGTTCAGAACCGGATACATAGTTTGCTACCCCTTCCACGACTGGGGTTCGATGATACTGGCGTAAAATACAAACGGATCACTTTGCTAGGTATAGGAGGGAAGAGAAATAGTTCATCCATTTACGTAAATTAGAAAATATCGCGTTTTTGAGTTTGATAATTTTCATTAGGTTTTTGTTTAATCAAAATACAGTACTGTATTAACAATAAGTGTTTTACTGACTAATTGAGCTATCCATTCGAACGTATTCATTATGCAGTGTATATTATACTGTCTATAGCAAATTAGCGTACAATATAGAGAATGAAGTTAAATTGAAAAATAATTATAATATGGATATTTAAACACATTTTTGAAAATGGTAGCCGTTCATTTCGATACAGGCTTCAGTTCTTTTGTGCATATTATCACACTATAGGCTATTGTACCTAATTCCAATTACCAGTTTCGTCCTTCGTACTAGTAACTCATGTTGAAATAATTCTATACCTACTCTATAAAAGAGTACCTTACGAACTGTAAATTCAATCCGAAAAGATACTGTCCGTCCAAGTGGTTAATAGCAGGGTCGTAGAAAGAGGGGAAATCACGTGACAATTAATTACTTAACGATGCCCTTTTATTTAAGTTATTTTAAACAGTTATATAATGTTACGTAAACCTCCAGTTCCTAACAGAAATTAACGTTTTCAGAAAAGAAATAAGATAGCCTAGTCACTAGCCTTTACAGAGAAACGAGCAGAAGCGGGTGGGGGAAACCGGTATGCGACGTAAGCAAACGGATGACAGTCCCTGTGCGAAAATATGATTCAATATTGAAAGCTCTTTCGTCACTGGAAAACGCGAATATATTTCTGGAACGTACTATACTCACTAACTCAGTACGGCATACGCGGCCTTGGTTCTGTGTGGAGAACGGTTGGAAGTTTACTAGTACATTAAAAAACTTAGGTACAATAAAAATTGAAGTAAAAATAAAATGATGCCCCTGTACATATTACTAATAGACACAATGTCTGCATATGGGGCAGTCAGTCATGTGACATTTTATTTTTCTCTCGTTCGCTTGTTCACTATGCTAACTCGGATACAATGTAACCTATTACTTTACTGTCTGTGCCCACTTTCATTTACGCGACATTGTCCAACATAATAGGAACAATAGGCCCCTTAACACATTAACTTTATCCTGTAAAGTGTAAGGTAAGAAAATCTCTCCGTACATATAAACTTTTTTTTTTTTTTTTCAGTTAATAAATTATTACAAACTCAAGTTTAGTTCACAAACTTTAAAGAAATTAGCTTTGTTAATGATAGAAAAAGTTACAGTTGCAACATTTTTATGGAAATCAAGAGATATTTATTATTAGGATTGATTATATTTTTCATCATGAAAGAACGAATCACATTGTTAGAAAATTCACTTACGGACCCCAGACTATTGGCTCTCGTAATCCCAAGGTTCCGCGAACAACAGTTTAAAAATTATTGCAGTACACAACTAATTAAAATTATAAATTTGAAGGTCATTTTTATTATTTTATTTTCAGATAAGTTGTATAAATGCTTTTATGCTCGATCATGCCGAAATGTAGTAATTATACACCTCGTAGCAGCCCTTTAATGGACCTCATTAAAGTACACCCATTCATTAAAGTTCAGGTGTTCCAACAATCAGAAAATACCATTGTAGCAATATGAAAGCGCAAGTATCGATTATTTTCGGATATGCAATCGAAAGACAACTAGTTCTGTTACTATAATAATTATTAGCGTTAATTGTAAATAATATTCAAATAAATTCAATTTGTCATCTCGTTTTTAAATGTATAATTCAATCTCAAGGTTATATCAAGATTAATGTTTGCTCTCTAGATTATATCAATGTCGACATTTCTTTCTCGGAAAAAATCAATACTTTCGCGTCTGCGCACATCTCACAATTTACGAGGTATTGCACGAGGTCAGTTCCGCTCCTCAGTCAGATAAGAATAACATGAATACTTATGAATAATTTCAAGTTAGAAATATGGTCGAGCATAAAAAGTCGTATGAAACTTAACTATAATGGTAATTAAGACGCGAGTATGTTTATGAAACGAGCGCAAGCGAGTTTCATAATTTTCATACGAGCGTCTTAATTACCATTATGGGCTCGTTGCATAATATACTATTATTTCAGTCATCAAACTTATCAAATGCGAGTATATTGAATTCAATTCAAGTTTAATTCATAATGCATGAAGTAATTTAAGTCATTAACATTTTCGACTATTTGTTGGCCATTTTCAAATGATTGTATGAATAAAGTAAGTAATATACTGTAAATGTTTTGAACACAAGGTCTAGGGATTATAGCATGCCAAATTACAATTTGTGGAACCATACAATTACATAATTAATAAGTAATAAAAGAATAAATGCATATTAAAACAAAGCTGAATGTCAATATAAGTTACACAATTCTATCATATTGCTTGCACAATATGCTAAAATTGTTTTTAAAGTCACATGGTTAAAAGCTATTTGTTAAAACACCTGAAGATAACCAACAAATGGTCGAAAGCGTTAGTGACTTAAGAGGAGAGGATGGTATTTTTTTAACTTTTTTCCTATTTTGTGTAAAATATTAATTTTTTGTATGTAGAGAGCTCATAGCTGTGGCAACTCAACCAAATAAAAATATTTGAAAAAAAATGTTGGAGCCCAAATTTGAAAAAAAAAAAATATATATATATATATATATATATATATATATATATATATATACCCAATGCAGGATTGTATTAAAACCGATATATCTAAACCGTTTTTAAAGATAGATTCAAACAGTTTTTGCAATGTATTTGTAAAATAAACAATTAAAATTTAATAACAATTTTCTGATTTCCTTTCTTGCAAACAAACGGACGTATTTTTAAAATGAAATCAATTAACAAAATTCTGTTACAGAGAAAAGTTTTCTAATAGTCTAAAGAATGTGTGTTCTAAATTTCATGCATGTATCTTTAATAGTTCAGAAATTATATCCATTTTTGTCTGGCAATGTAGCAAAAAAATGAAGTTACTGGAAACCAATAAAAGCCGGCGTGTGATTTAAAAATCCATAGCGCAGGAAGTTTAAAAATGACATCTCAACATCCGATAAGGGCACAAATACCCACAAAATGTTATGCAATGCATTCCACACACATCAAATGGTATTATTATTTTTTAAATTTAATTTAGGGAAACAACAATGAAAGTGGGCGAGTGATTTAAAAATCCATAACGCAGGAAGTTTAAAAATGACGACTCAACATCCGATAAGGTCACAAATACCCACAAAATGTTATGCTATGCATTCCGTACATTTTAAAGATTTTTTTTTTTTTAATTTGCTCATTTTTCACCAAAAAATACCACCCTCTCTCCTTAAATTACTTCATGTAGACTATTGTGAATTGAGAGGTTGTTAACCGTCAATATATTTGATAAGTTTGATGACTGAAATAACATTAAATTATATTAAAAGTAATTGCAATTAGGAACGTTGAGACTAGTGCTCCTTATATCCCTTTCATCCTGCCGCGTAAGAAGATACTTTAGTACGTTCCTATCATATTACTTTTCACTTAAATATAGTTAATAAGTTGATGGTGCGATATTTGGCTTAGAACCACATCCGATGCTTTAATCTCTGCAGAAGGAAAGAGAAACACAACCTAAATTAACGACGAGTGGAAAAATTTCTTTTTGCCGGTGAATGAACCAATTACTATTTACTCGTGCCTTGTAGCGTATGGCGAAGAAAGTTATAAATCTCTAAAATATTAGATTGCGGCGCGTATAATCCACTTCACTGTGTAATAGTGGCTTCTGAAATGCAATATTTCACGCCCTCGCGGAGACGTGATCCAATGAAGTTTTCTGTCTGTGGGAGCGACTCTCGTCTTTCGAAATGTTTCCAGCCTTAATTCCATCACGACGTAGACAGCAGGCCAGGAGAACTTCATTAACTCTTCTAATGTTTCGCTCCAGCTTACAAACTGCGTTTATAGTTCTGCACTGTCAAGCATCAAACTCTATAACGTTTCAATTACACACTGAAGTTGGCTCCCCGCTGCGTGTAAGTCCCCGTCATTGATGTTTATGAAATTTATATTACTATTTTGCTAGCGTCTCCTGGCGGCCAGTTTCACAAATGGTTTTCCACTTCGCAAACAATGGTTCACCCCCCCCCCTTCCTACCAATAATGCATAACACAATATCAATACGCCGGTTGCTGTCGTCTGCGATGGAACGAACTTTTATGTTGATTTCGAGTTTGTTATTTTTTTTTCTGGTTATTATATGCTTATATAAGTTGTGTTAACTCTCGCAAAGTGGTTTTATATTTTATTTTATGCTCGACTATGCCGAAATGTAGTAATTATACACCTGGTAGTAGCCCATTAATGCACCTCATTAAAATACACCTATTCATTATAGTTCAGTTGTTCAGCCAATGAGAAATCACCATTGTAGCATTATAAAACCGCAAGTATCGATTATTCTCGGATATGCAATCGAAAGACAACTAGTGAAACGTCACGGAGGCTGGAAATCCAATACTGTCGCAGAAGGTTATGTTCTGTTACTATAATAATTAGCGTTAATTGTAAATAATATTCAAATAAATTCATTTTCTCATCTCGTTTTTCAATTCTAAATCAATTTCCAGGTTATATCAAGATTAATGTTCATGTTATTCTCTAGATTATATCAAGGTCAATGACATTCGTTCCTCGGAAAAAATCAATACTTTCGCGTCTGCGCACATCTCACAATTTAGAAGGTCAGTTCCGCTCCTCACTTAGATAACCCTAACATGAATACTTATGAATAATTTCAAGTTAGAAATATGGTCGAGCATAAAAAGTCGTATGAAACTTGCCTATAATGGCAATTAAGACGCTCGTATGAAAATTATGAAACTCGCTTGCGCTCGTTTCATAAACGAACATATTCGCGTCTTAATTACTACCATTGTAGGCTCGTTGCATTATGTACTATTATCAATCTGGGTATTATTTTATTATTGTTATTATATTATTGTTATTATTATTATTATTTATTAATTTGTATTATTATCTTTGTATTATCTCCGTCACTGTTAGTATATTATTATTATTATTATTATTATTATTATTATTATTATTATTATTATTATTATTATTATTTCTATCATCAACATTATTATTGTCTGTAAAATTTATGTAGACTCTACTGGACTGTACCCGAGCACGAACATATCCTCATTTCGGGTATCTGTTCAAATGTACCATTTCAAATGTAAATTATGAATAAATTATGAATTATATCGAATGTATAGAATGTGCAGATAATTTTGCGGAAAGTTTTCCAAAAATACTTGCATATATAAATTTCTTTTTTCAAAACAAATTAGGCTAGTAGTGCTTTTCTATACAGAAATTTCAAACAAAAAAGTTTAATGCAACTTTGCTGGTTTTTTCTTCTTCCTTTAGAAGGTAAAAATTGTTTTATATGAAACATTTCATAGCGTGTTTTGGAAAAGCCATTGATTTAATTCCCAATATGCTCAGTCAATTTAAGATAGTAGTGTACTATGATAATAGATTATTGAAATAATTTTAGTTTTGTCCTTTAAATGTGCATAAATTTGACACGAACAAATGTCATATTAAGGATTTTATTAGTTTGTCCTACAGAATATTATCTGTAATATTGACAATTAATATTTGAGGAGAAAAATTCGCTCCGGCGCCGGAAATTGAACCCGGGTCCTTGGTTCTACGTACCAAGCGCTCTGACCACTGAGCTACGCCGAATTCAATCCACAGTATCGGGCCGAACTCTCCTCCGATGTTTCCCTTTGTGGCCTGACTCTAAGTTAGGCATATATGTTGACGTTTTATGTCCAAGTCAACTGTCATTATACAAGGGGCACACTCAAATGAGTGACTGTTTGGCCGGGATTCCGCAGTTAAGTGCACAGTAATCTGTACAGAAATATACACTGCTAGCTACGAGAATATTAAAGAGTTTATTAGTGTGTCCTACAGAATGATATCTGTAATATTGACAATTAATATTTGAGGAGACAAATTCGCTCCGGCGCCGAGGATCGAACGTCAACGTATATGTCTAACTTGGAGTCAGACCACAAAGGGAAACTTCGAAGGATGAGAGTTCGGTCCGGTGCTGTGGATTGAATTCGGCATAGCTCAGTGGTCAGAGCGCTTGGTACGTAGAACCAAGGACCCGGGTTCGATCCCCGACGCCGGAGCGAATTTTTCTCCTCAAATATTAATTGTCAAATGTCATATTGTAAAATTCCTTGCACAACGAAAAGTTATATTTGTTTGGATCAAATTTCTGCACATTTAAAGGACAAAACTAAACTTTCTTCAGTAATTTATCATAATACCTGTTCTCTTAAATTGACTAAACATATTGAGAATTCGTCAATGGCTTTCCCGAAACATGCTATGAAATATTTCATATAAAACCATTTTTATCTGGAAAAGGAAGAAAAACCAGCAGAAAACCATGGAACTGTTTAGTTTAAAATATCTGAAAGTATAACCACAGTCTAGTATAATACACAGTCACGAAGCTTGAGTTTATGAGGATACTAGGAACAATACACTGTGCCGATACTATTTTGCATTATCTGTGATGAGGTGATAGTAGCGATCCTAGTGGTTGGCAACTATCTATGGATGCATATTTCCTACGTATTGAGCTTCGTGACTATATATACTAGAATGTGATATAACCTTCTGAAATTAGTGACATTGCTTACGGTTCATCCTGTTTATTCAAGCATATCTTGATATCTTGCAGGATCTGCCGAGCTTTATAATTCGCTTAAATTATAATTGAACGCTGTATATAGGCCTATATTTTGCATGGGCATTTGTTTTTTCGGGTGCAAAATATATTATTTTAAAATATATGTCCCTAATTTGTTTCAACAAATCCAAATTCAAATTCTGTCTTAATTATTCTACAGGCGTTCAACTCAACTTTCGGCCGGGAATACGCGCGTCATTGGCGTAGACTGCGTCATTGTCAGTCCGTAAGATCCCGCATATTTTACTCATATAACTTTGATTAATAATAGCATGTACACAATTATATTTTTATTTCTTAATCAATAATAACCTGTGTTCTGAGAGTTGGTCAAAGTGCCGTCCTTCACACATTGCCGACATATATTGATAAAGTTTACTTAATCTCTAAAACTCTTAAGAAATACTCTATGCTGGAATAACCCCATCATAAACAAATTACGGAAAACGTAGAAATTTGCGTATGAATGACAGTGTGTGTGTGTGTGTGTGTGTGTGTGTGTGTGTATAAATATATTATGGAAGTCAACGGCGTGTTTCAGAATAAGGCTTAGGCATGAGTTCGAATCTCTGTTGGACTGATTACTTGGTTGGATTTTTCCGAGGTTTACTTCATCTGTAAGGCGAACTTTGGGTAATACATGACGAATCCTCGCTCTCATCTTGCCAAAATATAGAGTTTTCCGAGTCTTCCGTTAGGAACGCTACTGGTTTCCAGTTTCCGGTGAAAAGAAGCCACGCTATAACATGCAAAGACCTTGTGAGGCTACGGGATCCAGTCGCGTTCCTAACGGAAGACTCTGTACCATCTCGTCAACAATTCCACCGACGCTGTATAACCTCAAAGTTGATACAAACCGAGTGAAACATGTAACTTGAGAAATAACATTCATCCAACTTCTAAGCATCGAATAGTTAAATAAAATGTGAAACGAGAGACAATATGAAATACAAAACTAAATCAACAGTCACAGTTCAAGTACAATTAACCTGAACGGCTAGTAAGAACGGGAAAAATTACATGCTCATTTTAAAGTAAAAAAAAAAAAAATGGAATATCCAAAGAAGAGCCAGAAAGAATTATTAACACGCCGGTTACGCGGTTCCCCAGTAGCTCAGATCAGATATATATTCCAGATAATAGAATTCTTCGCTCATGTTAGATCTCCGGACGAGCAGGCTAGCACGTTGAAGGGTTTGAATGTGAAGGGAATGCCGAGACTTCTTGCTTTGTCGTGAGAGCCAAACTATAATAATTCTAAATTATGCAGCACTCGATAATTTCTTGATTAACTGTACACGTATTTCGTAATACACGAATCAGTGTCAATGTCATCCATATAATTACGTATTCTAGCACATACAGGCGATCAGTTTGTAACAGGCGTTTGATCTGAGAACAGACAAGAAGAAATGTAAATGTAATTACCGACTCCATCACAATTTGTAAACGAACCTGTGAGACCATAATATATTTGTCCAGGCAGCCAGATCTCATTTCTGACCTGTCACACGTGCCAGATGCGACGTAAGTACAACTGAATTCATAATACTTAGTTTAGTAAAGAATTTACGAGTTTGGGTTTTACAGCTCTTTCTCTAACTGTAACTGAAAATTATTTTATCGTATTTTCAGCTATTCTAAAGGTTTAATACAGATAGGTACATAAATCCTACGAGGCGGTATTGATAAGTTCTTAAGCCTTGGTTTTTCTGAACCGACGCATGCGAGGTGTGAGGTGCGAGGCCCGCCTCACATAAATTCGGACTACACGAGAGATAGTGAGTGGTTTCTATGGCTGCGAGATGCGAGGTCATTGCACATCGCAGCCATAGAAACCACTCACTATCTCTCGTGTAGTCCGAATTTGTGCGAGGCGGGCCTCGCACCTCGCACATCGTATGCGTCGGTTCAGAAAAACCAAAGCTTAAACCTAGTATTTACTCGAATCTAATGCGCACTTTTTTCAGCTGAATTTATTCTCCAAAATCGGGATGCGCATTAGAATCGATTGCGCACTGTTTTCGTATGTAAACTCGACAATTCTGCTTATAGTTCTGCTCAAATGCTGCATTGTAATGTCATTTAGTTAAATAAATTTGTATAAAGTCGGAACTTTTTATAATCTCGAAACGTGGCAGCGCTCCGTTTTGAATGCTAAAAAGCAGTTCGTGTCCGTACAGTATAAGAATATTTTACTTCATGTATGTAGACTATGACAAAAGGATACCGGCTTAGCCTGGGAATAACAAGTTTGACTCATGATCCGAAGCTGCGCTTGGTCGTGTTTTCGAATCTCGTTTGGACGATAACTTGAGATGGGGTTTTTCGACCTTTTCCCCAATTTTGAAGTGAATGTCTGGTATTGTAATGGTGAAACCTCGATCTCATCTGTATATTAAGTCTACCAACCATATGTAACATCGGAGTTGATAGAGTGTTGTTAAATAAGACTTTAAAATGATATAACGATGTTACAGCAGCTGGTAATAGCACTTGTATAAAAATTATTATAAAAATTATTCTGTGAACACGGATCTGATTCCATTAATAATTATCGCACTATTCGAATAGAAATTGTGTTAACTATGAAACATAAAATACGAAATATCAGAAGAAATGCTTCACAAGAAATATTCAGTTGTGGCACAATTGTGTGTCACACTACAGAATTTCTACGAATTATTTTCTTTGAATTACAAACCAATTTTTTATTCTCCTCTAGAAGAATTTTTTGCCACATTTCAGAGAAAATAAAGAATAATGAATTTTCTATGGGTGGTTGGTTAGCTTCTAAGGCTCTGTTACTGTGCTAAGATGTCATTCGTGAAATGGATGTTCTGTGAATGGTATGTTAGAGCCTGGTTGCATTTAATCTGTATAGCCTAACGTTTATAGCAAGTAGGTTTAAAAAGAATAAAATCTGGCTTGAAATAACATGGCCGGAGTCGTACGATTCGCTCTTCAAATGTCACTCTTTCCTTTGCATTACCAAACTTTTCTACACTAAAAGGTTTTCGAGTTATTAACAGGTGGCTGGTAGTGGAAAGATAATAATGAGAAATTCCAAGTTTATGTTATTCTGCGTTCTCAATTATCTTTGCAGCTTATTGATGATTGTAGGCCGTTTATCGTGTGATTAAAATAATACAGAGAGAGAGGTATTGATGCTTTTCTTAATGCAGTGTCTTACTGTGAATGGTATCGAACATTATTTCATTATCGGAAATCATTAGTTTGATTATTTGTATCTAATCATCACTATTTCTTGAAGATGATGAAACAATAATTTTATTTTTATAACAAAACGAACTGTGCTCGACCCCAGACTCATTTCACCCGCATTATCATCTTCATCTCATTCAGACGCTAAATAACCTAAGCTATTGACAAAGCGTCGTAAAATAACCTACTAAATAAAATAAAACGAACTCTTAAGCTTTGGTTTTCTGAGCCGACGCATGCGAGGTGGGAGGCCGGTCTCGCATAAATCCGGACTTCACGAGAGAGAGTGAGTGGTTTCTGTAACTGCGAGGTGCGCAGACTTCGCATGTATCGGTTCAGAAAAAGCAAGGCTTTAGTGCGATCCCGGGAAGCCACTCCGAGATTATTCAGCCTAAGTCCTTCCTGTGTACGGAATTACATGCCACCAATTCCTCCCTCTTCTTCACCATGGTTCAACAGTGTCTGCCGAATTTCCTCCTGAGGTCGTCTCTCCATCTTCTCTTTTGCCTGCCAGCGTTCCAGCTGCCAATTCTTGGATCCCATTCTTCAGCTCGATACGTCCATCTGTTTGGGTACATCCTCATAACATGTTCTGCTCACTTCCACTTCAGAAAACTGGCTGAGACTGCAAAATCTTTCATTTCTGTCCTTTTTCAGAATTTTTCATTCCTTTATCTTACAATCTGATGCCCAATATTTTTCGCTCCATATTTCTCTGGCATATGCTAAACATTTCACTTTCCTTTTCTTTTCGATACTAATGATGTGACCTTTTGTCCAGAAGAAGAAATTTGAAACTCAAAAATTTTGCCCATGCTGCCGATATAAACACAGTGTAATAATTATCTTCCATCGTGAAACACTGCATTAAGAAGGGAAGAACACATTTATCTTCATTATTTTTTTTACCATACGAGAAATACGATTATAAATAAATTAAAATTGGAACTTAAACCGTATAATGACATGGCAAAAGTGTAAGAAGATAAATTATATTTCTACGAGTCTTGACATGGGACCTCTCAATTACCATGCTCACGTTTACAAGCTGAACTACCGCTGATATCTGATAAAAATGCAAGGAGGGTTGAGAAGGTTGCATACCGTAACTTTTCATTGCACCAATTCCGCTTTTCTGTGCTTTCTTACATTTTTAACTTACTCGAAATGATATGAGACTCTTTGCTTCCAACAGCGTATCCTCTTCCTTTGAAAGCATTAAGCATTATTAGTACTTACTTGATTATTTATTTACTTACGTATTTCTTCTATTCCATTTAGTAAGCTGTAATATAAAATCAATAGTGATATATCGTAAGTAGTTCCGTAAGAGTTACAACGCGCAAGGTTTATGGGCTTAGCTATGTTATATGTACTGTTTTGACGTAGCTATCAGTTTTCTACATGACAGGAACATTGATGTGCGGTAAAAGGTTGTAGCGAAACAATTCCTTTATCACTTGCTCTCATAAAATCTGCTATTTCAGGCCGAATAATCGAAGTGAAAATGATTGATGAATATACATTTTCCGATGTCGGTTTGCAGTGCCTTTCACTTCCATTCTGAGAGTTCCCTTTTTATGTTAGCCTACATGATTGATAACTGATTGCCTCATTCATTTATATGGGGGTTCATCACGACCCAGCACTTCAGATCACTACTGACTCAGCTGGCCTATTCTCGTCCACACCGGTGGACTGTGTTGAAGTTCACTGTGTATGGTACATTCATGCAACCTCATTTTCCCTTAGGTCAGCCTCCTCCTCACGTGATCTGAGAAATGCTATGAATATAATAGGATGAAGAGATGTACAGTAGAGGAGGCAAGACCTGTCCTGTGTCCTTGAAATGTGCCGTGGTTGTATCATCAATGGGTGTGGAGGGGGAAGATAGGTTTTAGTCTGAGATGAACTTCCATGACAGTAGATTCGTAGTCTACAATATTAACCATCATGAAACAAACTCTCTTTCCGATAGCTCATTCTTTCCCCTCTCGCACAGCTTACATGCCATGTTTCGCCTCCTTATCTGTAGGATGTGAGACAATTTATAGGTGAATAATTTTTTATTTAATCACTATTAACTTACGTACTATGTGATAAAATATTTATAAACTTTCATATAGTGCACACACCTTAAAAACAAATGTGTTAGAAAGATGACATTTAGTGTAAGATAAATTAGATTATGTTATTAGGCAGAAAATAGGAAAGATTGGAAAAAGCTGGGTTTACAGTGAAAGACCTGCCCATGGGAGAACACTGAATGAAATAATTATATAAAAATTTCAAGTATGTTCACAGAAACTGTTTTAATGATTTTTAAGAAACAAATTCAAAAATTTGTTTATCTAATCAGTGAAACACTGTTACAATCATCTATTTAAAATATAATTTTCTTATGAACGGTCTGTAAAAAAAATCAAGCATTTTACATAATTTGTTTCATAGGTCTGTGCACCTATAATCGTATACTGACAAAATTAAAAAAAAAATCTAAAAAAATTCAGATTTTTCATTATTATAATGACTTGTAATACGTATTTGTTTACAATGTATGTAGTAGGATATATGAGCAATCTCCGAGCTATGCCGGGAGATAATTGTTGAATCATTTGCACAGGGAAATTAAAGAATTGACCTTGTATAGCTTTAAAAGAGATTAAAGAGCTTTTAATCGACAAATGCTGTAATGCTGAAAATAGTTTTTATAATGATTGGATAATATCTTATATGTGGCTCATACGATCTATATAGTATTTATGTTTTCATAATATTTTCATTCATGCATCCACTTGTATCACACTATAAACAAACTGCTGCTATAGGCATCCAACAAGAAAAACTCAGTGCGCAGAAACCAGCGGGCGTGACTGTCTCGCGCAGATGACGTATGCTCCCGTTCCCAGCATACTCTCACGTCTACTGCAAGGGGATGGGGTAAGAGGGGTATAGCATGCGCGACGCGAGGAGTTCGAGCTGAGTTTTGCTTGTAGGATACCTATACTACTACCACACTAGAGCTACTGATGTTGCTGCTGCTACCACTATTACTACCAGTACTACTGTTGTTGCTACTACTGCTGCAGCAAATATAAAAATAATGTTTTCACATAATATTGAATAATTATAAAGAAAGGAAAGATGTCAACTTGAAAGATATGTTTGACACCTTGAAATATTTCTAAGTAATCGATTATAACGCTGTTAAAATTACATCAACATTTGTCGATCTGCTGTTCAAATTTTAGCCGGTTTACTTGTATAATGATTATTGTATTCGTTTATATACAAACTCATCTAAGTCTTACCATAATTCTATTTATTTATTAATCTACTTATTTATTTTTTATGGATTTGGCCTCCGATATTATACGCTGTAGCCTACACATAACGAAACTCTCATGATATTGAATTAGCACTATGCCTCAGGGGCGGTTATTCAGGTGAAGTAGGTGAAGTACCATTTCACCTATTTACGTGTAAAACACAATTTTATCTCGTATTAATAATTAATTCTAGTTATTACCGGTTCCGTATTTCTAAAATAAAAAAAAAGTTTTATTTTCAGTCGTTATGAACGGTGTTTAGTTATATAAATAGTACCTGTAACCGTCCGCTAAATAGAATAATGTGAACTGTTACGAGCGCCGAGCGGTGTCTATTGGAACCTATAATACTGTAAAAGGTAAAGGTATCCCCGTGACATGCCATGAAGGCACTTGAGGGGCATGGAGGTAGAGGTGAAAATATTTGGGCTCCCATTCTCATACAGCACTTGGTTTCCATGGTAACGTGACGTCACGCACTAAAGAGAGATTGTGTGAGTGAAGTGCGTTTCTGAGTCTTTCAGTTACGGAGAACTGTCACACTTGTTGTAGGTGGAGTAACCAGTTTGCAGACCTAACGTTACAGAAGGGTTGAAGCTGGTCTCCAAGAACGGGGGCTATTGTTGAAGGGCCGTGAAATTTTACAGTATGTAGGCCTACTACCTGACTCGGGAAAAGTATCCTCATTCCTTGTGTCTAAGCAGCCACCCATGCAGCGGTAAATTAGCTGGCTATATGTTATTTTATCAGGAATGCACGCCACATACATTCGTAAAGTTTAAAAGTTGTTTTTCGCCGCGTGTATTATTGCTTCTCATGAGTTTGCCAGTTTTGTTCCAGCTCTTGTACTTGAAAGTTTAACGCGCGCGTAAATGTGCACATGTAGTTTAGTACTTATTAACTTATTAGTTAATGTATTTAGAGTATATTAGTGATAAGTGTATTAATCCTACATCGTAGTGTATATTGTATCTTTAATCACTATAGTGCTATTATGCAAATACTTAGGTACCAGTACATAGAAAATATTAATAAATTAGTACGAAATATGTATCCTGAAATGGCACGGTTTGTAATATATTGGAAATGTCGTTTTGCAGACATAAATATGAGGATGGAATAGATATTTTAAATTCTGGACGTCCTACAGTTTCATTTGTTCTTTGTTTTAAAAAGTGCTAAAATAGAGAAGTTGTATAAAATAACTTAAATTATTCCGATGAAAGAAGCTTTTCTCTTTGAAAAGACTGAAAATTTCACTCGGAATGTTACATCACAGGAGGGACTTTCATCATTAGCCTCATAGCTTTGCATAGAGATATACTGTCCACCCACAGTTGAACTGAGACATTTTATGAAGACATCATCGACAGGTTTGCTGCTTTAAAAGATAGGAGGATTGATTTTGTATGCAAGAAATTGGGTGAGTCCTGAAATAAATTAGTTTTCCTGTTTGCATGTGTTCTAGAACTAGTAAAACTGTACGTAGTTTACGAACAGTAGGCCTTCTCATTATATTAGCAAAACTGTTCATGCATTTCTGTATGTGAACAGCACTTCACCTATTTTCTTCACGACGAGCCGCTACTGCTATGCCTGGCTTTATCTGGATTTCACATTGACGATGGACTAGCATCGTTTTATCAATAGAAGCAATATTTGTTATTATAACAAGTTTAATTTAATGTCCATGATCCGTCATACGTTTTAAAGGTTATGCTCTAACTGTTGCTTGCGTACGTTATGGTGTAATTATAGGATTAAAATTGTATGCCTGTATTATTCGGTGAAAATGTATATTTTAATATTTTGCAGTATCTTCGTGTGGGTATTTGTGATGATATGGTGGTCATATTGTCTGCAAGAAGTAGTATTTCAGCTACGAATTCAGCTTATTCGGATTTATTTCCTGCAAGGAAACGAAACTATTATCAGGTATTGTTCAAGTCTTACATTGGTTCATGTTCATAAGAAGAATAACCATTATTATTATTATTATTATTATTATTATTATTATTATTATTATTATTATTATTATCAAAACGGTAATGAAGTAATCAATTGTGGATGTTATTTTGTATTCAGAAGTTTTACTGTGCTGCCTACGAACGATGTAATTTTTGTGAGCATAAATAATAATTTTTGCGCTGTAGGGTGTTAAGTATTTACCACGGTAAATTAAGTAGTGATGAAATTATTTCAAATTCTCAATATAAATACCTAACCAAAAAGGAGAAAAGTGTAGAACCGTTCTCGTAATGCAGCACGCAAGCTGTTAGAAATGTGTAATTTATAATAAAACACATTGTTAGGAGCATATACATTGCACAGTAATTCAACTTGTCCAACAAAAGGATTTCCATTATAGAAACCAGTAGGATACCAAGACATGAAACGTTCAAGATGCATGTGGAAAGATAATCTCAGGATGCGGTACGCTACGGAAACTGTCTTGGTGCAGAAGAAAATAAAAGAAAGGCAGAAGATGGAATAGAAGAAGAGGAAATAATGACAGACAGAAGATTGAACTATAATGAAGAGTAGAAGGACGCGAAGAGACATAATGAGTGGTGGAAAGAGATGAAAAGACATGGATGGTAGAAGAAGACGAGACGTAATGAAGAGTGGAAGAAGATGAGACTTATTGAGTGATGGAAGGAGATGAAGAGACATAATTAGTAAAAGACATAATGAGTGAGGGGAGGAGATGAAAAATTTGAGTGATAGAGTTAGATGGAGACGTAATGAATGATAGAAGAAGATGGAGATACATTGTGAAATAGTGAAGAGTATAAACAGATGATGAGACGTAATGAAGGATAGTAGACATAATGAGGTGGGGAAGGAGACTGAGAGACATAATGAGGTGGGGAAGGAGACTGTGAGACATAATGAGGTGGGGAAGGAGACTGAGAGACATGATGAGGTGAGGAAGGAGACTGAGAGACATAATGAGGTGGGGAAGCAGACTGAGAGACATAATGAGGTGGGGAAGGAGACTGAGAGACATAATGAGGTGGGGAAGGAGACTGAGAGACATAATGAGGTGAGGAAGGAGACTGAGAGACATAATGAGGTGGGGAAGCAGACTGAGAGACATAATGAGGTGGGGAAGGAGACTGAGAGACATAATGAGGTGGGGAAGGAGACTGAGAGACATAATGAAAGGAAGAAGGAGACGAGACATAATGAGGTGTGGATATGAGGGGTGGAAGGAGTTGAAGAGACATAGTGGAGGGTGGAAGGAGACGAATAGACATATTGAGGGGTAGGAGGAGACAAAGAAGTAAATTAGATGTGGAAGGAGGCTAAGAGGCATTATGAGGAGTGGAAGAAGGATAAGAGACATAATGAAAGGTGGAAGGAGGTGAAGATTCATAGTGGAGGGTAGGAGGAGACGAAGAGACATAATGAGGGATAGGAGGAGGCGAGGAGACATAAGGTATGAAAGGAGGCGAATGGATAGAGTGGCGGTTAGAAGAAGACGAGACGTAAAGAAGGATAGAAGGACGCGAATAGGTATAGTGGAGGGTAGAATGAAACAAAGAGACATAGTGGGAATGATGAAGACATGAGGCATGGGAGGAGATGAAGAGACACAATGTTGGTTAGGACTAGATGAAGAGAATGAGGAATTGGGGAGATGAAGAGATAGAATGCGAGATAGTGAAGATAAACATAGATAATGAGATGTAGATGAGACAGCGAGGTATAGAAGAAAATTAAGATAAATAGTGTGGATTGTGGAAAAAGAAGACATAATGGGAGATGGGAACCCTGAAAAAATTGAAGCAGAGAGGTAAGAGGAAGATGATAAAAATAAACTATATAAGTGGCAGAAGAAGAAGTTGAGTACGAATATGATCATGTTTATGATTATGAAAGGAGGACAATGATATAAAGAGTAGAAATTACCCGAGTTTTAGCCTTTTACGTACTACTACGTAATCCGTAGAAGAGAACGTCGTAAGTACAACGCGTAGAATGGCAACACTGTGACAGTCAATGGCGTTCCCCTATCACCATATGCTTTGAATATCGCGTCCAACTCTCGAGAGGGTTTTGACTGCATAATGAACAGCCTCTGTGTTAATACGTGGACAGTGTCCTCTACAAGCTTTGCTGATGTTCTGGTACTCGCTTTCTCAACATTCTTCGTTTTATTGTGGTCATTATCAGCTTCCGATAGCATTCGATGCAGTTAGGTTTCTGTCATGTATGTTACGATTACAGTAAGCAGACTGGGAAATCGTTTGAAAAAATAATAGCTGGGGATAATGTAAGGATTTGAGCCATGATCCTTGACAGGCTTAAATTGAACGCAGAATAAGCCGAAACATGTATTATTATATGAATTTATAGACATGAATACTAAATAGTATATTCATCAATTTATTAACACTGCAATGGAAGGCTGTCAATTATAGTCTAAACTTTCATTGCAAGGTCTGTCAGTCTTTATATATGATTAACACTTTAACTGATTGCAACCTACAATGTGTTAAATATGACTATTATATGAGAATTCATCTCACGACGGTGTCAACTGTTATGTTACCTTTTGTCGATGGAATTAGTGACAGCGAAATAGTATTCGGCGAGATGAGGCCGAGGATTCGTCATAGATTACCTTACATTCGCTTTACGGTTGGAGAAAACCTCGGAAAAAGTCTAACCAGGTAATCGGCCCAAGCCAGAATCGAACCCAGGCCCGAACTCAGCTCCGGATCAGAAGGCAAGTGTCTCTGTCGACTGAGCTATGCCTGTGGCTTGAGAATTCACCTTGTTATTGTACTGTACTTATGAACTCGAAATTTCACTGTAAAGCCTTGGTTTTTCAGAACCGACGCATGCGACGTGCGAGGCCCGTCTCGCACAAATCCGGACTACACGAGAGATAGTGAGTGGTTTCTGTAACTACGAGATGAGAGGTCTGCGTACCTCGCAGCCATAGAAACCAGTGAGTGGTTTCTGTAACTACGAGATGAGAGGTCTGCGTACCTCGCAGCCATAGAAACCACTCACTATCTCTCGTGTAGTCCGGATTTGTGCGAGGCGGGCCTCTCACCTCGCACGTCGCATGCGTCGGTTCAGAAAAACCAAGGCTTTAGAGCTACCTGCGCTACACTACTTGCAATAGGAAGCCTACGATCGCCTCAGGAACTCCTCCCGAGAACTCATCCATTCTGTTTGTTGGTGTTTAGACTGCTTGTGACGTCATAAATTTGACCTACTCAAAGGATGACAGCAGAGAAGGACTCTCTCATTAGCCTCCCAAACCACATTCCAGTTCCATTTTCCAAAAACTTTGCGCTACTTATAAGATGCGTCTAAAGTCTAAATTCTCTTGGGTGCAGAAGTCGTGTAATATACTAAGCACACGTGGAATACAGGCAGTCAGTGAATTACAGGAAACATTGTTAAGAAGCAGATTATTATCCATCACCACCACCACCACCACTATCACCGTCATCTACATCACCATAGTCATCATCACTTTCTTTGTCACCCATTATCAGTCACCATTGTCACCATCACTGTAACTACTACTACTACTGCTGCTGCTGCTGCTGCTGCTACCACCACCACCACCACCACCACCTTGACAACAAACCTGATAAATTCGTCACTCCTGTAGAAATCTGTTTTCGCGTTGATGTACAGAACTGCTCTAAAGCAGATTGTGAGAAACTTATTTTTCTGAAATATTCGTGGTGCAAACTTCCACTATATTTTGAGCATTTTTACAATGATTTCCACTACTGTGATCAGTACAGTGAGTAATTTCAGGTATCTTACATTTCCTTATCATTTCTTCATAGACTATTGTATAATCAATTAATCAATTTAATTAATATTACCAGTATGTATCTGCTAGTGCAAGTTTATATGCCATATAGTTGATTAGCAGACGAAGAAATAGAATAAAACTATGACAAAATAGAAGAGATAGTTGAGAAGAAGAAGAAATGAGCATGCGTAATCCTAATGAGGACTGGAACGCAGTTGTAGGAGAAGGTCAGTAGGGAAGAACAGTTGAAAATATGGATTGGGAAGAAGAAATGGCAGAGGAGAATCTTTGGTAAATGAAAATGACATCATAGTGTTCTGCCCAAGGGCAGATCTTTCACTGCAAACACAGCATTCTCCAGTCTTTCCTATTTTCTGCCTTCCTCTTTGTCTCCGCATATAATCCGTATATTTTAATGTCGTCTATCATCTGACATCTTCTTCTGCCCCAAACTCTTCTCCCAATCACCATTCCTTCCAGTGCATTCTTCAGAAGTACGTTTCTTCTCAACCAGTGGCCCAGCCAATTCCTTTCCCTCTTCCTGATCTGTTTCGGCATCATTTTTTTTGCATCATTTTTTTTTTTTTTCATCCACTCTTTCCAACACAGCTTTGTTTCTTATTCTGTCTATCCATTTCACACGCTCCATCCTTCTCCATATCCACATTTCAAATTCTTCTAGTCGCTTCTCGTCATATCTCGCTTTGACCCCCCCCCCCCACATCTAAATTGAAAAATAAAAAAGTTTGCCTCTTACCAATTTTGAAAGTGGTCTTTTCGAAAAAGATTTTGATATTTTTCTCTCTTTCCTTAGACACTGGCCTATCAATCGTAAAAATTACTGCACAATTGATTGACTATCATAGGAGCTACGATGTGATAAGTATTATTAACGGAGCGGGAAACATATCATTCTCAGTGTCGCTCCGGTATCGGCGCCAGTCTCTCGCACGAGCAGCGTTGCCAACTGCAGTTTGCAGAAATACACTAAACGCTTAAAAAACCCTCTAAATATAGCATAAAACCCACTGGATTTTTAGATGTAGATTACATATTTAAAAAATAATAATAAATAGGCTATAAATGATTATTAAACACTTATCAAAACTACAAAAGAAGAGATTATTATATAATAATTATCATCGCCTTCTTCTTCTTCTTCTTCTTCTTCTTCTTCTTCAGTTTCATTCGTATAGTTGTGGAAGTTGAAGCACCTGCAGTTTCTAGTTTGTATATTTTTTCATTTTTTCGATTTTTTTTAACAATGTGCTTAGGCAAGTCAAAATCATGGCAAAATTTTCCACGCCGTCTCAATGCAGCCTTAACTGTCCAAATTGACTGTGACTTTTTTCCCCATTAATAATAATAATAATAATAATAATAATAATAATAATAATAATAATAGTAAACTGCCCCCCATTGAGGGTAGCCCTTACGGACTCAGTATATCCTCAAAAAATTATTATACATATGTAAACATAGATATTAAATTTTAAAGAAGGGGAACAAAGAAAAGGGCGTGAAAATTTACAATTGATATTAATGTGCCACTGTGTGATTAATTAGGATTTGGCAGGATTTTTTAAACAATTATCACAATGTCCCTCAGAGATGTTGGCAGAGCAAACTGTCGTCGAAATTCTAAATTGGTTTTAATTATATTCATTTGGCTAAATAGCCTTTCTACTTGTGCATTCGACTAGGAAAGACAGAGCATAGAAAGTGCGAACTCTGCTAATTCCTTGAATGGGTTCATATCTGACCCATCTTGATACTGGAAAACTTCACACCAAAAGCCACTGTTAAAACATGGGGTGGTGCCTACGTGTTACGTATAATTCGGGGCTTCCCCTTCACTACAGACGAGAGGAATGCTAACACAGGAATAAGTCGAGTTTACTTGTTTAAAGAAAAAACAAATTCCCACTGACTTGAGCACGAAAAAAAACTAGATTTCCCACTGCCCACCGTTCAATAATTTTTCCTCGCCGACAGAGAGAGAAAAAAACTAGATTTAGTGGGAAAACCTCCGTGTTGGCAACACTGCGCACGAGACGTCACGCTCTCGCACAAGCCACCGATATTACAACGCCGCAGCGATCTCCTAGGCCTATTGGTTCTCGTCATATGCAGGAGATTTGTCGCGGAGAATAGTAATCAATAAAACAGCTTTATGGCATAAGATTAAAGTAATTTTTCCTTATATTGTATTTTACCTTTCTAGTATATTATGCTCTGAAATGGCGCTCATATATATATATATATATATATATATATATATATATCACTCATTAATTCTTCATATCATCCTCGAGTTAAATGCTACAACTGTCCCTTATCTATGGGTACATTCTGAAAACCTAGCAACCCTACACCCTAATGTGAAATCTGTAAATAACTTTAAAAAATCGGAGATTTCAAGTCATCGCACTCGTCGCATGATTGAAAATCCAACCTTTGACAAACTCACTCTGAACGCCTAAAATTCTCGTATTGTTGTTATTATTATGACGCCTCTGTATTTAACGTGGTGTTTCAAAACTTAACCACGTATTATTCCAGGGGCTACAGTGTACGCACGGAGGAGCACCATCTTGACTTGAGTGTTTACTGTGTGTGCAATTCCCCGAATCTTACACCGCAGAAGGAACTACGTCGAGCTGTATCGCTTGTCCAGAGTCTCGGTGTGAATTTGACGATGCATCAAAGGACCTGAAGGTCGGCTCTTTGTTGTGGTCGGATCTGTTGGAACCGCAAATCAGGAATTTCATTACCCTAGAAGAAGACAGGAGAAGTTGATAGCAGCTTTGGCAGTATCGCAATTTGAAAGGCAAATGCAAGCAGCGTTCGCCGACCTCGTTTTATTGTTCGCTTCCTTGCTGATAAAGTGCAACATTCTTAAGAACAAGGAAGGAATAGACGATGGGTTGGTTCACCGGATGCTTTATGCCCTTAGGAAGAGATGTTTGTGTTCCTAATTTGAATACTTTTTTTTTTTTGCTTTAATTTACATTGTTTGATAGTTATAATAATTTTGATTAAGCCTGAACATGACTTTATTTTTTGTTTAGACACGCAGAACAATTAATTAATCCTCGATGTTATCTTAATAGAGATGAGAGACTGAATAGGATCAGAATTTCGAAAACAGTTTGTAAAATGTCAAATGGTTTATTTTATATGTCAGTCCTTACAATTCCTTTTGAAATTTAACAAAAGTTTGGTACAGTATAAGTTATTAATCCGGTTGTCAAGCAAACATCTAAAAAAAAATCTTACTGAAAATATCCTTGCGTTAGTTTTACATCACCATATTGCTCCACAAACTCTGCAAATATGAATAGTGTCAACCTATCCTGATCGGAGGTCGAACCCAGGACGCCTGGATGGAAGAACAGCACGCTATCGCTTGAGTGACAGACGAGGAGCACTTAGTCTTGCATTGGTCCATTTTTTGCCCTATGCGGTGCAGTGATTGTCTAAGTTTGACAAATGGCCTGAGTGGTATTCGTGAATCTGATTCTGACAGATGGATCATCCTGCCTCAGGCCTGATAGAGCCAGAGCCCATATCCAGGCGAATATCTCAGTCTCAGGTACTATATCAGCATCGAAAACCCGTACTATTCCCATTACTTCATCTCAGCTTAGTTTTAACTATTAAAAATCATACATGAAATGCGAGGGTGGTAAAGAGCGTCTGAAACGTCTGCTTTGTCTACCACACATTCATCACAATCTGGCAGGGAATCGAACCCGGCAACCTGGGTGGAAATTCGACGTGTAAAGATGCGGCAAATAGTGTGTTAGTTTCCATCTTAATTCTACTTATTCTATTACTTCATCTCCTACCATTTGTACAGTTGATTCAGGCAGCACTGCACACACACACACACACACACACACACACACACACACACACACACACACACCACAAAAACACATAATACACACACGTATTATGAACATATCGGTTGGGTTCTCTTCTAAAGCGGTACTTGTAAGATGTGACGTACGTTATAGAATTTAACTCTCTTTTTTCTGTTCTCCTCTGTTACCGTCTTACGACAAAATGTGGTTCCTTCGCTTGACAACGATGATCTTATAGTGAACGCATAATATGAAGTTGAAATACTTTCACTGCTTGTTAACCGCTAAGCAGAGCAGTGCGTATTTGGAAGGTACCCAAATTTTATCCGTTTATACTAAGATAGCCTCCTTCACCAGTAGATTACTTTCATGAAGGGCAGCTTGCACATTTATCTGTTCCTGGCGCGGTCTAGACAACCAGAGAGAGATTCCAGCGAGAAATTGGGTTGGTCGACGAAGTTTATGGTTGAAGTCCTTATTTTTAAAAACAACTGTTTTAGCATGATCTTGCATTTTGTTTTCTGCTTAAAATGTGAGCGTAAATATGTAAATAAAAGTCTTTGTTTATGTGAAGTTAAAGTTTAAATTCTATTTATATTTCCTGCTCTTTTCATATTTATTTCTTGTCTTCTTTTTTTTTTTTTTTCTACATTGTTATTTAATTTGTCACATAGACTATATTTACTTTCTTACGTCCTTCCTCTCTGTTATTGCGTCCTTGCTGTCTTAACTTGATTTCAGCTTTTATCTTAGTTAGTGACGGATTAAACATTATTAGTTACTCAGGAAAAAGCGAGCAAAAGGAATGTGGCTAAAGAAATGAGTAAATAAAAAGGTACATAAAACTGAATACTGTTGATGCACTATTTTTAGAGATAGAGAGAGGACTCTTAGCGTGACTCGTCTAGGGTCGTAACATTTTAAGATCTCCCACTTATCAGACAAGGGAAAGAAGATAAGTTACCTCTCCTCTACCTTCATTCTTCTTTTCCTCAATGTTTTGTAATAATCTTGTGGATTGTGGTCATTTTATAACGATTATAAAAAATATTCTGCACTTTATAATAATGTAGGTCTTGTTTCATTATCTTTTAGGGTACCACGACAATAAGAAATTAATTTGTACGTAGCGTCTTCTCACAGATTGATTCATTCTGAGCCAATGTTATTTCATGTACCGTTTCGGTTGCTCAGTTGACAGCGTGTTGGCTTAAGATGACTACGGGCCCTGGTTTAAATCCCGGAGATGACGTAGTTGTATTTATTTAGTTGATAAAGCCAGCGTTCTTGAAGGTTTTTCTCGGACTCTATCTGCTTCCCTCCATTTCGCAATCACTCTCGATTTTTAAATGCATAACCATTTCAATAGTATCTACCTAAATGGTGCAGGTGGATGTAGTTCTGTGACTGACGTACAGGTGGCATCAGTTTGAGGAGGCATCGGGGAGGCGGGTGAAAGAGCGGCCTAGCGGGACTTCACCGGACCTTGAGTCTACATGCCTGAATCGACAGATTGCACCACGTAACTGAGTCGCGATATCTACAAGAGAGCAACCATTCGGACCCCACATAAAGGAATGATAAAGTGGAATAAGTCTCGGGCTGCAATGCTAGCGTTCTGGTCTCTCCTCCGTATAAAGGAAAAAAAAAATGCTATTTCCTTATACATCTTGATTACACAACTTTTAACACTGTATCACTTCGGAAAACGTATTAGTGTCTTTCACGTGTTAAATTTTATGTTACCTTGTTGTTTCGGCCTGCTGTTGGCCATCTTCAGAACTGGTTGTTGCTGATTTTGGCGCCTTTTGTTTTGTTTCCTGTGAGGATGAGTTTGTGTTTGTGTCTCAACACACAAACAACATAAACAAACAAATACAACCACACTGGCGTATACAAACTCAAATGTAACACCTGCAACAACTTCTACAGATCATCTCAAACACGTTACAAAGAACACAACTATAACAAAATTACAAAACACTTCCACATATGCAGAACACATCACAAATGCTAACCACACCTACAGAGACATGGAAATTCTACACATCCAAATAAAAAGCCAGAAAGTAAACACACTAGAACAATACGAAATATACAGACACATAAAAACACATCCAAATGAAATTCTCAACACACAACTCCATTTCAGAACACACACACACTCTTTGACTCCACATTACATTACACAAACACACCCCCCACAGGAAACAAAACAAATGGCGCCAATACCAGCAACAACCAGTTCTGAAGATGGCCAATAGCAGGCCGAAACATGTTAATAAGGTAACATAAAATTTAACACGTTGAAGACATTAATATGTTTTCCGAAGTTGTTTCCTTGTTTCTGCTCAAAATATGGAACCGTATATTTTATATTTATTGGAGATTAGCATCAAAATACATCATGACTTGTAGTTATTTTGGAGACCAATGAATGTTCTGGGGGAAAAAAAAAGTGGTAGACTGGCTTTTAAGGTCGAGCCGACAGAAATCTGAGTTTTATCTTTCGTATCGTACAGGAATGTTCACCACAACCCACGTAATAGAAAACAGTCTTCATAAGTAGTCATTAAACGTGGAAGTTGTGGGTTTCGGAGAAGATTTTAGTTGTGAATGGCTGTAATCTTGCACTTATCGCATCGTTACTCTTCACTTGTCACACTGCGGAGGCAGTGCTGGCACCCGCTTCAATGATCAAGGTTCCAACCGAACGAGAACACGTCGACCGAGTTATATTTACAAACGCACTCCAATACTTTGGGTGAAAAACTTGGGAAGCCCGGGCCAACCAGCAGGTCTAACTTCAAACAAGGATTCATGCAGGCAAGCTTGGTGTTGGGTCGAGAGGGAGGACGCCTGCTGAATACATTGACCTTCCAACATAATAATAATAATAATAATAATAATAATAATAATAATAATAATAATTACTTACTGGCTTTTAAGGAACCCGGAGGTTCATTGCCGCCCTCACATAATCCCGCCATTGGTCCCTATCCTGAACAAGATTAATCCATTCTCTATCATCATATTCCACCTCCCTCAAATCCATTTTAATATTATCTTCCCATCTACGTCTCGGCCTCCCCAAAGGTCTTTTTTCCTCCGGCCTCCCAAGTAACACAATAATAATAATAATAATAATAATAATAATAATAATAATAATAATAATAATAATGGCAGCGGTGAGGATAACATGCACGATACAGATCTTGCAGGGAATACCGACGGAAGGAATGCGAATGAAACAATGCGATAAGGAAGAGCGGGTGACAGGAAAGGTCACGAGATAGCTTGAATGTTATTCAAGAGTAGAGTTGGAAGAGAAATGACATCGATAGAATCAGTCTTGTGTTGTGATAGTTACATTAGGACTTGAATAAGTATCTTCTATCGCACGATATTATTTCATTCGTAAACATAGTGTGGGTTATTTAAATGATATCTCACTATTTGACATTTTCATATATCGTGTCTTCTTGTCTTTTGATCGTACGAGTATACATATATTATTACACATAAAAAAAACTTGGTACTTCGTGCGTCACATACAATACCTATATTTTAACAACTGATTTTGCACTTTGTTCGCTTTGTGAGGCTAAAACTTTGGGTTTACTTGCAGAAATTTATGGAAATATTAAATATTATTGGGTTCTATATCAGAGTATATTATAATCATACAAATTAAATATTTAAATTGTATCGTTGTTGTTCCTGCAATAACTCCTATGTGATATATTTATCCATTTTCAGATTTTTACTCTATTAAATAACTTAAATAGTGATACAGCAAATAATAAAACCTCCTATATGTAATTATATTTCTTTCTTTCGAAAATGTAAGAATTCACAATCTCCGATGTACGGCTACCATATGATGAATAAATGTGTGTTTTTCCTCCCACTGAAAAATTGTATATTTTGCACTTAGGAGTTATTGCAGGAACAACGACGGTATGTTTCTTTCTCTTTCTACACCAGCCCACTTGTTTTTCTCCCTCCAGTTCGTAATGTATCATGCTCTTGAAATTGCGGTCATCTTGCGTGTTGGAACCATTTATTTTCAATTATATTTAACATTCTAAATTTGTTTCTTGATGTCTTCATTTCTCTTCTCACCACGCAACGTTACCCAACTACAGATCTAAGAAAATGTATTTTGCTGAATGTAATGTTTTTATTCGTATTCAGATACCTGCATATTCTGCACTATTCAGAGTGAACATAAATAATGACATTAATTTCTGGGAGTTATTCTTTTAGATATTTCAAACTAAAAACTTCCATACAACTTTGCTCGTTTTTTGCTTCCTTTTTTGCTTCGTTTTGTTTCGTAGCATGTTTCGGGAATGCTATTGATTTAATTTTCAATATGCTCTGTCAATTTAAGGGAGCAGTGTATTATGATAAGTGATTGAAAGAATTTTAGTTCTGTTCTTTAAATGAGCAAAAGTTTGATCGAACAAATGTAACTTTTCGCTCTGAAAAGGAATTTTGCAATGTTACATTTGTTCCGGTTAAATAGTAATAGAAGTTATAATTTTTAAATATAACTATAAATGACTGGAATGACCTACCTGCAGCGGTCTTTGAAGGCTGTCCTTCTTTAAGAAGATTCAAGAATAAATTAAAAAGTTGTGTAGAAAGTGTAAATTAAAATTAAGGTGATATTTATTTTTTAAGGTGACGTATTTATTTAGCCTGACGAGTTACTCCTTTGCTTTGAACTGTAAATTATTTAAAAATACCTTCTAAGAGGGTCTTAGACTAGAAATGTTTAGTTTAAATGTAGTTATGTTTATAAGTATGAATAAGGGTGTAATTATTTTTCTTATTTGAACTGTTGTATTAATGAAGCGTGGTGAGTCAGTGAAGTTATGGTTTTAAAGTGCAGTGAATAGTTTCGATCAGTGATAATTCATAGTGTCAATGAAATGTGTACTATAGTGTCGGTGAAATGTGTTATATAGTGTGAGTGAAATGTGTTTTAAAGTTTCAGTGAAATGTGTCATATGCCACTATAGTGAGTGAGATGAGAGTAAAATGAAAGATTATTATCAGTACCAATGTGAAACTTATGGAGGACCTATGCATATGTAGGTTGTAATGTAAAATTAGGTTCACTTATTAATTAGGTTACTTTATGTATTATTATTAATTGCAATTATTGTGTATAATTGTATTGTATATTCTTATTGTATTGTCTACATAATTGTATTGTGTATTGTATAATTGTATTGCGTATTGTAATTTTATTGTGTATTGTTTATATTGTGTATACCACTCCCACCGGGTGCTTGCCCACTTGCAGTGTAAATAAATACATACATAAGTTCGATTAATTAAAATGTGTCTGAGTAAAACTTACAGCAGAGTCCGTATAGGCAAGTTTCTATCTGATGCTTTTCCAATTCACTGCGGGCTAAAGCAAGGAGATGCACTATCACTTTTTAACTTCGCTCTAGAATGTGCCATTAGGAAAGTTCAGGATAACAGACAGGGTTTGGAATTGAACGGGTTAAATCAGCTTCTTGTCTATGCGGATGACGTGAATATGTTAGGAAAAAATCCACAAACGATTAGGGAAAACACGGAAATTTTACTTGAAGCAGGTATAGTAAATCCCGAAAAGACGAAGTATATGATTATGTCTCGTGACGAGAATATTGTACGAAATGGAAACATAAAAATTGGAGATTTATCCTTCGAAGAGGTGGAAAAATTCAAGTATCTTGGAGCAACAGTAACAAATATAAATGGCACTCGGGAGGAAATTAAACACACAATAAATATGGGAATTGCGTGTTATTATTCGGTTGAGAAGCTTTTGTCATCTAGTCTGCTGTCAAAAAATCTGAAAGTTAGAATTTATAAAACAGTTACATTACCGGTTGTTCTGTATGATTGTGAAACTTGGACTCTCACTTTGAGAGAGGAACAGAGATTAAGGGTGTTTGAGAATAATTAGGAAAATATTTGGGGCTAAGAGGGATGAAGTTACAGGAGAATGAAAAACGTTACACAACGCAGAACTGCACGCATTGTATTCTTCACCTGACATAATCAGGAACATTAAATTCAGACGTTTGAGATGGATAGGGCGTGTAGCACGTATTGGCGAATCCAGAAATGCATATAGAGTGTTAGTTGGGAGACCGGAGGGAAAAAGACCTTTGGGGAGGCCGAGGTGTAGATGAGAGGATAATATTAAAATGGATTTGAGGGAGGTGGGATATGATTATAGAGAGTGGATTAATCTTGCACAGGATAGGGATCAATGGCGGGCTTAAGTGAGGGCGGCAATGAACCTGCTGGTTCCTTAAAAGCCATTTGTAAGTAAGTAAGTAATCTCTTTTACAACTTGTATTTCTTGATCAATCTGCATCAGTTTGCTTAGAAATCTTGTGTCTTTAACTTATAAATAATTTCAGTACGGTATCTTCTGTAGTTTCTGAGATAATGGGTAATTGAATAAGGAAATTCAACATTGGCGGTATAAGGCAATTAGTCTCCCCTAATGTCATATTTCTCCATCATTGCTTGAAGATGTGACAGTTATCCCTTAAATATTTCAACTCAATCGTTCTGTGAAGTCTAAAATGGTGGAAAAATGCTATTCACGACGTATCTCATCGTTTCTTTGTGAAGCAGAAAGGTGTATACTGAAACGTGTCTATTCAAGCTTGTCACATATTTGTCCGATCATATCCTATCCGATCCGAGCCGGTATTAACAATAAAAAGTGGATTGTGTTGTGTACATACATAAAAACAAATGCAACTTCCGCTCACTTAATTCAGTCCGTCTCGTCTCTATGCTACATAATCCTTCGTCTGACGTTGACAGTCAACTTTTCTACCCGATAAAATTGAAATCTGTCAGATGAGTGGTCAGTTTCTGGTGCGCATACATATTATACAACGCTTCATTTATTGCAGCTTGTAAAAGGGATTTAGAGAGCAATTAAAAATTGTAAAAAAAAATAATAATAATCCGATGAGATCACATGCCTTATTAGTATCATAGGAGACATTAGATATACCGCAAATTCATGTGTAATATTATGTAAAGGTTTATATTAGAGATTAACAAAACTAACTGCCGCTCTCGCTCGCTGTGTTAGTTGCATTTAGGGTTACCAGTCCGGCAGCCCTCCTTTTTAATCTTTTTATCCTGTCCGGCAGGCATTTAAAAAAAAATTGAAATGTCCGGCATTTCGCATTTCAGCTAGAATTAATATGAATATTGAATAATGTACGATATTATGCATAGAATATCTAAACAAATGGTGAAAACCTATGAAAGAATTTAACTGTTTTCAATTGTTGAAGCTGGAGCACATAAAAACATAAAATATGATGATCTATTGACATGCATTGAATTAATTTAGTAAAATATCGCTGCAATCGAAAAGTATTGGGAATAAATTTGAATAAGGAACAAAAGTTTCCTTCCTAGGCAGGATTCGAACCACGAAAGTCTTAGGGCCGTATTCATAGACATTTCGCAGCACTCGCTATGATCATGCTAAGCTAGCCCCGGCTATCCACTGGTTACTTGTACAGAATTCAAATCATATCCTATTGCTAACACTTGTTTATGAATACGAAAAACGCTGATCGTCCACCGGAAGCCCGCGCTAAAAATGTCTATGAATACGGCCCTTAGTTACCAGTCTATCGTGCTCTGGAGTGAACAAGGCTCTGAAATCAGCTACAAAGGTCGGTCCGGTTTTTTTTGCCACTACTGTACACCCGCAGCGACAACTTCTGAGAGGAGGGTGTCGTCTTTGAAGGGGAGGAGAAGAGGAAATGTAAACCTTAAGAGATAATTATAATTTCTGAATAATGAGACGTATCTTTTATTTTTATTTTAACACAAATGCTCCCATATAAGTAAAATTAATAAAATGTATATTTTGATGATTTTTGTACTATTACTTGGTGACATTTGATTTGACGAGTTGGCAGCTCTGTGAATAATACTGTCTGATGTGCCATGGACTGTTCGCCTTCGTCATTTGAAAGCGATTTGTTGGTTCGGACAAGTTTGTGACAAGCTTTGAAGAAGAAAATAAATTATGGAATGAATAAATCTATGGTAAAAGAACCCAAAACTATTGAAAGTCTGCCGTGCTTTCACTTTGTATTTAACAGTTTTAGAGTTCACTTGGATTCGAATCCCAGCCCCTTTGATGAGAGTGGTTAATTGACTGAACTACGGCTGGACCAGTATTCGGACCTGTCTCTGTATATTTTTACTTTCGTACTAGCTTCTGTGAAAGCAATGTTTTCATTTGTCATCTGGTGATGGATGGTTGGGTTGCCCTCAGCATGGAAGGTGACTTGAGGTCAGCAACAGTTCTTAAAATACAAATAAGTGGGACTGCAGAACACATCTTTGTAGATACAGATCAAAGCCTCTCTGCAAGCCGCTCTCTGTCATATTGAGGCTGCGAGATGGGTATCACCACTTTCGAGAACATACTGAAATGTCTCTTTCAGTTATGTTAAACCGATGTCATGTTGAATTACATACAGTGCCTCTCATTAATGTTCGGTCACTCTTACTTGTTCAATTTTGCAAGCTTTATTAAGTATATTAAATTCAAAAAGTATATATTGCTAATAAAATGAATTATTTACATATCAGTTTATAATAATGTTATAGATTTACTTTAAAATGTAATTTGAATGAAATAAATAATATTTCTTCAAAGATTTCTCGTAATCGAAGTCAATTTAATATTCCCCCCCCCAAAAAAAAGGCAATAACAAAATAAAACAAAGCACAATTATCTTGTATAATGACCTTTATGTCTTATTACTTCTTGTGTTTTGACATATTAGACTTCTTTTCGTGTACTACGTAAAGATTAATTTTTTTTAGTCTTACATAATTATTTGTTATGGTTACCATTAGTTATTAAAGGAGAAAAATTCGCTCCGGAACCGGGGATCGAACCCGGGTCCCCAGTTCTATGCACTGGGCGCTGAGCTACGAGGCTCAATCCACAGCACCGGATCGAATTTTTCTCCATTAATAACCAATTTTTTTCGTGTATTCAGAGTTAATTGTCATATTTTTCCTAAAATCTACTTCTGAATACATATTTTGATCTTATTAATGTTATTCTTAATTATCCGTCCAATTCACCTCAAATGAGTCCTTCAGTATAAAAGTGGAACATGTCCATATTTCACATTTCAAGAAAACAGCATTTTAATTCATTAACAGGCTTATTTTACACATTATTATGAATTATATAATACATACAAAAGTTAGTACTAAATTAACGTTTGTATATATGCTATTGACAATGCATGTAATAAACGAGTTAATGAATTAAAATGCCGTTTTCTTGAAATGTAAAATATGGACATGGTCCACTTTTTTAGTCAAGGGACCAAATATTTTCAATTGGGTTGAGATCGGGGGATTTGGGCGGTGTGTCCATGACTTTGGGACAGTTGTTGAGAAACCACAGCCTCGTAGTGTTCGCCTTATGCTTGGAGTCATTCATTATCTTGGTAAAAATTAAATATCTGAAATTTTTCGCCATTTTTCCGTATTTAAATAACCGTGAGAAAAGTAATTTTCATTATCCTAGCCTACGATTTGCAGCCTAAAACCGTAATACTGCTTCGCCGTGTTTTATAGTTTTCTGCAAATTTTAATTTTTCAGCTCCCGAGTTGATTGACGCCAAACGCTACACTCCGTTCTGATCCAAACAAATTGATCTTGCATTCATCAGTAAATATAATATTCTCCCAGTGGGTTTCTTCCTTGTTTAAATGTATCTTTAACTAACTTTTCTTCCTCCTATTCACTTCATTGATTGAAGTTTCTTTCTTGGCTACTCTCTCATGATATTGGCAGATAGTACAATGCATATTTAATGTGATCTTATACATTGCGATCGAGAAGTCTCTCCGCAGTGCTTGTGTAGCCGAGAATCCACTAGGCAGAGAATTCAAGTGTATTTGTTAGAGAATTCAAGTGGCAGCACTGACCGCTAAGCATATGATGGACTGGGGATGTGAAGTTGTCAAACGGGAATGAATGGGGAAGTGCCAACTTTCTACAGAGTTGTATTGTAGGATTATTAGAACTAATAGAGCTGCGGAGGGACTTTTCGATCGCACTGTATAATATGACACAGTTTACGGCGTTTTTGCAGTATTTGAAGTAAAATATGTTATGTTTATATTAATTTGTTCTCATTTCCTTACGTAATTCAACCTTTCCCACTTGTAATACTAAAATTAACCTGATTTTATTTATATCAACGAATATAAAATCAAGTGATCCTGCGCAGAGAAATGAATTTGTTTGAACGGATAGAATGTTTCCATTTTCTCATACTACATTCTAAATAAATTACTTAAATAATGAATACAGCACCATGTGTTTATGTTGTATAAGAAATTAAAAAATAATTTAAATTATGTTGAAATATTTCTATCAATAAGATGCATGTATTGCGCAATTATAAATCCCAGAACAATTTATTATGAGTATCCTACGTTCTCTATAGAATAGCTTTTTTCACACGAGGCAGCCATTGTTTTCAATTTTATTATGGAAGATATCGCAGGACAGAGGATCAAGATATGAACAGTTTGAGGTTTACTTTTCTTTACACAGCTGTGGTATAACACCTATTTTCTCTGAAATTATGCGCAGTAATAGATAGTTGTGCTTAAGCATAATTCATGAACGTCCGACTTTATGTTTATGGAAATTATTATACTGACCAGCTTCTCTCTGCCCATTCCACATTTAATATTCGCTGTCATACACAATAATCTCAGTTTATCAGATGACATCATAGTTTGTTTCTGTAGATCGCCACTGGCACTTCGAAAATGAACCATCAATTAAGTTAGAGAGAAGGAGAAAATAACTAGTTACCTGTTGAGAGGAGTTCAGCTACTAGGAATATTTTGTAACTTATTCCAAGTTTTAAAATACATAGAGAGTGAGAGAGAGAGAGAGAGAGAGAGAGAGAGTGTGGCCTCATCCCCATTTTGGAATCATTTGCCTGAAACTCACATGTAACATATTTAAAAGACAATAATAATTATCGTTTAATACTATGAAGTTTAAAATAAATTTAGACTTCTCAAAAGTTACTACTAGAACCCTGCCTTCAGTCACTTTGGATACAAGTTAGGTATAAGTCGAGCATTTCTAACCTCGCTGTGTACGGAGAGCTCTGTCAATCAAAACAGTGCAAGCAGCAGTGAATCTGTCTCCCCGGTACTCTACTGTGTGTTTACATCTTGCGTCTCTGTGTGTGGACGTTGTGGACAGTAGCTACGATAGTTTACAGTAGTCATGCGACAAATTATTATTTTATAAGACTGAATAAGAATAAACTATTTATTTTAAGTCAAACAAATATTATTTTTACGATAAATATATTGCAATTTATTACATACTGGAGACGTCGTACAGGTTTGAATTATTAGTTCAAAAGACATACATCTCATTAAACAAACCTATATATTCTATGAACTTTACGAGCGTCTATGCATTACAATGAATTATCATAAACATTTTCAGATTCCCTCATGCGAGCTACTACATTTTCGTAGCAGGCAGTAAATGATTTCTACGTAATGTTGTTGCACAAGGACGTTTTCTTTCTATATATTTTTCTATGAATTCTTGAAAGTGACTATTTTCGACCTTCTCAAATGGAATATCCGCTAATACCAACATTTTACACAAGTCATTGTAAAATTCAGACCGATTAGCGGGAAAGTCGGAAGTGGAAGGCACGTTTACATGCTTGGTGGACAATTCTTTTACACGTGTAACATGTGTTTTCGTGTTGCAATGTTTCTTATAAAACGCCGTTTGTTGGTTTTTACTTCCATGTTGCATACCTTACAGAAAATGTTTTCTTCTTTCTGCATGAAATACTCGTTACCAAATTCTTCTATCATAGCACTGATCGTCAAGCGCCTACCTTTGGTTTGTTTGGCATGTTGACCGCGTACTTCATTACCTGAACAGCAGAACGCAACAGTGCAGATGAGGGGTGGTGCCACGGAGCTGTACTCTGTATACACATACACTGCTGCGGGTTGCTTTGAGCGTTTAGGGGACCAAAGGCAGGGCTCTAGTTATTACGAAGCAAAATCCATTCTTCATCGCTTCTGAGTGAATGGACAGACGCCGACCCTAAATAAATCTAGTTATTACGTTGAGAATGGTAGCTTCATAATTTATTTGAAAATCATCGGGCAATTTGAAACAACCTGTGAGCAGAAATATAAAAGATTTGTTATTCTAAATATGGTCATGTCGGTACAAACAGTCGCATAATATTGTTCTTTCAGTGTCGCACTCGCAACGTCAGTGATGAATTGTTTCTTCATAAATAAATATAATACAATCTTTAAATTATTATCCCTTAAAGGGGGGGAGGGAGGGGACCTTGAGCCCGATGAGCCTTTACGCTGCGTCCTAACACAGTCCCGTTATCATGAGGAATAATTTGTAAACAACCCATCTCGGTCTCATAGTTTGGAATGAAATAATTTGACATTTTGAGGGAATGTTTATTGCAACTTAACAAAAATCGATACTGTTGAGGTAGATGTAGTAACTTAAAACCTTGGTTTTTCTGAACCGACGCATGCGACGTGCGAGGTGCGAGGTCCGCCTCGCACAAATTCGGACTACACGAGAGATAGTGGTTTCCATAACTGTGAGATGCGAAGTCTGCGCACCTCGCAGCCATAGAAACCACTCACTATCTCTCGTGTAGTCCTGATTTGTGCGAGGCGGGCCTCGCACGTCGCATGCGTCGGTTCAGAAAAATTAAGGCTTTAAGGGAATCATTTCATTCAAAACTGAATAGTAGTATATTTTATTTCTCACATCCCAACATATTTGTAGTAGTCAAGGCGTTTCAAGATATTCAGTGCAATACTTATGTGAAATTTCGCACCCGTGTGGAGAAGAGGGAGAGAGAAATGATTGATAAAGAGGATTTTTAGGGAACTTATAACGAAACATGACAATGGCTTAATTTTTAAGTTTGAATGTGTTAAGGCTATTAGTTTCAAATGCCTTCCTGTCATCAACATATAGCATGTTTTGGAATTATCCAATGTCATCTATAATTATGAAAACTATTAATATTTTAACTCTTGCATAAAGGTATATAATGCATAATTTTTAACCATACCTTTACACTTACGTATACCGAAAGTTCTAATTATTTTAAAATAGGGAGGAAATGTATGCACTGTATTAGACTTCCTCTATCAACGAGAGAGATCGAGTTTGGTGGTTTAGAGTTTTCAAGGCGGGACTGACATGAGTTGTTCCTCTCTTGGTAAGCGAGACCGATTTGAGTTTTTGAAACCAGGAAATGGGACTGAGCGAGGATCCAGCCTTCCTGCATACGTCATTGACAGAATTTTAAGAAAATAAGTACTAATAGATAAAACTCATTGATCACATCCCAAATTGAAACACATTTAGATGTAAGAGATAAAATTGTATCTGCAAACCAAGTGGATGGGTGGGTTGATGGGTGGGTGGATGAGTGGATGAATGGAATGAATGAAGGATGGAAGGAAGGAGTTGTGGAAAAGTTGAGGAGAAACATTTAAAAGGTGTGCAAAAACGCGTTCTTGCAAGGGAAATTGGTGCTGAGAGAAAGTAGCTATATCAGCCCAAAGCCTGGTGGCCACTTTTCTCACTGCGAGTTTCGCCGTTTTATATCATTGCAAAATTTAGAAAAAAACTGCGAACTGATGCCTTCATGCATTAAATAACATGCTCAGTAAAACAGACTCCGGACGCGGAACAAAAAACATTCATTCATTCATTCATTTAGTGTTCTCCCCAAGGGCAGGTCTTTCACTGCAAACTCAGCTTCCTCCAGCCTTTTCTATTTTCTTCCTTCCTCTTTGTTTCCTCATATGATCTATATATCTTAATGTCGTCTATGATCTGATATCTTCTTCTACCCCAAACTCTTCTCCCGTTCACCATTCCTTCCAGTGCATCCTTCAGTAGGCAGTTTCTTCTCAGCCAGTGACCCAACCAATTCCTTTTCTTCTTCCTGATCAGTTTCAGCATCATTCTTTCTTCACCCACTCTTTCCAACACAGCTTCATTTCTTATTCTGTCTGTCCACTTCACACGTTCCATTCTTCTCCATATCCACATTTCAAATGCTTCTATTCGCTTCTCTTCACTTCCTCGTAATGTTTATGTTTCTGCACACTCCATACAAAGCACTTCACTAGTCTCTTTCTTAGATCTTTTTCCAGAGGTCCGCAGAAGATGCTCGTATTTCTATTAAAAGCTTCCATGGCCATTGCTATCCTCCTTTTGACTTCCTGGCAGCAGCTCATTTTATTGCTTATAGTACTTACACACCAAGTGTTTGAAGCTGTCCACTTGCTCTACTGCCTCATTTAGAATTCGCAAGTTTGTCTTCTGTATTTTTCTTCCTATGGCCATGCTCTTCGTCTTATTTTCATTTATCTTCTTCCCATACTGCTCACAGCTGTCATTTAGCTCCAGTAGCATGTGTTTTAGTATCATTTCCTCTTATGCTAACAACGCCATATCATCAGCAAATCTTACGCACTTTATTCTTCTTCCGCCTTCTATCACTCCTCCATGTTCTGAAACAGTTCTTTACTAAATCCTTCAAGTAAATGTTGAACAGGGTAGGTGATAAAGGACATCCTTGACGAACTCCTCACCCAATTATACACAGTATTTGAGAGTAAAAAGGGAGTACTGAACTAAATATTTTGAGGGTAGGAGCAAGGGATGACATATGCTATTTCCTCAGCAGTCTCGTTCGGTATATAGGCCTAACAGCAAAATTCCGACTGCAGCCTATTTATCTGAGCGAACCTATTTCCTAACGAACACTATAATTTCTGCTGTAAAGAATACTAGGAATCGGATAAACAAACTGCCAAACATTGAGATGCAGACGAAAGAAACTTCATTGCACCGTTTTGTATATGTCACTCGAGGCAATTCAGTGGCACTGATTTTTCTTATTGTTAGCAGTAACCCACCACAGTATTGGAAATAGATTTCCAAAGTTAAGCACGAATGGATACTGGAGGAAACCGTTCTGCATCGCTGCTGATACGATGTGTGCAGATGCATATACATATTATGATCCTTCCAAGATTTTCAGGGATTTCCAGAAATTGTGCAGTAGATGATAGACTGCTCGTCCGCAAGGCTGCGCAGCCGGTATTCCTCGATAATTCTGGGATCGAAACAAAAAAGAATGTATAAATTTGAAAGGGAATGCGAGTACGTGATCGGGAGTGTCCACGATTTCTTGGAAATGTCTTGCCAACAATGCTGTCATCTGTCGGCACTACAAAGATGTATTTTCGTAACGAATGGGGAAAGGTTAAACTGTCTCGTGCAGGGCATCCGGCCAGCAAGACAAGAGCGATGCGGGAGGCGTATGTAGTGCAAATGGAAAGCTGTGTATGTGTCACGTTTCGTAGAAGAAGAGCTGTAGTATTGACCATAATGCACGCAGCGGTTTAAGGCTCATTTTCATTGCTCAGAGATACATCCATTATTCCGTTCTCGCTCAGAATTTATTTGTAGTATTGACCTCTTAAATAGAATTCCATTTCTCGTTCCTTGTCCGTCAGAGGCCTCTGCGATTTCAGGAGACTTTGTGCAGATGTCTGCAATTCCAGTCGAGACCCGAGAGTATAGAACATACTGTTCTCCAACCAGGAGATTAACCGTGAAAGGAATGTGTTTACTATTGCGTCATCTATTGGAGCGAAGTAGGTCAGTTAAAAACATGCGCTTTCCTGATTATGTTATTTCCTTTATGGAGGGATTAAAAGACCAGGAGATTAACCGTGATCTAATTTTGTAACCAGGGTAGCATAAATATGTGTGTATCAGTCTTATATTTTGTGCTTTGAGAGTTAGCCATTGGAGATGCGTGTACCCACGTGTGTGACCTTATGACATCAACATTCATTCATAGCATTACCCCGCTGCGTCTCATTAGACCTTCTCCTGGTTGGAGTACAGTAGATGCCTATATGTCAGAAGAGGAGGAGCCTAACCTTTTAAACAAAACTGCTAATATGACCACATCCTGGGGCATTTTCGTAATGAATACAATTATTATAAATTGTTAACTTTATTTTTAAATTGAGGCGTTCTCTGGAACTAAAACTGCAAAATCTTGAATTTGAGATACAGAGCATCAAACATTTTATAACTCGCTGTAACAGCATTGTACAGATCGACTTCAAATGTTTGTAGAAGACGCTGTATTTTTTAGAGGGAAATAATATTTTGTCAGAAGGAATATGTGTTATTAAGGATTCATTGTATTATTATGTTGGAAACAGAAAAACGAGGTAACGTACTTTATGTTGTTATAGCAGGCAGAAACGTACGCAGAATTCCGTCAAGAGTGGGGGTCATTATTAAAATTGTTTACAATTTACAGTATTTAAAATTTTGTGCATTATTATTATTATTATTATTATTATTATTATTATTATTAATAGTAGTAGTAGTGGTAGTGTTATTGCTCTTATTATTATTATTATTATTATTATTATTATTATTATTATTATTATTATTATTATTATTTTATTATTATTATTTTATTATTATTATTAGTAGTAGTAGTAGTAGTGGTAGTGGTAGTAGTAGTAGTAGTGGTAGTAGTGTTATTATTATTACTATTATTATTATTACTATTATTATTATTATTAGTATTAATAGTAGTAGTAGGTCCTGGTAGTAGTGGTAGTGTTATTATTATTATTATTATTATTATTATTATTATTATTATTATTATTATTATTATGTTACGATATATTTATTAATATTCTATCCTTGAAATGTAATTTTTTCACAGCAATCCAGTTTTTAACAAACAAGCTAAGTTTCATATTGTGCCGGTTTCATTTCATTACAAGGTCGATCGAGGCGGTAGAGGTCTCTATAATAAAGATAATTCCAACATGAAAATGTGGAGCCTCATCTTAAATCAACTTTGTATTGGATGGGTACTGGGTGTCACTTCCATGTAATAGTACACACTCATGGAGATTCTGAACCTTCTGTATGTAGATATCATTTTCTTTCCATATTTTTTTTTAAACTGCAATTTTATTCTCATTAGTAACCTGATATAAAGAGCCATGCTGAACAATTCTGAATCTGTCAATTTGGCGGTTCTTATGGTGATGCAAATCTTAGACTATTCTCATCCTCACCAATTGAATGTGTTAAGATTCGCTGTGCATCCACATTTCATACCGGCATTCCCACATGCTCCTAGACTAGCACCCTTCGTATATTCTCAACCGTGATCGGAGAAATGCTGATGAATACGATAATGGAATGAGGATTAACTGAAATGATGTTACCTGTTGTCTCGGAATATTTTCTGTACTTGTCTTATATAAGCATTTTATCACATTCTGCAAATGTACAGTACAAACAAAAATAGGACAATCGGTTACATGAATGGTTATGAGTTTGAATAATGTATTCTTGTTTATAGATTAATAACCAATTTATGGAAAGTAAGAGCACTCTATCTAGTACCTCAGTCTTGTGTTTTGCCTACATCCTATACTTTTCTTCACTGTTGTGTTTCTGTTCAGATTTCTTCAAGTGTAATGAACACATTCCGGAATACAGACCGCTCATTTCTATGTGGTCGTAAACAGTTGATTTATATCAGATCTTGAAACCACTTCCTTCCCTGCTTTCAAATATAATCTCCCTGGCTTTCGAGAAAAGGTTACAATCTAAACACTGATACCAACATATGAAAATATCCTTTTCACTTCTGACGTTCTGTATTATAAATCAGAAAATTCGAAATCTTTACGGAGAAATTTACGTAAATGTGGTGCAAAATTTAAGCGCAATCGTTAAGGACATATCTGTAATTAAATAACCCAACGCTGCCTTAAATATTTATTTAGTTTTCCTGGACAACAAAAAAATACAACTGGCATATACATTATATTTTGTACGTAATGAATTGTTATCTGATAAAGGGGTTTAGGGCAACTTTGAAATGTTTCGTGTCTGTAGAGAATTTTACAATTTATTACTTAAATAGATTTGTCTCTGTTGAAAAGCTATTTAATGATCATGATTTAAAAATGTTCACTTCTATTAGTTGTATTTGTCTGTGAACACTTCAGGTAAGAACGGCAAAGCAATCGGTTGTGTACTTCGCTGACCCGGGAAGGAATCCTGTTGTCCCTTATCGTCTCAGCAAGGTAATCGAGTTCGTCCTGATCAGTTTTTATGATACATTATTGTTGTTTCAAGCCATATTTGAGATACTTATCCTATCTTTCCAGGCAGCACTTAATTTGGGGTTTTCTATCTGACCATCCAATACAGCTAAAAAAAAATGCGAGAAATTGACTTCCGATGCATCTTTCCTTCTATTCTTACAAGGAGAAGACACGCTCTGTATATGACCGAATTAAATAAGATTTTGTGACATGAAAGTACAAGACGTACTGTTTAAAGTCATACCTGGTATGGGTGGCCAGTGACCCCTCGTTTTCAAAATATTGGCTATTGTTTGTGACATACTTCCGTTAGGTATCTAATAGGAAAACAGACTGTGTAACGGCGTAGCTCATATGGTTGGATGCTGAGTTGTTATCCAGGCAACCTGAGTTCGAATCCTAATGCCTTCTCATTTTTTAAAGCTTGATAATATTATTATTATTATTATTATTATTTTATTTTTTTATTCACTTTCAGTTGTCAGCTCCTATATTCAAAGCCATGTTGAAATATGCGTGGTATGCATCAAAATTAATAAACGAATGAGAAGTGTTTGTGAATGTGAATGATATCTGATTCGCAGTAGAAGTGCGGAAAAATGTGTGTGACTGTGGACAACCTTCTTTCATTTGCTGTGCATGGTGCAGGAAATATGTTATGTTTTGTGTGTTTTTATAACATTTATCATAATGAATCGGGTACAAAATGAAGTGGAATAGCTGCTACAGAAACAGAACAGTGACACATCTTATCTTCCTACGTGAGTAATATTTCATTGTTTATCCTTTACAATACAATGTTAGTTAATTATAATTTGTTGAAAACATGATGAAGCTTTCAATACATTGAGAAATATGATATAATGTAAATAGATAACTGTGATCACAATATTAATCATTATTAAAAGAAAAAAATATAGGACCAGTTAAGATTCGAACTCAGGTTGCCTGGATAACAACTCAGCATCCAACCAGATACGCTGTTACACAGTCTAATGCTTCCCTATTGAGCACCTAACGGAAGTATGTCACAAACAATAGCCAATATTTTCAAAACGAGGGGTCATTGGCCACCCATACCAGGTATGACTTTAAACAGTACGTCTTGTACTTTCATCTCACACAATCTTATTCCATTCGGTGATATACAGAGCGTGTCCTCTCCTTGTTAGTTGCGTAGAACGGAGGGATCTTGGTTTGAAATCTTATCATTACTTTTTCCTCAATCTAATACTTTTCGAACAAATGATTGGAGGCCCCTCGCTGTGGAGTAACGGTTAGCATGTCTGACCGTAGGTAATTTTAAAGTTAACTTTATAAATAAAAGACTTTAGTTAAAATTAGCGTATGACATATCCTTAATTGGCACCTTCTGAGTGGTATATTTGAAATTGTATGATCTGCAGGGAATCTTTAAGGATTTGGGCGACGATTTTTTTAATTTAAAAAGATAGCATTGATAATTGTTCAAAAGAAATATATGTAAATTTTGGTAAAGAACCCCGAGCCCGAAAAAGTAAACGTATTACTGAGCAGTTGAAGAGAGGAATGTTATACTTGGCACTAAGGTAGGGAATACAAGGCACATAAACGGTCTTCTCTTCATGATGAACGTGATGAGCTTGGTTCAGTTGGATTTATGATAATAGCCTTTTGTTGTTGCCTGTTTAATGCTATTATATCAGCTCTTCTGTGAGATTAATCCCACGTACAATATGCTATTAATGGTTTAGTTACACGGAACGTACAGATAAAGTATGAGCATTAATTTGTAAATAAACGGTTCATTTTATGCAAAAAAGACAAAGATATAAATTGTTCATCTTTTTAATATCTCTCTAGACATTCATGTGAACCTTAAAATTTTAAAGAGATATGAGAACATCGGCAACGAAACTTTCCACACAATTTATTTTTTATTGGTAGAACTATGCGTTGTAAAAAATATTTCATTAGAAGTATTGGTTTCATTTCATACAAAGAACCATCTTTTAAAATTTGTGCACTCAAACCCCTAACACCATGCATTTTCATTCACAGTATTGAAGTTCTGATGCGGCGTCAGTAATGGATTTTGATTTCATTTTTTTAAATTCCAATAAGTCTAGTCAAGTACTAAATTAAAAAAGAATGGTTTTCAATCATATGACTTATCTTTGATGTAAATTATGCAATTATAAATTTACATTGTATTTTAAAATTAACGTTTTCGCCATTCAGTATGGCATCTTCAGACATTGATAATTAGAGATATCTTGTGAAATAAACATTGCATTAAAATTGTAGTGAAGATTTTTTACACAATATCAAAGTATACATTGTTGACGTCAATATTGAAAAACATTAAAACGGTAAGACACTTAAGTGTACCAATTAAAATTAAATTACAAGTATGTATACGGAATTAAATTAAGTGACTATATCATATTACGCTAAAATAAATGTGCATGGATGCTGTTGGTCAAATGCGTATATCACTTGTATTGGCATATTAAGAATAATTTAAAAAGAATACAAAAATTGTGTATGCAATACAAACTCAATTTCTGTATTCTTTTTAAATTATTCTTAATATGGAAATAAAAGTGATATACGCATTTGACCAACACTTCCATGCACATTTATTTTAGCGTAATATGATTAGAGCCCGGAATTTTAGATGCTAAAAGTTAAGAATGACACTGAGTGTAGATGAATAGAAGTGGTGCCCGTGAGGAGAGTTTTAAGCTTAGTTCACAAGAGTCCGATATGTACACCGGGGACAGAACATCTAGAAGCTTGGAGAGCGTTACTTTTAAGCGGTCCGACCACCCCCTCCTCCCGCAGTAACAGGTACGGTACCATTCGTCTGAAAAACATTTTCTGAACGGAAATTATTGTATTGTGAGAGCGCAGCTGGATCAGTGAAAGTAAGTGGTCAACGTTTTCAGTTTGTAGTGCAACGAATAATTCTGCTGTGTGTTGGCTCTTCTGTAGTGACGTCGCTGAAGCCTCTAGTTGTTATGTTCCCGGTGTACTAATAGACAACAGAGTTAAAAGGACTGAGCAATGGATCTTGTAAACTGTGCTTTAATTTGTAAGTGGGGTTAAGATGATTAAAAGACCTTTAACGATACCAAAGGGAAAAATACTGAATGACAAGAATGACATTTCAAAGAAGTGGAGGTATGGCAATGATCTTGTAAATCGTACGTTAGTTTGTAAGTGGTGGTTAAGTGGATTAGAGACCTTTAGCGGTACCGAAGGGAAAATACTGAATGACATCTCAAAGAAGTGGGGGCATGGCTTCTATATTTATAAACTATAGCGAGGAACAATATTAACTTTTAGTACCTAAAATTCCGTGCTCTAAATATGATATAGTTACTTAATTTAATTCCGATTAAATATGCATATTTGAAATTTCATTTTAATTGGTACACTTAAGTGTTTTACCGTTTTAATGTTTTTTTTAGTATTGACGTCAACAATTTATACTTTGATATTATGTAAAAAATCTTCACTACAATGCAATGTTTTCTTCACAAAATATCTCTAAAAAAATCTTTACTACAATGCAATGTTCTCTTCACAAAATATCTCTAATTATCAATGTCTGAAGATGCCATACTGAATGGCGAAAACATTAACAATTTTAAAATACAATGTAAATTATAATTGCATAATTTACATTAAAGATAAGTCATATGTTTGAATACCATTCTCTTTGAATTCAGTAATGGAGTTTGTGTAAGAATGTAAGATTATGTGCTAAATTTGTTATAATTTTCTTTTTATCTAAATATATTTTGTCGCGAAAATCAACTCCCAGCTATCTAATTATTTTTTATTTATGATCACTACTATGTATAGTTGGTCCATGAAGTGAAATGAGAGCTCCTTTAGTTAAAATAAATGTAATTACAAGCACCAACACACTTCACGGAAAATAAAACTTACCATATGTTATATTTAGCTATAAGAGCGGGGGATTACCGTACTAACGACACGATAACCCCGTTCTGGGTGGAATATTCGTTATCACTGCTGAAGCATGTGGATGTAAGGCCAGGATACGGCTCTTCGTTCATGGTCTTCTGTGGGCTGTCACGCCCAGGACTACTCATTTCTGTTTGTTGCTATTATTGTTGCCGTATTGATGAAATAATTATCAATAAGTACTCATAGACACAATCCGCAAGTGAAAAATTTCAGAATACGAAGGTAGCAATTTAAATCCTGTCCAAATTCAACCTCGCAAATTTCTAGCGCAATAATCAATAATAGATCCCTATTAGAAACAACAACAACCAAACTTTATGGCTTAGAAATCGATAATGTGTTAAATTGGAAAAATCATATTAAAGAAATTACCCCCAAACTAAACTCAGCATGTTTTGCTATTAGATCTATGCAAAAGATAGTAAATATCAATACCTTAAAAACAATATACGTTGCATACTTCCACTCGGTAATGAGTTTTGGAATAATATTCTGGTGAAATTCCAAAGATAGTAACAATATATTTCTATTACAAAAAAGAGTAATTAGAATAACAGTAGGTGCCAAATCTAGGGAATCTTGCAGGACTATTTTCAAAAAAACTACAAATAATACCCATGGCTTGTCAGTATATCTTTTCATTAATAATCTTCCTCGTATGTAATCGTGAAAACTTTGTAACTAATTCAACAGTTCATAGCATAAATACACGTCAAAAAATGACTGTCATACTCCATCGGCAAGTATGTCGTGCTATCAAAAAGGAGTGCTTTATATGGCAGTAAAAATTTTTAACAGCCTCCCTATCGATGTAAAAAATGAAACTCAAAACATAAGATTATTTAGAGCCAAATTGAAGAAGTACCTAATTTCTCACGCCTTCTATTCTGTAGGTGAATTCATGACATTCAATAACACTTCATGAAATTGATACTAAAACTTTGTGTTGTACCAGTAGACTATATTGTAAATCTCATCTGTATATATTTCATCTAGACTGTGACTATAAATTAAGATTTTATAATACAGGGACATCATTTTATTTTTACTAACATTTCTAATATTAACCTGGATATACCTTTGGCTTAAAGGTTGTGTGTGAACCGGAAACACCCCTTCCACTGGAGTTCAATGATACTGGCGTAAGATATAAACAAATCACTTTACTAGGTATAGGAGGGATGGAAAGTAGTTCATCCATTTACGTTAAGTAGGAAATATCGCAATTTTGGTTTGATAATTTTCATTAGGTTTTTCTTTAATCAAAATACAGTAAAATATTAACAATAAGTGTTTTTACTCTCGAACTGAGCTGTCCGTTCGGACGTATTCATTATGCAGCGCATATTATACTATCTATAGCACATTAGCGTACAATACAGAGAATGCAGTTAAATTGAAAAATAATCATAATATGGACATTTAAACACAGATTTGAAAATGATGGCCGTTCATTTCTATACAGGTTTCAATTCCTTTTTTGCATATTATCGCACTATATACAGTACTATTGTACCTAATTCCAATTACCAGTTTCGTCTTTCATACTACTAACTCATGTTGAAATAATTCTGTACCTACTCTATAAAAGAGTACCTTACATACAGTATATTCAATCTTCACTTCTGTCCGATCCGAAAAGATAAAATTATTCAGACATACTATTTATTATCCGTTTAAGTGGTTTTGTCGAGAGTCGTAGAAAGGAGGGAAATCACGTGACAGTTAATTACTTAACGAGGCCTTTTTATTTAAGTTATTTTAAACAGTTGTATAATATTACGTAGACGTCCAATTCCTAACAGAAATTAATGTTTTCAGAAAAGAGCTAAGACAGCCCAGCCACAAAGGGACGGGCAGAGGTGGGTGGAGGAAACCGGGATGCGTCATAGGCAAACGGACGACAGTACCTGTGCGAGAATATGATTCAATATTGAAAGCGAACATATTTCTGGAACGTACTATACTCACTAACTCAGTACTGTTTGTCTTTACTAAGACGTAAGGCGACTTTGACTGTATACGCGTGGTTCTGTGTGGAGATCGGTTGCAAGTTCATTAGTAGAGGGGGTGGGAGTGAAGTACATTAAAAAACACAGGTACAATAAAAATTGAAGTAAAAATTAAATGATGTCTCTGTAATATTAAGTTTTTTGACTTGTTCCATATTCTAGCTGTAAGCAATGTATGAATACCATGGAATTTTAACAAATACAATACAATACAACGTCAATCTCTGCATTGTTGTGTAAGGAGTTTCATAGAAGACACTGCGTCAGTACATATGTGTCTGCTGTAAGACAGGAGTGCATATCGTACGAAGCAGCTGGTTTGGTTTTCAAACAACCTACAAGCATGACATCACCTCACTGATAGCCGCTTTCGTGTCGCGATGATTGCCATTGTAATAGCAATGAGTATCCATACTCGTGGATTCCTGTAAACAAAAGAGCAGAGTAGTCCGTCGTCATTCACAGCCGGTTTGCGTGGCTCGGTGCGGCCAGCGTGCGTGACGAGTGCTTGCCAGACTGCTTGCCGCTGCGCTGCGCTGCTCTGACTGGGGTGAGTGACAGTAACCGTGTAGCGGAAATCACGGGAGAAAGAGAGACTCTGAATCGATGTTCATTTGTATGGGAGCCTCGGGCTCGCTTAATTGACTGCGCGGATCGAGACCCACAATCGGACGATGCCTTTGTGTCCCGCTGCGTAGTCGAAGGAACTGTGACCGAGCCTTGTGAAGCTACACAATTATTTACTGTTGAGTAATCGAGAAACGAAGACATTTCTTGAAGATTTAAATGAACCGGTTGATATGATAAATGAATAAATACAGGGACATCTTTTTATTTTTACTTCAATTTTTATTGTACCTGAATTTTTTAATGTACTTCACTCCCACCCCTTCCACTAATGAAGTTCAACCGTCCACCACGCAGATCCAAGACAACATATACAGTCATAGTAGCCTTACGGTTATAGTAAACAGTACTTACTTACTGGCTTTTAAGGAACCCGGAGGTTCATTGCCGCCCTCACATAAACCCGCCATTGGTCCCTATCCAGAGCAAGATTAATCCAGTCTCTACCATCATATCCCACCTCCCTCAAATCCATTTTAATATTATCTTCCCATCTACGTCTCGGCCTCCCCAAAGGTCTTTTTCCCTCCGGCCCCCCAACTAACACTCTGTATGCATTTCTGGATTCTCCCATTCGTGCTACATGTCCTGCCCATCTCAAACGTCTGGATTTTATGTTCCTAATTATGTCAGGTGAAGTATACAATGCGTGCAGTTCTGCGTTGTGTAACTTTCTCCATTCTCCTGTAACTTCATCCCTCTCAGCCCCAAATATTTTTCTAAGAACCTTATTCTCAAACACTCTTAATCTCTGTTCCTCTCTCAAAGTGAGAGTCCAAGTTTCACAACCATGAAAAAAAAAACCGGTAATATAACTGTTTTATAAATTCTAACTTTCAGATTTTTTGACAGAAGACTAGATGACAAAAGCTTCTCAACCGAATAAGAACACGCATTTCCCATATTTATTCTGCGTTTAATTTCCTCCCGAGTGTCTTTTATATTTGTTACTGTTGCTCCAAGATATTTGAATTTTTCCACCTCTTCGAAGGATAAATCTCCAATTTTTATAGTTCCATTTCGTACAATATTCTGGTCACGAGTAAACAATACGTTCCAAAAATATGTTCGCGTTTTCCAGTGACGAAAGAGCTTTCAATATTGAATCATTTTCGCACAGGTACTGTCGTCCATTTGCCTACGTCGTATCCCGGTTTCCCCCACCCGCTTTTATTCGCCAGCTAGTGGCTGGGGTGTCTTAGCGCATTTCTGAAAGCATTAATTTCTGTTAGGAATTGGACGTTTACGTAATACTATACAACTGTTTAAAATAACTTAAATAAAAGGGCCTCGTTAAGTAATTAACTGTCACGTGATTTCCTCCCTTTCTACGACCCTGCGGCACAACCACTTGGACGGACAGTAGATAGCATGTCTGAGTAATTTTATCTTTTCGGATCGGGCAGAAGTGAAGATTGAACTTACAGTAGCCTACGTAAGGTACTGTTTTGTAGAGTATGTACAGAATTATTTCAACATGAGTTACTAGTACGAAGAACGAAACTGGTAATTGGGATTAGGTACAATAGTCTATAGCAAACGTCTCCAAAACCGTACTCGCGATCCCCCACTGATCGCTTCCTTCTGTTGAGGTACGAGTCTCTTCCCCTTCTCTAGTCTTACAGCACACTGTGTTCGGCGGGCAGCATCGAGAGCACGAATGACGATACGCTTTTTGGAGACCTCTGGTCTATAGTGCGATAATATGCACATTAGAACTGAAGCCTGTATCGAAATGAACGGCCACCATTTTAGAAAATGCGTTTAAATATCCGTATTATGATTATTTTTCAATTTAACTTCATTCTCTATATTGTACGCTAATGTGCTGTAGACAGTATAATATATACTGCATAATGAATACGTCCACATGGATAGCCCAGTTAATGAGTAAAAACACTCATTTTAATACTGTACTGTATTTTGATTAAACAAAAACCTAATGAAAATGATCAAACTCAAAAGCGCAATATTTCCTAGTTTACGTAAATGGATGAACTACTTTTCTTCCCTCCTATAAGTTACCAAGTAAAGTGATTTGTTTATATATTACGCCAGTATCATCGAACTCCAGTCGTGGAAGGGGGTAGCAAACGGCGTTGATCCAGAGGTATAGGCAAGTTAATATTAAAAATGTTAGTAAAAATAAAATGATGTCCCTGTATATCATATATCTGTAAGACAGACCTGTTATAATTCTATATTACACCAGATCTGCCGTACTTTATAATTTTAATCACCTACGCCAAGTCTCACAACTTAAGGGGACTCATACAGGAGCGGTGCTGCAGATTGTAAACCTTTCACAAAATTTTAATATCTCAGAGATAATTCAGTGGATATTTCTCATTTTTTGTACATAAATAATTGGAATTTTGGCCTCTGATTTGGTATCAACAAATTTATAATTATCCTAATAGTTCATAATTTTTATTTCCAAATTTAAACTAAATAATTTTCTGCTATTTTTCAAACTAAAAACATGATCTCTTGAACTAGTTGTCCAAATTGTTTCAAATTTTCGGAACGTCTTTAGCCATTAAAACTTTAGAGGATGAACAACTTTCTTAGGGGTATAATCATAATTTCACAAATTTTAAGTAGGCCTAGTAATGTAAAATAAAAATGACTTTTTTTTTGTTTATAACAAAAAAAAAGTAGTACAAAAACTTTATAACGTAAAAAGTTCACTGCGATCCATCCTCTAACACTGCAGTTCTGGAGTAAAAAATAAAGAATAAACTTTGAATCTGACAGCTAGTTGGGAAGATACCATGTTTATCCTCGTATGTAGTAGCAAATTATTTCCTTTAAATTGTGTAAATAAACAAATAAATTAATTTGAAAATTATAAATTTGTTGATGCCAAATACCACTTACTTGTTTACAAAAAATGAGTAAGATCCACTGAATTATCTCTGAGATATTAAAAATTTTGTAATAGGTTTACAATCCGAAGCACCGCTACTGTATGGGTAACCTTAAAAAAAAAAACACGCACATACACTACAAGATCAATTTAATACACCATTAGTTTTAACTTTCTCTTCCCATTTCATTTTCACTATCAATAAAAATTTGCCCAATTTATTTCAGTATCTTATATTAGTTATATTACATATTTTCTTATATGCTACATATCTATTCATATTCAAAAATTTATTATTTATCCACTTTTTCCTTGTTTTGTCTGTTTCTTGACATTCTAATATATGGAACTCGCCATCTCCCATGCCGCAAAGGGGGCAGATATCCTTTCTTCTCTATGGTGCCCCTCCTGTTTATCAATTTCTATATGTCTAGTCTCCACCAAGCTAAGCCCAGTTAAGAAATAAATTAATATGAGAATAATTTCGATATAGTTGATGTTACATTTTTTTCGTTTTATGTTCCCTATTTTACACTTGTTTTTTTCTGCTTGGTATTCTTTCATAATTTATCGCATCCATCAATTCGTTTTTCTACTCTTTCTTAATAGACATTCTTTTCACCATAATTTTCCTCTCCATCGTATTTTTATATATACCTACTTATTCTTCTTCCTCATTTGTTCTTTTGCTTTTATTTTCTTCGCTTAATGGCTCAGTCATTAAGGTAGCAAGACTGCATTTATGTGACGGGAAAATTAATTGTTTTCATTGTTTTAATATGATCGAACGTCAGCTGTTTTACAGGTTACTTTTTTCAGTGACGTATATTTCTGCTGTCAATACGATCCATTCAGAACATTTTTACATGGAAATGAGGAGTTCTGCTATTCTTATTTTAATGAGAAAATACAGCACTGGAAATTATTTACTTTTCTATCCCAGTCATGTTATTCGCCTTTCTTACATACATTTTTAGTTGTTTATTTTATTATGATTTATCAACTGCTATGATTATCTAGCGTCTGAGTGAGATGAATATGATGCCAGCGAGATGAGTCCAGGGTCCAGTTTCAAAATTTACCCAGCATTTGTAGGCTAGGCACAGCTTAAAAGATATTCTACGTCACTGTTACACCTCGTTCAAAGATTAGAAATGCTTGCCCGGAACATGCCTGGCTTACGACTCCGGGCTTTGAGGCTTGTCAGGTTACTGGTCTGAGAATGGAACCTGGCTCTATCAGAGTATATTAAATACATTGTTGTGGTGACCTCCATGACCCATATTCTTCATTCTGAAAGCCCTGGTGTATTATGGAACGAATGGCATTATACAGTATTGTTCTCTGCGGCTCTGGAATTTGTTTTGACTCTAAAATTCTCCTGAATAAACTGTACGATGCTTGAGCGTTCAGATTCAATGAAAACAATAATAATTTCATTCCTGCTTCCCTTGTATACATTATAGAACCTAGTAGTTTTTGTTGGTTGTATCATTACCGTGGTTGCTATTGAATCTGAAGTTGGCGGTATAAAACTCTTCCGTGGGCGATGAATTTGACTGGGCGATAAAATTCTTATCTCGGGAGGGGAATTTAGCTGTAGTTCGCTTCCTGTGTCCAAGATTTATGGAAGTAAAGAAACCCGTTCTCGATAGAAGGTCCAAGATAAAAATTCGTCGGCCATTTTGCCTCCACGTTCATCCATGGTCTGAAATTTAGGTTAAGGAGTTAGGTACAGCTTACAGCAGTAAAATTTTGGAAATATTCAACTTTTTTCCTTCATTATTGTATCTTTTACAATAATGAGAATTGGTATGTTTAAAACACTGTCCTGCTATATGAAAAAAAAATATATATTTTTTTTTACAATTAAAAAAAATTTACATTTTTTTTTTTTTTTTTTTTTTCAAAATTCAGTTCACTGTGTAGTGATAAAGCGTTTCCCACATAACTAAAAAACTATCCAACATTCTGTGATGAAATTTTTTGTGTGTATTTATGCATGTCATATCTACAATATGATGCAAGATCACTCCTCTACCTTTGATAGATTCTCTGATAAAAAAATTCATTTAAAAATTGGTCAAATATCAGTATTTCCTTCTAACACAACATAAAAAACATTATTTATTAAGGAATGTAGTTGAAAGAGCATGATATTTTAAATATGAGTTTCAGCAATAAAATAAAAGAGAGAGAACATGAAACAGTTAATAAGTTTATGAGTTATGAGGGAAACTCCCAGTGAACAGCCACCATTTTTAATTTTGAAAAAAATATAAGTAATTTTTTAAATCGTAAAAATATTTTTTTTTTTCCATATAGCAGAAGAGCAGTGTTTTACACATACCAATTTTCATTATTGTACAAGATACAGTAATGGAAGCAAACTATGTTGGATATTTCCAAAAATGTTACTGCTGTAAACTGTACCTAACCCCTTAAGTTTAGATTTAAGACCTCCCCTGGCGCTACATAATCACTATCATCTTGTCTATCATATCATCGCGGTAATTTAACTCCGCTTTCCAGGCGTCCTAACCTCAGAAGTGGGTTACACCTAAGCCACTGTCACGAAAGTTCAGAAATGTCGAAAAACAACCAGGTGGTATTAGAAAAAAATATAAAAATGAGTATTTATTTAAAATAAAAATGAATAAGTTATCAAACGTAATGTCGTTGTTCCTGCAATAACTCCTATGTTCAAAATATAAAATTGTTCATTAGGAAGGAAAACACATTTATTCATTCTATGCCAGTAGTACATAGGAGACTCTGAATTCTTAAATTTTCTAAAGAAAGAAATATAATTATATAAATAGGAGATTTTATTATTTGTTGTATCACTATTTAAGTTATTTAATAGAGAAAAAAAATCTGAAAATCGATAAATATGTCACATAGGAGTTATTGCAGGAACAACGACGATACGTCCTTCTAAGTTGGTAGACCTACATAGTCTTCATAAGAAAAAACTCTGTAAACATTGCCATTGGCCATCTCTACATCGATGGTTGAGAACCAGACTGCTCTAAGTCCAACTTTTTATAAGAAAGAAATCTGTGTTTCTTCTGTTTCAGTTCTTATCTGCATATATGAATCGAACAAAATTGTAAATATTCCTCTCTATAAGGTTGCTATGAAGCGATTCCAAATTGTTTCATGAACCTTTGAATGTCAGGAGCTGAAAATTGCTCTCCTGAAAGGGGGGGGGGGGAGTGAAGTGGACTTGGAACAGTTTGGTTCTGGGCCATCGATTTGTTGACTAGGTTTGACCGAAACGGAAGATGGTGGACTTACGGAGGTGTTACTTACTGTGTGTGGATATTGTAGAGCAGGCCTGCACAAGGTTTGCGCTCTCCGAGCCGGCTCACAGCTCATGAGCGGAATGCAGATATTAGCTGCGCTCTGTATAAGGCTGTAGGAAGAAGGGGTGGATCTCGTACATAATGTACACAAAAGGAAGTACTATTACGAGTGCTTATGAAATGAATTCCCGTTCAGTGTTTGCAAAACTATCTTGGACTATTATTAATTAATAAAGAAATATTTATTTTACAGAAGTAGGACTAATAGAAATTCTATAGCTACTTAAATATACAATATTATTTTGTTATATTTTTATTTATCAGTACATCAAAACGAGGTTTTATGCTGTTGGCAGCTGAAAGGAACAGTACCCTACTGATCGTAATGAATCATGAGTTACAGTTCGATGTCTGCCTTTATTAAAGTTGATTATAGAAAACTGTTGCTCACAAATATAAATGTTGAGCCAAACATAGCAATCATTTTCACAGCCAGCCTGTGTAATCGTGGATATTATTGCTAATGTTTAGTCTTGTAAAACTCAACCAGGCTAGTAGTATTATTCAAACGATCTTTAGCTCTTAGGTCACATTGAAGTTCAATAAGATCGAGCTGTAAATCGTTAAATGTTAAATGTTACGTTCCGTCTTTTAAATTCCTCCATACTGTACTGTAGCAGTAGGTAAGCAACGTGAAACAGTTACTGACAATAGGTCTACACACTGCACTCCACTAGATAACTGAGTGGTCGTTTCCCTCTCCTCTACCTATAGCAAGTCTATGTCATTCTGACTTATCTTCCTCTCCGTTTCGGCGAGCGGTAAACACCGCTCTCCCGCTCCGAAGGAGCGCGCGCGCTCGTTGAGCGCTGTTTGTGCAGGCCTGTTGTAGAGTATGGACATTACATTGGTCGCCATGAAAGCTGTGCACCATAACAGAAATGGACTTTAAATACGGTGACCCAAATTATGTGTGAACAATATTATTGGACGACTTGTCTTGGAACCCTTTTACCATGTTGCAAATGACTTTCTGTTTATATCTATTTTTTCTAAAGTATCATTCAAAAAACATGCTTTGAAACAAAAAAGACGTCTCTATGTGGAATTGAACCTGGATACTTTTAGTCCGCAATGAGGATCAACTGCACTTATTCTGAGTACAGAATGATTTAATGAGATCCGAGAATTTCCACCTTATTAAACCTACATTTTTATTGCAATTCCGCAGCGTATGTGGATCACGCTCTGTTCTGCCCACGGGTCATGAATTGACCACCTTTGGCGTGAGGTTCTCGTCGTACCAGCGCAACCCAACACTTTAACGGATCAATGTCTCGACAGACAGCGCCTCCGTGTTTAAAATACGGCAGGAATGACAACTGATCCCTCAACTATGCCAAGTTTTATGGGGTCACGCGGACAATCTGCACACTTTTCAATTAAAGCACAGACAGGTGCGCGCGCTTCCAGGAATTGGGTTATGACGGATGTTGCCTCACGCCGTTACATCTGCATATACAGTATATTTTTATGCCCATTATGAAGACAAGGTCATGTCTGTAGAATCTCAGGCAATCTTAGAAAACAGGACATTTGTTCCCATGGAAACGTTTTATTCGTCGTGACATCTCTTTTTCATCTACTTTATCTTCAAGAAAAGAGGAAGCGAGTTGACTGTATTAAAATAAAATTATATGATCGCAGTGTTTCGGTACACATAGGCGTCTCTATTGTTTTTCTAGCTTCATTTTATAAAAGGGGATCATTGTAAGGAAGGTTTTAGTTTTTATCTTGTGTATACACGATAATTAAAAAAAAATGCTGGCATTGAACTTTTTCTTCCTGTGTTCCTAAATAAAAGTTCAAGTTTGAGACGGATTTTATCTTCGGTTCTGATACCACCATGGCTGCTAAGTGGTTAGACCTTCTGCCTGTCACGCATGCGGTCCGGGTTCGACTCCCGATCAGTCCTGAGAATTTTTCAATAATCTCACTAGATGTTTTGATTTATCTAGAAAAAAAAAATCAAAACTCGAGTGGAATTTAATTGACTATTACACGATTAGGAGAAAGTATATAAAGATTAGAAGAAATAAAGTACTCTGATACAATACAATATTGTCCACACCTGTGGAGTAACGGTTAGCGCATCTGGCCGCGAAACCAGCTGGCCCGGGTTCGATTCCCGGTCGGGGCAAGTTACCTGGTTGAGGTTTTTTCCGGGGTTTCCCTCAACCCATTATGGGCAAATGCTGGGTGACTATCGGTGCTGGACTCCAGACTCATTTCACCGGCATTATCACCTTCATGTCATTCAGACGCTAAATAACCTAAGATGTTGATAAAGCGTCGTAAAATAACCTACTAAAATAAAAAAAAAAAAAACAAAATATTAATTGACTTGGTACTGAAATTCTATTTCACTAATGTTAGATTCACCAAAACGTTTGAACGGAGCCGCCATTTTCAGTTGGCTATCTGTGCGGTAAACAAATGACGATCGCAAATGTTTCCTAGTAGGCCTACCGTAAAGAATTATTAACAGTTTTAAATGTTGGCAAATAAAGAAACAAATGGTAAGGAGCTGATAAAAACAGAAGGAAATATATATATATATATATATATATATATATATATATATATCTTTATATATAATATATATATATATATATAAAGATTAGAAGAAATAAAGTAGTCTAATACAATAAAATAGATATCAATTTACTTACTAACATTCTATATCACTAATGTTACCTTCACCAAAACATTTGAATGGAGCCGCCATTTTCAGTTGACTATCTATACGGGAAACAAATGACGATCGCAAAGCGTGTTTTATAGTACCGTGAAGAATTTGCATTTTGAAATGTTGGCAAACAAAGAAACAAATGCTAGGAAAGTGATAAAATTTAGCGATAAATAGCCATTAATTGTTTCATTCACTTATTTATTTATTCATTCAGTTATTTATTGATTACTTCGTTCATTTATTCATTAATTCACGTATTACTTACTTACTTACTTACAAATGGCTTTTAAGGAACCCGAAGGTTCATTGCCGCCCTCACATAAGCCCGCCAGCGGTCCCTATCCTGTGCAAGATTAATCCAGTCTCTATCATCATACCCCACCTCCCTCAAATCCATTTTAATATTATCCTCCCATCTACGTCTCGGCCTCCCTAAAGGTCTTTTTCCCTCCGGTCTCCCAACTAACACTCTATATGCATTTCTGGATTCGCCCATACGTGCTACATGCCCTGCCCATCTCAAACGTCTGGATTTCAAGTTCCTAATTATGTCAGGTGAAGAATACAATGCGTGCAGTTCTGTGTTGTGTAACTTTCTCCATTCTCCTGTAACTTCATCCCGCTTAGCCCCAAATATTTTCCTAAGCACGTATTTATGTATTTATTTATGCATGCACGCATGTATATATTTACTTCCTGATTTCTGATGTCCAATTTTCACGGTATTTTCGAAACTCCTCTTTGTTTTAATGATGATGTCTTCGACGTTCCTTTTTCATCTTCCGTATTTTTCTTTCTCATCAGTTCATCACTGATACATTTTCATGGCTGCTTTATACAGTATATTTTTAACTTTCGACGTCTGATATTCTTTGTACAGGTCGTCACCATAGCCGTTCTTTTTTAGCTTCATAATACATGTTTTATTACTGCACTTTCCTTTGCCGTATTTTTGTTTTCGTTTAAGTTTGAAAGAACCAAGTAATATTAAAGTAAACTCCTTTCTATTGTAAGCCGTCCTACGTTGAAATGTTGTCTTTGCCAAAGCTTATTACTTCAGACTGTTTTGTACCGTACTATGACGTATGTTAGAGGAGCTCAGAATTACGTAAGATGTTATGACTGTGCTCTGTGAAGTACTGGAATTTGGCCAAAATAGAGAATGTTAATAACATCATTATTGATCTGTATATTCAGAACGATAAGAACGACATGGTTCTTAGTTGGACTTAAACGTAAATTAGAAACCTGTTTGGTTGGTAGGATTAGTGTCAATCGAATTTGGGTCTATTGGACTGCGATTGGGTGCTGTTCGATTAGATTAAGTGTTCATGTGTACTGTTTTTATTATCCTGAAAAGGAGGGCGAACGTCATCGCTGTGTCCATCTGACAGACTTATTATACTGACTCTCAACTACGCGCATTCCCAATCCACACCGGCTGACTACACTAAGGTTCGCTGCGTACAGTACGTTTATTTAGTCCTGACAGTCGCCGGAGATGTGCGCGTGGGACAGGCGAGTCCATTAAAGCCTTGGTTTTTCTGAACCGACGCATGCGACGTGCGAGGTGCGAGGCCCGCCTCGCACAAATCTGGACAACACGAGAGATAGTGAGTGGTTTCTATAACTGCAGATGCGAGGTCTGCGCACTTCGCAGCCATAGAAGCCACTCACTATCTCTCGTGTAGTCCAGATTTGTGCGAGGCGGACCTTGCATCTCGCACGTCGCATGCGTCGGTTCAGGAAAACCAAGGCTTTAGTTACCCCAAGGGGTGTTCGGTTTATTCACTCGCTTGCCTTTACCGACCGCTCGCCCTTATCTCTACTCCGGAACTCTCCCCACTCCTCCGATTATTTCCCCTTTTTTGCGTCGCTGAGCTGTCAGGACTAAACAATCGGTCTACACGGGTTTTGACAGGTGCCCCTCTCGTTCCTAGGCCAGTCCCCTCCGTGGGTTGCCATCCGGGATTGGAGAACGCTATGCAGTGATGATAGAATGGAGAAAGGACGGAATGATGTTGGTTCCTGAAGGGTGACTGGATTTTTAAATAAAATACTTGGCTGCGAGATATGAAACAAAAATTTTACTTATTAAATTTCAGACAATTACAACTGCAAATTTATGCTCTTATGATAAAAGAAATAGGAATAAATATTAAATTTTCTCGATTTTAATGCTAATGCAACAACAGCAATACATATATGAAGAATTCAGAACCATAGTGGGCTAAGCGCCATTTACTAAAACCGTAAATGGTTAAAATGACGTTATTACCATAATTCAATGGAAACATATACAGTAGCAAGTAATATAAAGTATACACATTATAACTAAATAATATGTCAATCTTCTTTAAACTATGGCATTCACTTAACTTTAACCCTTGCTTTCTCCGTTTTTAATAAATGGCGCTTGCCCACTATGGCTCTGAATCCTTCATATATAACTTGCCATATCTTGATGACGATTATGATGATTATTATTATTACTATTATTATTATTATTATTATTATTATTACTATTATTATTATTATTATTATTATTATTATTATTATATAACTTACAAACTTTACAACATAATATATTTTCCTCCTTGACTGAAAAATAGTGATCTCCGAAGTCTTTTACATGCACTGGCAAAGTTGCAGATATTATGGGCGGCATTTTAATACAGCTTCACTGTACCTTCACTAAATCACAACTGAACTCCTTACGAAATGTTTACTTTTCAAACAGAAAACAGGCATGCGTCGAAAAAGCATATTAGAATGCAGTAAAGAATACAAAACCCGAATCCATTAAACTTCGAATGAACAGAGCTCCCTTCATGCGACGTCTTTCATTTTGCGTACCCTGAAGGTACATCAGTGAAGTAGACATGATCCTACAGCCCAGCTGTTCCCAAACTTTCGTATTTCACGCCCCCTTTTTCGCCTTGGATAATTCTGCGGCCCCTCCCTCTCAATAATATGAGATAGAGAGATAGATAGAATAACCCAATATGCGGAAATTTAAACTCGATTGGCAACACTGGCTATCGCTGCCGATGTGCAGTTGCGCCGTATTATGATGTTATTTCCTGTTACCCGAATGTTCGCGGCATATATCGCTGTTACCCGAATGTTTGCGGCATATACCGATAAGTCTCGAGCTTTCTGGATTGAAAATAAGCAACTATAAAAGCAGTACATGTTAGTCATCAGATCTGTGCCTTATAAATGTTTTACTGCAATGCTTTTGTTGTGATTATATTTTTATTTCAACACTTAAATTTGAAATAAAAATGCAAAAAAAAAAAAGTCTGTCTTCATTTATTTGAGCCCCCCCCCCCCCCATTGGAACGAATCCCACAGTTTGAAAACCTCTGCTATAGCCAATGTGCCTTAAACCTGTAGCCACCTCTGGGCAATGATTTTGATGTCTAAACTTCGTTACCTAATAATAACACATCAGAGGGAACAGCCACTTTGCTTTTCTAACGCAGTTTAACATCGAATCGAACATGATCTGAATTGTAGTTGTTTAAACAACTGTTCGAAGTCAGGTTTGAGCCTCATAAGTGACACCAATAAGGCAACACTGATGAAGCAACTAAGCTAGGAAATAATGGGATAGAGTGGCCAGTTCCTTTCATTCTCCATTGCACAGCTAACTAGTGACATATTACACTAATGCTATAAACTCTGAAACATTAAGCGGAGCTGCCAACATGTTTTCAGTAAATCGCATTAAAATTCGTGAGAAAATAAAACGGCTCTCAAAATGATATCGTTAAACTTTTAGGAACACAGAGACAAAGTACCAAATACCGGGACGTCTGATCCATGACATAGAGAAACTGAATAATCCTACTTACCTATCTACCTATCTAGACTACAGTCCCGGTGGTTGTGAAAATGGAACGGATGAGTGTCTCAATTCATTACGAAAGTTTGTGATAAAAATTGGTGTGAATATAAGTGTGAAAAGGATGTGGCAGAAATCATCCTCCACAGTATTTTCCCGGAAATGAAGAGGAAAACCACTAGAACCTTTGTTAAGTGGTATGTCTACAGAAAACTCCTACTTGGATAATTTAAAATTCATTTTATATTTTCAGATATATCTAGTAATATAATAAAATAAATATATATAAATTATGATTGAAATTTATATATATTTATTTTATTATCCTACTTGGATGCCCATTACCTTTGCTTGAAAAGAATTAAGGGGGTACTGAGAAGAAAATTGTGATTCTTCCAATCTATACATGCTATAAACCTACTTTTTTGCACAGTCTATTTGACACTAAAAGTAACTGTGGAAAGTTTGAACTCAGTATCTCTAATAGGTTTTGAGATATAATTTTTTTATCTTTAATTTTCCCAAAAAAAAAAAATGTAACAAAATGAAATGTATCTTCTCACTCGAAAATTAATATTATGCTCTATTGTTTTATTTCTCATTCAGTATGTCATGAATAAAATGTCCGATAGAATTTTGAATATCTTTTTGAATATCTTTTTTTGTACTCGAGAAAAAAAAATGAAGACAAAATGGAAAATTAAAAAAAATAAACTGGTCAACATTTTACTTCTTATTTTTTTTAATGAAGTTCAGCCCTAACAAAAATTCCATCGGTCATTTTAGAGAATATTGTGTAAAAATTTCAGTCTTAGCTGTCACATTGTAGAAGAAGATACATTTTGGATATGTATGTATTTATTCACACTGCAAATCGTTAAATACCTGGTGGCAATTGTAACTAATTACACTCATTAATAACCATTAATAATAATAATAATAATAATAATAATAATAATAATAATAATAATATATTAGCAAGGAGCTTCGTAAATCAAATGAAGCACGATCACTCAAAATAACGTTTAAAGTAAATATAATTTGTATCTTAAATCTAAGTTTGAACTAAAACCCACGAGTAAGTATACGATATGTTTATACTTGCACAAATACCTTCTAGCACTACACTAATTTAGCTCTCAACTCACTCACTGCACTGGAACTACAACATGTTTCACTGACACTATTCTGATTTCACTAACACTTCAAAACTTTGCGTTACCACTATAAGCTATAAAACAGTGGTCATCAGCACTCTCTGAAATGTGCAAAGGGTAAGCGCAATAGATCTACTAGGTCGTAACTCTGGGTCTTTTGTTAGTGTCCCCCTTCCGAATATAATATAATATTCTGTTATGAATTGTAATAACAGATAACCCATTATCCCATTCCCTGTTATACTCGAAGTAATTTTAAACATTTACCTTAGCCAACTCTGGAAACAACTGCAAGGAAAATAAATTTCTAAATACAACCAACAACTATCGAAAATAAGTGATATCTATTTGGAAAATATGACAAACTATTACAATTTAACTAAGGTAACTTGACAACAAAGATAAAAACCAACATTGTGCATTCCAAACAGAGGCGATAGACATGTTTCAGAAGTTGCTGACAGATTTAAATGCCTGGGCGTAGCTGGGCTGTCATGTTTATTTGATGCAGGCTTTTAAAAATGACGGCGAAAACAATTTTATTGTTTCGGGTATCATAGACAAATGACATTTTGTAGAGATATTCTTCAAAGTGTAAAGTATTTTTTATGTAAAAATCACAAAATCTGAATTTTTTACAAAAATAAAATTCACCTCTGCCGGTTTGTCCTCGCTTCAAAATTACCCAGTCTTTGGAATTCAGCGCCTTTGCATACGTGTATTAAATAACTCTGTGTCGTATTGCGTGCGGATCGTTATATTAATTTCATCGTTTGGGGATGTAATTAAATTAATGCACTCACAAATTAATTCCCACATCTCCCAGCACTAATTAGTCCATATCGTGAAACATTTTCATTTGCGACTTCACGGTGTTCGTATTTCAATTTGTAATCTGATGCACACAGACTCAACGAAAAGACCCCTTTGACATATGCTATTTGTACTAAACCTACACCAAACAGAAAGTGTTGGCGATCAGAATATGTGATATTTTAATTAAATTAATTTTCAAATTACAGTTTGAAGTTTATACGCATAGACCATAATTTTTCCAAAGTTTTGTACATAAACGTATCGTCCTCATGTACCTCGTCTGATAATAATATTAATTGCAGTTTCTAAGCCAGTGGGAGTTGAAGATGAATGGTTAAAGTCAAGAATTTTTGGGCGTTGTTTTAAGTTTGAATGTCCATGTTCCACATTTTTACTACTTCCTTACTGGCTTTTATGGAACCCGAAGGTTCATTGCCGCCCTCACATAAGCCCGCCATTGGTCCCTATCCTGAGCAAGATTAATCCAGTCTCTATCATATCCCACCTCCCTCAAATCCATTTTAATATTATCTTCCCATCTACGTCTCGGCCTCCCCAAAGGTCTTTTTTCCTCCGCCTCCCAACTAACACTCTGTATGCATTTCTGGATTCGCCCATACGTGCTACATGCCCTGCCCATCTCAAACGTCTGGATTTAATGTTCCTAATTATGTCAGGTGAAGAATACAATGCGTGCAGTTCTGTGCTGTGTAACTTTCTCCATTCTCCTGTAACTTCATCTCTCTTACCCCCAAATATTTTCCTAAGCCCCTTATTCTCAAACACCCTTAACCTATGTCCCTCTCTCAAAGTGAGAGTCCAAGTTTCACAACCATAAAGAACAACCGGTAATATAACTGTTTTATAAATTCTAACTTTCAGATTTTTTGACAGCAGACTGGATGGTAAAAGCTTCTCAACCGAATAATAACAAGCATTTCCCATATTTATTCTGTGTTTAATTTCCTCCCGAGTATCATTTATATTTGTTACTGTTGCTCCCAGGTATTTGAATTTTTCCAGCTCTTCAAAAGATAAATTTCCAATTTTTATATTTCCATTTCGTACTATATTCTCGTCACGAGACATAATCATATACTTTGTCTTTTCGGGATTTACTTCCAAACCTATCTCTTTACTTGTTTCAAGTAAAATTCCCGTGTCTTCCCTAATCGTTTGTGGATTTTCTCCTAATATATTCACGTCATCCGCATAGACAAGCAGCTGATGTAACCCGTTCAATTCCAAACCCTCTCTGTTATCCTGAACTTTCCTAACGGCATACTCTAGAGCAAAGTTAAAAAATAAAGGTGATAGCGCATCTCCTAGCTTTAGCCCACAGTGAATGGGAAACGCATCTGACAGAAATTGACCTATACGGACTCTGCTGTACGTTTCACTGAGACACATTTTAATTAATCGAACTAGTTTTTACATTTTTACTACCTCGCTTTTAATTAATTTTAATTGTTAGATAAAAATAAATAAATAAATCCGTTACACGACAGCCCATGAAAGTACAAACTCACCGACCGACTGGTGGTCTCACGGACATATACCTCAACAGAGGTAAATGATTATTCAACCAGCACGGAGTAACCTGTAGTAGCATGATAATAACCCTGCCGTTATAGCTGACTAGCGAAAACAGATTTTCCTGCTAACTGTAGCTCCCCAAATTCATCACGATATTGGGTGGGCACCGGTACCATACAGAAAATGTTTTCTCCATGAAGAACTGGAACAAACGCTCATTCCATAATGATATCCAAGTCCAGGGAAAGCAATACTGTCGATCGCGATTATCAGTAGGTCGCAAGAACAGATTTAGTAGATCGCCGTCATAACTTAATAAAGAGGAAAATTGTTTCAAGGAGACTGTAATAAATTAATATTATCACTTATCTTCGAATCGGCTGCCTTAAATCCTGAGAATTATTGAAGGTCTTATTTGGTTCAACTTACTTTTGTGAATCTTAATCTTCAAACATGAACATCATAATCATCATCATCATCATCATCATCATCCACGGATTAGATCATTAGACCTCTTCTGGGTGTAGCACATCGCTTCCTAGATCTGACTACATCTGACTTTTGGTTTGCATTGCATTGTTTGCTTAGGATATCTTCTTCATTCTGTCTAGGCCTGTAAGATCTTTCCAGTAGTGTCCATATGTTTTTAGTTTATTTCTTATTGAAAATATTTCAAGGTCTTGTCTAGTTTATATATTTTCAATTCCGGCTTTCCTTGCACATCTTCTAACAAAACGTAAAAATTGCATTTATTCTGCTGTTATCTTATAGTGAGGGTCACATAAGAACAGTTTCTAAACAGCAAATATTGCCGTCTTGTCAATTTTGCCAACTGTTACCAGATATCACACGATCCTACGTACTAAATGACTTATTTACTTACCGTACTTTATGTTGGAATGATAGTCTAAATAATTCAATTTTTCTGGCAGTACGAAATTCATTGGTTTGACTCAACAATTGGCTCACGAGACCTAACCTAAAAATGTATTTTGTTTGACCACATGAAATTATTAGTACTAACTCCGAAAACTTACCTGACTATAGTCTTGAATTATAACCACAAAGCAACACACAAAATAGCTATTAACTTATGTATTAATATTAATACTGATTAATTAATTATTAGTATCTTAAAATTTCATTAGCTTCCAGTAACCGGCTCAAAAATCTAGTACAATTTGAATTTCTTGGAACTCCTGTGCCAACAAATATTGTCGATATTTGTCTCAGCTGCCAATGCCATTTACAAAATCACTACCATTTGTAGTATTTGTCAGTATCGAAATTCGAAACGAAGTTGGCAAAAGAAAATTCAACATGCAAACTAGAAATCACCACAATCCACTAGCACATGTAGTAATGGGGGGAAAAATGGTTACGTTTCACCCTTACTGTATGAAGTAAGCTGACCCGGACTACATATCTTGTTTCTTCCGTATCCAGGATTCTGAGCTATAGAGTAAAACTAGTACTGCTAATGTTATATAGAATTTTAATTTTCGCTCTTTTGTTGTTTTGTTATTTAGTGATCGTTTTGTCGTTGCACATACGAGTATGCCTTGAAAATTTTCTTTCTTCATTATATTACTGTCATAATGAAATGAGATGTCACATTCTAGGTAATGAAAATTTTTGCTATGATGTGTTCTATTAGCGTTTTGGATCCAATTTGTTGTTTGACTTGGTATGTCCTAAGTCATAACCTTGGTTTTATTTTTCAATAGATATTTTAAAATTATAATGTTGACATATTTTACAGTATGTAATTTAATTAAATGTTCCTTTGTAATTCGCATTCTGTAGTTGCTACTATTATCTGGTCATCAGCATATAGGCCTAGTAGAGTTTTCAATTTACTTGTATTAGCCAATCTTATTCCTTTATTTGTTACTTCATTCCATAAACTAACAGGGCTTACTGATGAACGTATGGAATATTCCATTCGATTCAGTATTTCCAGTTATTCATCATATATCAAAGTTATTGTCAAGAAAATTCCTACAAAGTTTCACACTGAGCAAATAAACAGATGCCAGTGATTGCATTACAACTTTTAGTTATTATAGACTATTAGCACTAGGCTATTTTACTTCCATGGTATTGAATTCTATGGCCTTCAACACTTTTTAATTCCTGTCATGTTAATTGAGTTTCCCAGAAAAACAACTCAATTAACATGACAGGAATTAAATTAAAATGTATTAACATTTTTATAATTAAGTGCATGATTAATATTAGACAATTACGCTGAAAGTCTGCGTAGTTTGGCAACAGGGCATCGTCGACTTACTTATGCATACGAACTCAAGTCTGAATAGCAGCATTCCGTCCCTTTGTCACTGCAGTAGGGTTGCCAGACTTCCTAATGGCAAAAAATAACGATATTACTGACGCCAGCGTTCTGGCACGCGTCCTTGAGTACAATGCACAGTCTGCGAGCATCTGTTGATAGTGTAGCTGAGAATGGTACCACCTATACACTTTACGTCAGCAATCTGCCAACCACAGTTGCCAGTCTTGCTGCCCAGACTGTGACAAAAGTAAGATACTCGCACTTATGGTTCCCTACGCTAGCGTTCCTGCGGTGTGTCCTTGAATACAGTGTCCAGTCAGTGAGCTTCTGTTGTCACTGCAGCTGAGAACGGTACCTCCTCCTAAAGACACGTCACTTCAACAATTTGCCAATCACAATTGCCAACTTTATCGCCCATACTCTGCTACAAATGTAAGACACTCGCACTTAAGGTTCCCATTACGTATTTCACATGCCAAAAACGGTGGCGTGACCTATACCTGTTAATTTGCAAGAAAACCGTCCAGTTTATTTTGAAACTTCGAAGAGATGAATAATTTCTTATCAGTTTCTCTAATAATTTATAAAGCGTAAAAAATAAGAATCGTGCTGATAGTACTTATCGAGTAAAAAAGTAAGATTTAGAGGACTTTTCTTCTGATGAAAGTAGGATTCATTTGGGACTATTATGGTATTAGAATTTTTCTTGTATTCTTTCCAAGAAATAAGCTGTTAAAATCTGCACAGTTATATCCTCTCATCCTTGTATTGTATAGGTTTTTCTTGTGTGTCTGTATTTGAAAAAAAGTAAACATAGGAATTAAATACTACAATGTTATTTCAATGTCCAAACGTGTCTTGTTTCATTTTCTGTAAAAATATTTAGAACGCATATTGATCTTACTAATGTTCTTATGCTGTTGTCCTACTTCTGACTGGAATAATTTATATTTCCTGCGTGTTCATCTACATTAATTCTCTTGTTTGCTTTAATAGAATTCCCACGTTGAACACCGAGTGACAAACGATATTTCGGCATGCGACCGACGACGGTTAAAAAATAATAAAAAAAGACTCAGCGAGTATGCAAAGAGTATGGAAACAATTTATTGTACTGTACTACCAAGGCATAAGAGAGTAATGACCTTAGCGTGAGTGAGATAATTACTCCAGATATTTTAGCCAGCTGATGACACAAAATGGAAACAATGGCAATCGCTCATCCGGTTAAGATAACAGAAGGATCTTCTGTAACTAGCACAAGTTGTGGTATAGGAAGTTGTCTACATCATAAATTAACTACGGAATAACAAATTTAAACATGTGGTAGTTGTAGTATATAGGCCTACAATTGACAGGGTGCAGTCACAGCCTAGTATATACAGTCACGAAGCTCAATATGTAATAAATATGCATCCATAGATAGTTGCTAACCACTAGGATCGCTAATATCGCCTCAATACAGACAATGCGAAATAGTACTGGCACAGTCTATTGTTCTAGCACCCTCACAACTCAAGCTTCGTGATTGTATATATTAGACTGTGGTGCAGTCTTGACTCTTTATCGAGATAATAGTGAGTTCGGTCCTGGGTAAGGAACATATTCTTGTAATCCTCCTTTGCTCTTAACGAAGACTAATAAAATTCTAATCTTACAAAGTTAATAGTATGGAATTTAATTAGCTATAGCTGGTATAAAATTTCACAGTATTGTGCGTCAGAGGAGGTCGTGGGCGAGAACGTAAATGAACACGTGCACAAGGTTGGATTCTATTTCACATTTAATTTTCAAAGGAACACCGCAGCAGAGACCGGACGATGGTTTCTTTTTCGTTTATTTATCAGTAAGCACAGCGATTTATGTAAAATTGAAAGAAATGTCATTTCTTCTTGTATGGATTTAGGAGTTGTCTGGCAACAATTCCAAGACGAAGATTGTCAGGAAATGTACATTCAGTAAAAAGGAACGCATTGAACCGCGTTCAAGGCGAACTCTGGCCCCTCGAATAACTTTTTGTCCGTTCAGAACAACTGTTACAATCATCTTTTCTTTTCAGGAACTGCTCCATTTTCGGAACTTCTTTTTTCCGGTGGCAGGTACTTAACTTCGTCATTCACTCAACCGTTTTCATCTGTAGGCGATGCCAGAAGCTGTAGTTCTTGTGCACCATGGGAAGCGAACTACAGAATGTTCCAAAAGTCTGCATACATAGAAAATGCAAGGGAAGTCAGTATTTGGTATAACGAATAAAGTTTGAAGATCAGTGTCCGTGGTGGTACTCTTAAGGGATTACTCAGATGAAGTGTTGCCACGACCTACTCACGAAAATCAAGAGAAAATCATCGAAAAAAACAGGAGATTACAGTAGATTAATTAAACATGAATTTCCTCTTTGTATTATAACATCACTTACAAAATAGTGTACTGTAAGAAAGACGATACTGTTGTATTACAATATAGTACATCCCTAACCAATGAAATGGAACAATTTTGCTAAATATAATTACTGTCACCTCTACTCAGCATATGTAACTAAGTCATGCAATTTTGTTTTCATACAGTAATGTCTTATTGACAATGTTTCGCATTAATATATCAATCAGGAATTTTTCGTGTATTCACAAATTTTTTTTCGATACAACGTGATTTATTTTAAAGGTGATATTAAATACAGTATTGCATTACCTGCGACTATAACAGACGAAAAATTAACCCCTTTCTTGCTTTTAAATAACTATCCTTTAAACTGTTCATCATTGTCCCACTCTGATTTATAATATTCTGGGAGTATTTACTTTTCTTTCTTGCTGGGACAGTTTGACTCGTTTTAAAAGATCACTGTGCAAGATATGTTATATAAAAATGCCATTACCTACACTTCTCTCTCTCACTATTTCACGTGTACACAATCAGAAACAAACTTCACTACTGAATAAGTTTCGTTCTTCCTCTATTCCCCGAGTCCCTAAAACAATGAAATAACTTAATTCTGTCGTCGATTTGCAAAAGGGGACACGTCCAAAATAACAAAGTGTTAGAAAATCGCAACAAAATCATAACACACTTAAAATATTAAAATGTTCATGGATCCTGAATGTACGAGGTATCCATAGTGATCTATTAGAAAAAAATATATGAACATTTTAATTTAACTTATAGTTTTTGCGATTTACCAACACTTTATTTTCGACATGTCTCCTTTTGCAAATCGACGACAGTTATCACATGCTTACGTTGCACAAAGAGAGAGAGAGAGGGGGAGAGAGAGAGAAAGAGAGAGAGAGAGAGAGAGAGTGTGTGTGTGTGTGTGTGTGTGTGTGTGTGTGTGTGTGTGTGTGTGTGTGTGTGTGTGTGTGTGTGTGTGTGTGTGTGTGCGCGCGCGCGCGTGCGCATCCTTTCGTGGTAAGGTTTCAAACATTCGTTCTCTATCATTATTTAATTAGGTTTAGACTATCGAATGGATTGGAGCGACCCATAACTCTGAGCCACGTGTATAAAAATGGTCTTTATCTGCTGTGTGCTGATATCATAATCCGCTTCTGGACTCAGGCGAGAGGCGACTCCTTGAGATGCAAAAATAAGACATGATGTGTACTAAAGTAATGAGTTGAAAATCATAGAACTAGATGACTGCATAGAACATAGAACTAGGTAACTGCAGCATGCCAAAAAGGCAGGAGAAATTCGGACTTTTGACAAAAAAAACAGTAGCAGTAGATTCAATGTAAAAAAAAAACAGGAAATATCCTGCTAAATCAGTAGGTATGGCAACACTGCGTCAGATGATGTAGTTGCTCTGCGTGTGAGCTTTGGAAATCACTTTCATCCTTCAAATTCTTGAGTTGATCTCTAGAGGTTTAGAAACACAAGTGGGAGGATTTAATACGTAAATAGTGACGCACAATTCGAAGTTACAGGCTGTTGCTTTTCTTTATCATTACTTTGGCGTCATCTGCAGGTGGACGGATTTCTTAAACAGCTGACCATCCTTTCATTACAGCACTGTGTATCTTTTTGTTTGTTCCACAGTCACTGAAAATCCTCTTACCTCGCTCACTGTCTCCTCTTTTCCTTTTCTCCTAGCTCGCATTTTTTTCTCTCCATGTCTCAGTTCGAAAGAAGAGAATTCGATCTGAAAGCTCTGTATTAAAAGAAAGCCGTATCAAATTGTAAGAGGAGTGTTATTACTAAGAGTGGAGTCTGTAGGCGTAGACGAATAATTTAACCATTAAAATATAGTTTATATAACCGTGTTTACTACGGCTTTTTACGTCATCAATTCGCACCTCTCCTGCCATCAGCTTTTCTGTTGTGGGGTCTCGTCGGCACACTAGTAAGCGTGATGTCGCCGGTTCGAATCTTTCTACTGTTACATTCCTTATCTTTGATTATAATCATTCTATGAGCTCCTTTCAATTGCGTGTCGAACCCAACCCTCGCATGTGTGTATGAACAATTATTGTGTCGTGTGTATTTCTGGGTATAGGACGTAGGGAGTTAACATTGCCAGAAGAAAGCTATACAGAATTAACCGTAAGTAATGTCATTAATTTCAAGGGGTTATTCTTTGAGATATTTTAAACAAAAAGTGTAATACAATTTTCCTCGTTTTTGCTTTCTTTTCGAGAAAAAATTATTCTATGTGAAACATTTCATAGCGTGTTTTACGAAAGCTATTGATGTGACAGTACCATCAAAGAAAAAGGATCCTACTAAGTCCCTACATGATACTCCACACTAAACATGAACCCCTGGTAGATTGACCGCCTTATCGACATGAACATGCGGATTTTTCCAGTGCCTAATGGACACAGTTATGCCGATTCATTGTTCCATTAAGTTTAAACTGGGCCTCATAAGACCACACAAGTTGTTCGTCTTCAGTTACAATTCGCTGATACCATTCGCAAAATTGCATTCGACGATCAGGATCGTCATCATTAATCGCGTGCAGTAATCGTGGGATATAAACTTTCCACTTAGCAGCTTTCAGAATTCTTCGTACACTTGTACTGCCAATCCCCACTTCACGTGCACATTGCGTAACAGACTTCTGTGGAGAAGTAACAAACCTTTCCAACACGAGAGCCGACGAAGCAGGACTTGTAACTGTACGCGGTCTTCCCGATCTTCTTTTGTCAATATCACAAATCGTTCCATACGCCTCAAACTTGTCAATATTGCGTTTAATTGTTAGGCGGGTTGGGGGTTCTATTTCGTACTGCCGCCTCCACTAACGCTGCACTTCAAACCTCATAAACCACGTCAGAAAGCATTTTCGCTGCTCGAACGTCAAGCGTGCTCCAGCCATTTTGTTGTCTCACTGTCGTCATGAAAGTACTGACATCTGCTGAGCGAAAGACCGTACTACAGCATACTCATAATTCAAATTAATTGACAATATCAATATCCCGATACAGTCTGACAAAGAGTGTATACATTTTTTTTGGCTGACTCTGTATAAAAACAGTGAAGAAATAACTTAATCAGTCAATCATGTTTAGAAATTAGCAGCCTTCGACAGTTTCTAAACGTGATCCGCTGATTGAGTTATTTAATTATTGTTTTTATATTGTCTATAATTTTTCTTAAGGCAATGTTAAATCTCTGTCCTACAATCAGAAAAAACGTACTGTATAGGCTATATTTTGTTTTTAGTCGGTTATTTGACGACGCTGTATCAGCTACGAGTTTATTTAGTGTTGATAGAATTGATGATGGCTACGTAGTATTTGGTGAGATGAGACCAAGGATTTGCCAGAGATTACGTGACATACGCCTTATAGGAAAACCTCGGACAAACTCCAACCAAATAACCAGGCAAGCAGGAACCGAACCGAAACTCGAATGCAGCTCTGGATCGGCAGGAAAACGAAAACTTTACGATGTTTTTTTAACTATATTTTTTCTCTTACATTTTTGTTAACATATACAGTTTTTGCATGTCACTTCTCCTTTAAATTAGTTACCAGTGTGCAGAAATTGAAAATGTGTTTCAACCTGTGGAAGGTTCCCTTGTCAGTTTCCTCTAATCAAATTTATTTCTGATTCCATCCGCTTCTGTAATTCTCTCCACGTAGCTTAGTAATTTTATCTTTGTATTTTGTTTTTGTTGCTCTTATTTTAATATTGTTCTGTATTCTTGAGTGAAATGTGATCCATGCTACCTACAAATAATCCACTCTACTATCTACCAAACTACAACATCAGTAACAATGAAGAGCGCAACTCGCAACGTCATAAACCTCAGTCATAAACTTCTCGATGCTGAGATCCAAAAATGTAACCTGTAACTGCTCTAATATTTCTTGTGCAATAGAAATCCAAGAAGAAAATCGTACTATACAGGGTGTTTCATAAGTACAAATTCTTTTAGAGATGATTGGTTGGGTTGTAGGCAATTATTTTAAGAACGGCAATATAGTGTCTCCGACACATAATTCCGACACTGTGTAATGCCAGATTGATGTCTTTGGACCTGGAGATTAGGCAGCCTACAGAGCACTTAGAGGTCTACTTTCGTTTGTTTACACTGGTGTGCCACCTTTTGAAGATGTATTGCTCTGCATTTTATCAGCTGCTATTCATTTCGTGTTGTGTTAATTGTATAGACGGCTGTGTCCTGGACTTGCTTTTTTCTTAACCTACTTTCGTCGAAGACTTGTATGATCTCAAACTACTTGATTTTTATTTGTGGGGACACATGGAGGCTCTTGTATATCAGAACCTGTAAATACTCCGGAACAATCAGTAGCACTAATTTCTGCTGCTGGAAATGATGTCTGAGATCAAGAGCATGAAGTATTCCTCAATGTTCAACGGTCCGTGGTACAACGATTTGAGTTGTGTAATCAAGACAATAGACAGAAAATAGGATTGGTTGGAGAATACTGGGTTTGCAGTGAAGAAAACTATGAATGAATGAATAAGTGGAATTAATCAAGGCAATGACGGACACTTTGAACACTTATTGTGACATACTCTCTAGTAAATTTGAATTAAAACTGATTTTTCACTTCTATTTTTCATTTTTAGACATCATGTGCTTAAGACCCCATAGGCCTACCACTACAGTATTTTTTTAATTCCTATGTATTGTTTCCTCTTTCATCCAAAAATAACACATCACCGACTGCGTATCTTACAGGTTACGCAATGAATCGGAAATCCCATGTTCCTGTCCTTAAAATAATCGCCTAGACTCAGTCTATTATCCCTAAAAATTGTATACTTATTTCTGAAACACTCTGTATGTGAATGTGTTTTAATTTAAATTTCTTTATATTCTTGAAGTAATTATATTTAAAGTACCTACACAATTTTAGAATGAAATTACTATAATTTTAGATCGTCCACATCCTTCTATTATGACTAATGACGCTGTCTTCACATCTTCTTATAATCGTATATGGGTATGGCATCTAGTCCTAGGTGTTATATGGATTTAAGGTTATGTCAACATCATTGTTTTAGTTAGTCTGTGATTACTCATGCGTTGTACATGACCACAATACAAAAATACTTTACTTCTTAGAATATACGCTATTTGTTCTTTGATATTGTTTTTATTTCTATTTACTGCACATCTTTCATAACCCTTTTAATAAATCTGTGAGTAATAATCTTTCCCTTTTTGTTTCAGAACCTAGGTGGTACTCGCCGAACTTCTGATTCGTAGGTGAGTACTCCTTTGATTGTGATGTTATACATACAACGTTTCCGAATTCTACCGATCAAACTACGGTCGCCGGAGCCTTGATTCGAAGTAATACTCATATCTGGAAGTAGGAAATCCCAGGCTTGTGTCCATCCAGTTAGCACATATTTTCTATTAAATCAGGACAGGTATCTTACGTTACTATATTAGAGGAACTCAGGTTTTGCAGATAGTAGCTAACATGTACAGAGCATTTTTAGAAGAGACCTTTCCGAGCTACTAGAGTTTGTGGATCTGTGACTTCAGCCTCTGATCACATATATAACAGATTGACCATCCCCATGTTAAAATCGGTAACATGTGGAAGAGAACAAGCACCAGGATCGCCACCGTCGATTGAGAACGACCGCTAGATGGAAGTACAGTAGCTCCATGCAGTTCAAATGAGAGTTATAACGTCACTTCTTATGCAGTAACTATAGGGCAGCATAGTGAAATTGATGAAAGTTGTTGCCGTAAAAGCCTATAAGTCTGATACATATATGATCTGGGCTTCAGCATTAAGGAATGCTAGCACACGTTGTCGGTGTAGAAATCATCTCAGCGAAAGATATAGACAGCAGTGGATCGGTCGTAGTGGTACTATCCCACGGCCAGCACGGTCACCTGACTTAATACCGCTTGGCTTCTTTTCTAAGATCATATCAAAAGCTTGGTGTACGGGACTTCTATTCTGAATGAAGAGGAGATTCTTGCTCACATTCACATTACCGCATCCTCCGAAGAGGTGCGCAGAACCCTTGGGTTACAACGTGTACGGCAGCCTATGGTGCGACGTTGCACACTTTAGTTGTTCGTGATCGACGTTTCAAAAAATTATTGCAAACATTTGTGAAGTGGCCTTGTTTTAATTAACTTTAAAAGCTTTATATTGTTATATTATTACGTAGTAAAGAGATTAAAATGCTCAAAAGTTCAACTCATAACATTCCGATACTTGCACCGAGTAGGCCTATCCTCGGAAAGATTGTCTGCAGAGTTCGAAAGAACATTGTATTCTTATGTTTTCGGTTTTAGTTATTTTACATCATAAAATCGAATTTGAAGCAGTTGCGGGGTTATTAGCTTTTACAGTTATCTACTTGATTACTGCATATTTAATTTCTCTGTGTGTCAGCACATAGTTCTATGCTTTTATATCTCTGAAATTACTTTTCCCGATTTTTCGTCTATAAAGTCTGTATAAAATGTAAATCTTCTTAATATTCTCGTAATCGACTTTGCAACACTGTAATTTTTCGTTAAATTATAAAATAATGTATTTCAACAAAGAAAATTAGGGAAACGGTAATTTAAGCAAGCGGATTAAATTGTGTTTACGTTACAAATTCAGCTTTTAGAGACGAGAGTTTTCATTCTGATCCGCTCATAATTCGCTGGTGGGTGGAAAAAAGGAGATAAGTCCAAAATTGTGAAAAATGAATTAATCGTACCTTGACACTTACTGGGATCAAGTGCACATTTTCGTGACAAAAGGGATAAAAAAATCTCATTTTTAATACAGATGTAACTTATTCCATTATAACTTTTTACTTTAACTGTAAGGAAGTGGACAAATTTTGTTATCCCCTTTCACATTTTATATTTTTGGAAGTTATCCTATTTTTTTACCACTAATAAACCTCAATTCCGAACTATTTCCCGTGTTGTGAATTTATGTAATTGCTGAATAACTTCCAAATAGAAAAGCTTAGAACTAGGGTTCTATAAAATACTAGAAATGTTGTTTGCTGGACATGAAACATTGTCATTAATATTATTTTAAAAAATTATCTCTGATTTTTTCATTGCTGCAAGCTTTTTATTCGTGTGCCTGTTACTGCGCATGATCCTCTCATTACTGTACGTAGTTGATTCTTGCTACAAGCAGTTTACATTTTTTGTTCATTCTCATTCAGCAGCTTATTAATTAAAGTGAATAGATCTTGTCCTATGGCCTTAAATCTGTCAGTATAAATAAAGAATTATTATTATTATTATTATTATTATTATTATTATTATTATAAATAAAGAATTATTATTATTATCTTGAAGAATGGCACTGCTATCATGGAATATGGTTGACGACACAATAATATAGTATTAATAGAGGTACGGGAGCCAGGCTAATTGGGATTGCCCGGTCTCTGATCGGGTCAAAAACTCTGATAGAACGGATATTTAACCCTTGTGGTGAATTTCGGTTAAGTCCGGAGGGCCTAATTAGTCAAATCCACTCTTCTCATCTCCACGCTGGGAACCCCTGGGATCTTTTAAGATGCGGAAGAGAGAGTGGTGTGAGGAAAGCAACGGGAAGCTACCGCATTTACCTACCTTTCCCGAGAAAAACTGCAAGCATGGCATGATTCGAGAAAAGAGTTCGGAGCAGAATAAGATATCAGATGACAGACATTAAGATATATGGATCATATGCGGAGACTAAGACGAAGGCAGAAAATAGGAAAGACTGGAGAATGCTGGGTTAGCAGTGAAAGACCTGCCCTTGGGTAGAACACTAAGAATGAATAGAGGTACACTACGCCATGCCATAGTTGGTTAATATACTGAACATAACAGATGCACCGTTCATACAGTAAACCTAATAAAATGAATGTAATTAGTAATAATTTAATTAAGTAAATGAAGGGATATCTCCAAAGTTTATTAGTGCAAGAAGGGATAAGTTCATTTAATCTGAAAATACTATGAATATGCAAAAAATAACACTAATTACATTTTTTCAGCACTGCATTCACCTCGAGAAATAATACAAATAAAGTTTCCATCTAAAATGTACGTTCTTACATAATAGCTTAACACATTTTTCTCTCTCCTGGTAAATTATAAAAATGGACTTATCTCCATTTACCCACCAGCGAATTTATAGTCATATTTTAGTTGCTTTGTATGCAATACAAAAATAACTTCCCTATAAAAGCGTGCACTGGCCAACATTGAATAAAGCCGATGTTTTTCCTTGCTGCGTCATACTATTAGAAAAAGATAAGCTTTAGAAATGACGCTGTAAACTATATCTTTGTCTACCCCGGATGTTGGTGGCATAGTTTTTGTCGACTGTTACTGTAAAAATAGGTAATTTAATTGAAGTTGAAGTTAGCAAAGTAGATAGTGGAGAGACGTGTGTTCATTTCATGTGAACTCACCCGTGAAAAGCAGAAACAAACCGCCATACAGATGAAATTCCTGCGGTTACTTCTTACGTCACTAATAAAGGAACGAACGTATTACGATATTACGTGCAACTCATCATCATAGTCATTATATACCTTAATTAGTGTAAATATATAGGAATAATGCGGAAATTTGTATCAATTTTCACTCTTCTTGATGTACTGTACGTATGTTTTTAGTATCTCCCTATTGCGCAGCGATGTTCATGCAGTAAAGCCTTGGTTTTCTGAACCGACGCATGCGAGTTGCGAGGCCCGCCTCGCACAAATCCGCACTATGCGAGAGATAGTGAGTGGTTTCTCTAACTACGAGGTATGCAGATCTCGCACGTCGCAGTTATAGAAACCACTCACTATCTCATGTAGTCCGGATTTGTACGAGGCGGGCCTCGCACGTCGCATGCGTCGGTTCAGAAAAACCAAGGCTTAAAGTGGTGCGCGTTTTCCCAGTCGAGTACTGCCTAGTTTTTCGGTCATAAAACTAGCATTATAAATTAACTTCCAATAAAATCTGCAAATAACGATACATGTCTCGCTTTCAACATCAAGGTAAAATTCTTGCTTCATTTTGTTGGCAATTTTTATAAACATTATTTTAATTCACATAGGCCTGCTGATATAATTATAACACTACTTCAGTTTCCCTTAAAGATAGAATTGGCAGGAATTGTAATCTAAAGGAGTTCCTTGACATTTATTTGTAAATCACAGTTTAACTTATTCTTCCGATTTCTTTTCCTCTTTGAAGCTTCAAAACGTAATGTAGGTATTGTATTACACTTCAACGCCTCAATTTAGTATACCTTATTTTATTTCAAGGAGTGCAGTTTGGTGTTCAAAGGAGCCACCGAACTGCACTCCTTGAAATAAAATAAGGTATACGTCCAGAAATGCGATGGTGAGATGGATTTAGATGAAACAAAGTTGAACCCGAAACTGGCTATGAGATCCAGTTGTCGATGATGATGATGATGATGATGATAATGATGATGATGATTGAGGGTTAATAGGAGTGATCTTTCAGAGGGGTTTCACTGTAATTGTTACACCTCTTGTCAGTCATGAGTAAGGAAAGGAAGTTCATGCATTTGCATATTTGTTCTCTATCGTTGTGTGAATATGCTGAAAGATTATCTAATTGAATCACAAATTTCTGAATACAATGATATTACTTTTCTTGTGCATAAAAGTGCATATTTTGCCTTTATTTTTAAAAGCATCATATTTTAACATTTATGCAGGGAAACTGCATATTATGTATGTTTATTTGTCTTTCCCTCATTTTTAAAAGTGTGTAACCTCGTAAACACGACTAATTTATGTTTATGAATTTTGAACAAACGATGACGCCCTCATGGGGAGACTCTCAAGTTAGCAATTGGCATTCCTTTACTGCAGTCTTTAGCAGATTCTGATAGAACAATATTCAGTTTAACATCGGTTCCAGGAAATGTAAGAGATAAAGTGAACGAGAAAACAGCAAATATTATTTCCAAAAACCCTGGCTATTATCAACTTAAAGAAATTCAAGATTTTTCTCGAAGGAAAAACGCCCCAAAAACCAACAAAATTTTCTATAGAACAACTCACAGCTTTTGTGCAAGCCTCTCTTACTTCTTGTGACGTAGGACGAAGTTTTTCGCGCTACAAAGCTATGCTGAGAGACAACAGGCGAAGAATGACAACAGAAAACATACGTCACTGCTTAGTTGTGAACTGTAAATGGGGCATTCAGCAATGAGGCAAGCACTTCAAAATCCATAGACTAAACGTAAGTTACCAATACCTTATTACTCTGTTAGAATAATCTCAGATTAATAATGCATATTTTATAGCATATTTATCTATTTTTACGGCATAAATGCATACGTATTCTTCACGTTTTTAGGGCATGAACTTCCTTTCCCTGGTCATGAGATTCGGAAATTCAACACGTGGGCAGTAAGATTTTATCATTTTATTGATTCATGGATGACAAGAAGTGCTGAAAGTATACTGATTGCTAATGGATCAAACCAGAGTACCTGAGAAAACCAGCCAGAAATTCCACTCGGATACTTGTATATTAGTACATTTTCATCTAATACGGTATTCAAACATTCATTGTCATGATGCTTATGACGGAAACAATCCAGGAAATGTTGAAGGTAGCAGTAGAGGTTACTAAAATGAGTTACGAAAAGACGATAGGGAGTCAAGTTTGTTTCTTTCCCTCTAGTGGCTGCCACACAAAAGACTCTTCCAAGAAACTGTCCATTCAATTCAAGTATGTGGAACAGTGCAAGGGAATTTCCATCCCGGAATCGCCGAGGGTGGCACTTTTTCACAGCTATTTGAACAAAAAAAAAAACTGCGCATGAGATGCCATCTGGCAAACAAGGGACTCACTTGACCCCAACAACACGACAACATTACGTAAGAACCTCCTTCCTACGATGCACGTACAATAAGGTTCAAAAGGAATGGGTCGGCGAGAAATGTGTAAGTTCCAGAAACAGAACAGTCCGCATGCCCGTCTCCTTGAAGCTCCAGTTCACAAGATGACACTATTAAACCATGTAAATGTTCTGAATTTTGTTCAAAAATATATTATGAAACAAAACGAAGAGTTGATTCTAGCTGCATCAAAGCCTCTGAAGAATGAAATAGCAGTAAAATTGATAAATGAAGAGTCCACTGCAAGAATGATCGATGTAATTTGGAATACATTTTTCAGGAGAAGCAATTGAAAGTTTGAAATGCTTAGCGCTCAAAGCTTAACTGTGATTTTCCAATCATTACTGGACAATGACTATCAGTGTTAATGCCATGTAACTCTCTATGTACATTCTATAGGTATGTCTTAAGCTATGCATTGACAGTCTTGGTTCATTTTCGACAAGAAAGTGACATCCATCATTCTTGCAGTGGACTCTTCAAATAGCAAATCTATCGAAACAGGGTACAAAATTTCCTGAAACGAAGATAAACGAGAAAGCTATGTAATGCGCCGGATTAAAGTAGTTTAGGTAGCTTAAGCATGGGTTTAAACCAGATAGCAATGGTTGTAGTAGGTTCTAATCTCTGTTAATCTTAATTTTTTTTACATTACAAACTTACCATAATGAGTAAAGCTCTACAGAAACGTAATATCTGTATTAGTGAATTTACTATGTACGTAGCATACTAGCAAAACAGGTTTTGTATTATTTTCAGTGAAATAATTTTTTCTTGTTTGCCTTATATATTTCATATTAAATTCCAAACCGAGAATTATTTCCATTAACTTTTAATTCCATTCTGCTTGTAATATTTGCCGCAGCTCTCATATTCATATGAAACTAGTGCTAAAGCATTATTTCAAAGCGAAGAGGGTTATAATTTTATTATGCAAAAAAGGTAGGTAATGAACTTTTATCTGTCACAGAATTACAGACTGCGACCTGGTAAAAATGTTGTATGAGCATTGTTTATGAATCGGTGGATATTAATATCTGCGAAGCTCTATTGCTTGCATCTCATAGAAATTGTAATGCATTCAATTTATAGCATTTGTATACAGTTGTGTTACACTTTATTGGAGTAGTTAGTCAAGCCCGTTTTGAAAGGGATGGGATAATATTATTATGACATCCATTAGCAACCGGTTTCTCTCTACATATTTTTGTACTGTACACGGCCTGCTAAACCAAGCTTGCACAATGATCAGACTTAAAGTTATCAATCACCTCTTCTCTTCTCTTCTCTTCTCTTCTCTTCTCTTCTCTTCTCTTCTCTTCTCTTCTCTTCTCTTCTCTTCTCTTCTCTCTTCTGTCTTCTCTTGTCTCTTCTCTGTTCTGTCTTCTCTTGTCTCTTCTCTGTTCTGTCTTCTCTTGTATCTTCTCTCTTCTGTCTTCTCTTGTCTCTTCTCTCTTCTGTCTTCTCTTGTCTCTTCTCTGTTCTGTCTTCTCTTGTCTCTTCTCTGTTCTGTCTTCTCTCGTCTCTTCTCTGTTCTGTCTTCTCTTGTCTCTTCTCTGTTCTTTCTTCTCTTGTCTCTTCTCTGTTCTTTCTTCTCTGTTCTGTCTTCTCTTGTCTCTTCTCTGTTCTGTCTTCTCTTGTCTCTTCTCTCTTCTGGCTTCTCTTCTCTCTTCTGGCTTCTCTTCTCTCTTCTGGCTTCTCTTGTCTCTTCTCTCTTCTCTTATCTCTTCTCTCTTCTGTCTTCTCTTGTCTCTTCTCTCTTCTGTCTTCTCTTGTCTCTTCTCTCTTCTGTCTTCTCTTGTCTCTTCTCTGTTCTGTCTTCTCTTGTCTCTTCTGTCTTCTCTTGTCTCCTCTCTTCTGTCTTCTCTTGTCTCTTCTCTCTTCTGTCTTCTCTTGTCTCTTCTCTCTTCTGTCTTCTCTTGTCTCTTCTCTCTTCTGTCTTCTCTTGTCTCTTCTCTCTTCTGTCTTCTCTTGTCTCTTCTCTCTTCTGTCTTCTCTTGTCTCTTCTCTGTTCTGTCTTCTCTTGTCTCTTCTCTCTTCTGTCTTCTCTTGCCTCTTCTCTCTTCTGGCTTCTCTTGTCTCTTCTCTGTTCTGTCTTCTCTTGTCTCTTCTCTGTTCTGTCTTCTCTTGTCTCTTCTCTGTTCTGTCTTCTCTTGTCTCTTCTCTCTTTTGTCTTCTCTTGTCTCTTCTCTGTTCTGTCTTGTCTTGTCTCTTCTCTCTTCTGTCTCTTCTCTTCTCTTCTCTTCTCTTCTCTTCTCTTCTCTTCTCTTCTCTTCTCTTCTCTTCTCTTCTCTTCTCTTCTCTTCTCTTCTCTTCTCTTCTCGCCACCTATCTTTCAGGTTCACACCTATCTTATTGCCTGATATGGCCTCATCTCGTCTTCCCCCTCTCAACATCTTCTTGTTTTTTTGCTCTGTTTTTAACTCGTCTCGTTTCACCTGGTTTTTTCTCATCTTGACTCGTATCGTCTCGTCTTCTCTCTTCTAGCCACTAGGCCTATCGTTTCGTCTCATCTTCTATCTACACGCCACTAAAGTACAGACTCTTCTTTTCTCTTATCGCTTCACGTCGTCATGTGTGCCTTCTCCTACCCTCATCTTGTTTCTTCTCCTCTGTACATGTCACGTGACACATCTCGTCTGTTCTCGTCTCGCCTGACTTCTCTCTTCTCGTACCGTATCCTTTCTTCTTTGCGGTTCTCTTCCCGTATCGTTAGATTCATTCTCTTTGTACTTTCTTCTTCCATCACCTCTTTTCAGTAGAATTGTTGCTAATACTTTACACTACATTGAAGACAGTTTGAAGTTACAGTTACACATCGCTACTTTTGTTGCGCAACTTTTGTACTGCAGCTACAAAAGCTAGGTGTTGTGTTCACATGTAAGCCAAAAGTAGCGCGCTGCACGCTACTTTTCGTGCTGCGCAACCCGAGCGCTGCAAAAGTTACAACTGGAGGTTGCGAGTCTGTTTACACACAAGGCGCTACTTTTGCAGCCGCAGTGTAGTTGCAGCTTTTCATCTCCATGTTGACTTTTCAATATATATTTTGTGGTTATGTTCGCATTAGAGTTTCAGATTATGAAACTCATGCGATAGCTTACTTATATATATTATTTGCTTTTCTATCCTAACTAGTACTCAGAAATTGGCATTATTTTTACTATAAAGCTAGACTATTAAAGAACATCTATATAATTAAATGATAACCAACAACATATTCACTTAAAACAACGCTACGGAAAAAAAGAAAAAAAAAAAAGAATTATATCACCAGCAAATATACTCTGTGTTTTACATTTAGTAACTGTTACAAATCATTTCCTTTCATCACATGTAACAATAAAACATATCCAAACAATAAAAGTATCATTGGCACATTTGGGTGGCAACACTGGTCGCAACCGCTGCAAAAGTTTCAATAAAACCGATATCAAAAATGCTGTGGCTGCAACCCTGAGAACCCTGTCCACACGTCGCTACTTCTAAGCTGCGCGCAGCATGAAAAAGTAGCGGGCAGCAGACTCGGCAGCCGCTACTTTACGGGTTACACCGTTGTTCACACGTCACAGTAAGAGAGTTGTGCAGTATTTTGTACTGCAGCGCTGCAGAAGTAGCGACGTGTGACCGTACCTTTAGTTGTAGCAGTCAGAAAGGTGTGTGCAAGTCGTTACTGCATACGCGATTGCCGCCTTCCTCACAAGCGCGGGTCTGCATTCCTTGCGCGGTGCTGTGCGGTCCGCAGCCTCGTTGAATTAATCTGAAGGGATCCGCGAGGGTTAATCATCGCTCGGTTCTCACGGCCGTCTTGTTAAGCTCTGCGTCACGTCCAGGCCGCCCCAGGCCCTCCGGAGCAGGCCCAGGTGTTCGTGCAGCCTTAACCATTCATTCTCGAGCTTTCGCACACCAAAAAAGAAAGAAGTTCGTAAGTGCTGGACTGTGCCACATCCTACTACAGACTCCTGTCACTAATCCAGAGTAGTTACTCAGTCAGGAGTTCGCGCACTCTTCTAACAACGAAGTCCGTGCGGAAACGTCATACGAGTAGCTTCGTATTCGGAAGTGTCGGAGTTCAATCTCTTACAAGCTTTCTGTTACTCGCCTCGGTACCGAATAACTAAAGCGTCGTATCTCCACGCCGATGACCTGCGTTAAAATACCGGAATTTGTGGTACACAAAGACGATGTGTAGGCAGGTTTTCTCGAGGTATACCGATTTTTCTCCTGTCATTGTAAAGTAGAGCGCCTCGTTTAGGCACAGTGAAAACGAAAACAAAGTGCAGGTAACGTGTGGAAGGACGACAAGCCGTACGATAAACACGAGGGATGCACAAGGTTTTAGTTACAACATTTATGGCGGAGCATTAATTGAAATTATATTTTTCAAAAACACACAAAACAAAAGAACACAAATAGCATAACTTTATCACGTATACATTTTAACAAACAAGCAATTGTAACATTGAAATAATTCAATATAGCAAATTAGATTTTGCTACTTTTATGATGTTGCTTTCAAGCAGCATTTTTTACGGTCTTGAATTTAATTCTCTGTATAACTAACGTAATGTCACCGTCTTCTGTGGCCGAATTAACAAAATTACAGGATATTGGTCTGAAGTGACAACATTATTTCCTAAACATAATTACAGTACTGTAGTTTTGTTAATTCGACGAGGCCCTCTCTCGTGCAGTCTAGATTTCAGGAAAATCAAGGCATTACACTAGCCACAGACGCGACTCTGTCCCTAATAGAGGGCTCCATGTGAGAATCATCTGCCATTTCTCGTCCCCGTTGAATTACAACGCTAAGTAACCTCTGCAGTTCAAGGCGTTATTCAGTAAAACTACGTGTATTTATTTTATTTTATTGGGTTATTTTACGACGCTGTATCAACATCTAGGTTATTTAGCGTCTGAATGAAATGAAGGTGATAATGCCGGTGAAATAAGTCCGGGGTCCAGCACCGAAAGTTACCCAGCAACTACGTGTATTGCTAGTGTTAGTACTACTGCGACAAACATTTGCCCAAGAAAGAAAATTATTCAGGAGTAAACGGACTATGACATTTTGTATAACCAATTAAATATTTTGCAGTATTGCTGTTTAATTTCTTATTTATTTTTTGCTAATAAGTACCTACAGTGCGTCTCCTTTCTTGGGTTACCGCTAAGCGACACTAAAGCCTTGATTTTTCTGAACCGACGCATGCGACGTGCGAAGTGGAAGGCCCGCCTCGCACAAATCCGGACTACACAAGAGTGGTTTCTATAACTGCGAGATACGAGGTCTGCGCACCTCGCAACTATAGAAACCACTCACTCTCTCTCGTGTAATCCGGATGTGTGCGAGGCGGGCCTCGCACGTCGCATGCGTCGGTTCAGAAAAACCAAGGCTGCCCGCAGTTGCGCTCAGAACATAAATTTATTGTTATCTAATTTAAATTCTTAAACCACGCCTGTAATTCCTTGCAACAAGCTTCAGCAGATCCGTGTTTCTGTGATGATAACTTTCATGAAATATCATAATGTCTGAATAAAACAAGTTAATATGTATCATTGATGTAATAACCCACCCCCAAATTATCTTGGACGCTAAACTCAATTTAAAAATATATAACAAAATAACTAAAATATATTTTATATTGATATATTATTATTACCAGTATTATTATTATTATTACTATTACTATTATTACCAGTGTATTTAATGTACACTTAATTAAGGCTAATAGAACGCATATTAGGCCTATTTACTTGAGGATATATTATTATAGATTTATAGAAAAAAATAAATATAAATGGACTTTAACTTGATTATTGATGTTTTCTAATTCAAATGATGGTAAGATAATATAGTGAAATAATTAGCATAATAATAATAATAAGAAGAAGAAGAAGAAGAAGAATAATAAAACTGTAACTTGCACTTTAACTTCAAATTAGTGAAATTATCAAACTGCAATATACAAGTTACAATATTTCTCCTTTTGATTGAAGACTTTGATTATTAGTATTACATTACAACAAAAATAATAATATAATTATCACTTAAATAAAACCCATGGGTACGGTATTCCATTACACGAGAAGACTCACTTACTGCTGTTTTTCGACCCACCTTTACGCCATCACTTCACTTTGAAAACTGTTAAACCTACCAAGTACACCGTGTATCTAAAAGATGGGTCCAAATTCAAAGTCCTACATCTCGCATTGGAAATATATTATAATATACAACAAATTGCACATAGTTTAGTGAGTCGCCAAGTTTTACTCACCATCTTATAAGTGTTCTATGTGCCCTTAACCTGCTGCACGGACAACATCGAGGCGAAAGCTGAATTCGTTCCATACTCTTTTGAGTGCCTTCTTCCATGAATTTACTGCTATGGTTCTGTTTCTGAGGTCATCTGTATTAGTTGGTAATTGCGGCACGAAAAAAATCTTTCACATAACCTCACAAGAAAAAGTCGCACGCTGTAATGTCTGGGGACTTTGGGGGCCAAGAATGTAGTGCTAAGTCTTCGGATCCCGTGTGACCTATCGAACATAAAATACTTCTGTTGCGGAATCACCATTTTGTACACGAGACATTTATTTTTACTGACTAAAAACGTTTAGTCTCAATTCAATGAAAATTTCTGTATAACTGCAGTCAGTAAATTTAGTGGCTATTGTTGCATTCGGCTGTTGCGTTGGAAGAGACATCTAGCATTGGTCTTTAGGAACTCTACGACGTGCCGTTTCAAGCGATACGCGTTTCATTTACGGCGACTTGTGATTGCAGATATATAGAGCTTTGAAATTGGATCCAAATTTTTTATACACAGTGTACTCGTACATTGAAAATAGTTTGTAAAATTCATTGCCTGGAGTACGGTACCGTTAAATTCCCTATTTTGTGTTGAAATATATGGACACTAATTTATCTAAAGTATCCTTGAAACTCTTATTTCTTTCATACATTCAGAAAGCAATGTTTACAAAAGGTGGTCAAGCTATTAACTGAAAGTAAAAGTACTTTTAATAAATGGAAGCGAGTTTCATCGTTCTAAATAAGAGAAAGGCGGAAGGTTTAAGTATGTCCCAAATATTTCCACGAAAAATTAGTTGCTTTTAAAGTAAAGAAGATAAAAAAAAAACATATTTGTGTGTACCGCTCAAATTAAGACTTTCGCAAGAAAACGTAAAATCTGCGAAAATTCGCGTGAAAAATATAAGTATAATATAAAAATATTGTTATAGGTGAACTACATATTTTAACAACAAACATGTACATACCTTTAACCACAATTAAATATAATTTTTCGCTCTGAGTATCAGTGAAGAAAATTGACAGTACTGGAGGCGTAGCGGTTAACATCTTGGAGTATATAAAAGGTAATCGCTGCTCAGAGAAGACACAGCTGTACGATGAGTATGTACTTAAGGCTACTTTCGTTTTCGCACGACAGGTTCGGTCACGTAACAACGAGAGGTCCTGTTAGCATTAAAATAGACTGGAACAGACCACGTGTTACTTTGCATAATGAGAGGAGGCCCGCCCCGGCGTCTCGGACCCTGGGTGGTACACGTGCACGTCAAGCAATAGAAATCAAAGCTGCGATGCTTGTCAAGATGTTATGTCCGATACGAATCGTATTAGCTGCGCCGCGTTCGTCTGCGTACCTATGCGACTGATGGAGAGTAGTACTAGTCGTGGATGTCTAGATTTGACGTGAGCCTTGTCTAAATTAAGGGTTTTAAATTGCTCTCTATCGTTTCTTCTCGGAAACATCCGTAATGTCGTTCACTTGGTACGTATTGTTAACCTTGGAGGTAATTGATTATTGTTATTTATCGCTATTAACTTGGAAATTACCGATAATGTTTAGAAATAGATACTTACGAACGTATTATGTTTGTAGTAATGCTTTCGCGACTTCAGGCTACTTAATGTTCTCTCTTAAGTCTTTTTTTTTATAAATATAATTAGTCCACACCTGTGGAGTAACGGTCAGCGCGTCTGGCCGCGAAACCAGGTGGCCCGGGTTCGATTCCCGGTAGGGGCAAGTTATCTGGTTGAGGTTTTTTCCGGGGTTTTCCCTCAACCCAATATGAGCAAATGCTGGGTAACTTTCGGTGCTGGACCACGGCATTTCACCGGCATTATCACCTTCATATCATTCAGACGCTAAATAACCTAAGATGTTGATAAAGCGTCGTAAAATAACCCACTAAAATAAAAATAAATATAATTAAAATAAAAGTCCTTTGTGTCTTATATATTGTTATTGCCGTACTACTGATCTTCCTACAGTCGTCATTTTGTAGGCAGGTTTCATAAAGAAACGTACATCACGTTATAGCGTATACTCATATGAGCGAATGAGTAGATGGATGGGTGGATTACGAACGAATTAATGCACGAATAGATTGATGAATGTACAGAATAATGGATTCAGATAGTGAAAGTATGAAGGAATGAAATGGACTAGCGAACTAATAAATCAGTGAATAGACAGAAGAAAGAATGAATCGGTGAAAAGGCGAACGATTGAACAAGAATCGATCAACAGGGGGCGATCGAACAAGAATCAATCAACAGGCTGACGAGCGAACAAATGAATCGATGAACAGGCAGACGAACGAACAAATAAATCGATGAACATGCGGACGAACGAACAAATGAATCGGTGAACACTCAAGCGAACGAACAAATGAACAAATGATTCGATGAACAATGAACATGGTGAGGGACAAACGAATGAATGATTCAGCGAACGGTCGAACGAATCGACGGACAGAAGAAAGTACATACGAATCGTCGAACGGAAGAAAATACGAACGAATCGTCTGGAAAAATGAAGTACGAACGGATCGACGGACAAAGAAAGTACAGATGAATCGACGTACGAACGAAAGAACGAGGGAATCGATTGACCGACGAAAGAGAGAATCGACTGAAAGGCAACAGAAAAAACCAACGAGGGAATCGGCTGACGGAACGATAAATCAAACGAATCGGCTGACGGCTCACGGAAGAAAGAACGAACAAGGGAATCGACTGAAGGGCGCCAGAAAGAACGAGAAAAAATACTGATGAATAGACAAAGGAACAAACGAATCGGCTCACGGACGGACAAAAACGAGCGAATCGACAGACTGCTGTTGGAAGAAAGAATGAGCGAGAGAATCGACTGACGAATGTACGACAGAAGAAACGAATCAGCTCAAGGACGGACGGACAAAAAACGGACGAAAGAAAGAACGAACGTACGATTCGACGGACAGTAGAAGGAACGAACGTACTGTTCAACAAACTGAAGAAAGAACGAACGTACGGTTCGATGGACGTACGGAAGAAAGAACGAATGTACGGTTCGACGGACGGACGGAAGAAAAAACGTAGGCCTACGGTTCGACAGACAGACGGAAGAAAGAACTAAAGTACGACAGGCGAACGGAAGATAGATTGAACGTACGATTCGACGGACGGACGGAAGAAAGAACGAAAGGACGACGAACTGACGGACGGACGAAAAAAAATTGAACTTACGGTTCTACGGATGGACGGACGGACGAAAAAAAATTGAACTTACGGTTCTACGGATGGACGGACGGAAGAATGAACGAACGTACGATTCGTGGAACGGACGGAAGAAAGAACGAACGTATGATTCCGGACATAGTAGGAAGAACTAACGTACGAATCGACAGGGGAATTAACGACTGAAATAATGAACTGATAAACGAATGAATGATTGACGGGCGGTCCAACGAATGAAAGTACGAAAAACTAAATCGATAGGCTGACAAGTAGGAAAAACGACTGGCCTATCGATGGATGGAATTGAAAGGAAGGAAAAGGAAAATAAATAACCTACCATTAGGCCCTAAGTGTCGGACTCATCTTAAACTATACGTATGTGAAAGTAAACACTGAAATGCGGACATTTTCGAATTACATTAATCGAAATCACTTTATTAAGAGAAGGGATTTGATATTTAAAGCTATTGTCGTCTGAACAATTGTCAGGAAAGTAAAAATATGCAATTTCTCAGTGTGAATTGACACTTCCATGAACAGAAAATGAATAACTAAACTCTCTAGGTAGGCCCTATGCTACTCTTAATTCTTTCTGTTACACTTTATGTCCAAATACATACGGATATACTTAAATATTTTAGATGGTTATTTAACAACGCTGTATCAATTACTGGGTTATTTAGCGTCGATGGGATTGATGACAGCGAAATGGTATTTGGCGAGATGAAGCCGAAGATTCATATCACATTCGCTGTACGGTTGGGAAAAATTTCGGAAAAAACTCAACTACGTAATCAGTGAAAGCGGGAATCGAACCCGCGCTGGAGCGCAACTCCCGTTCAGGAGGTAAGCACTTCAACCGACTGAGCTACGTCGGTGGCCTTTAGAATTGTTAAGTGTTACTATTCAGTAATGTTGAGTGTCTTTATAATTCACGTATTACCTTTAATTATAGAACCCACAAACTGGCATGTATTAATATTTACAAGTAAATTAATATGTTCTTAATCTGATATCACTATACCACAGTCTAGTATTAGCCTATACAGTCTCGAAGCTCAATACGTAGTAAATATGCAAACATTAGGTAGTTGCTCACCACTAGGATCGTTAATATCGCCTCATTACAGGCAATGCAAAATAGTACCGTCACAGTCTATTGTTTCTAGCACCCTCAAAACTCAAGCTTCATGACTGTATATAGTAGACTGTGACTATACTGTGTGAATACAGACCTCGACATATTTCCGTTACTAAATCAGAGCATCTGAAGTAGAAATGGAAGACTTAGAGTTGTTGAAGGGACCTTAAATGTGTGTTAATAGAAGAAGACAGGAACACAGGTGTGAGTCTAATTTATATATAGGAAGGCTACATGGACGTGGGATTTGATGAACAGGGGCGTGGTCGCCAGGAGAGATATTCTATCCGGCGAGGAAATGCTCGTTAATGAGGTAACAGCTCTGTCTGCGAGGTAATGGAGCGTGTGTTACCGGGTTTCTGATTTCAGAAGTGCGGCAGATGGTCAGAGGAGTTTTACGGCCCTGGATAATCTAATTCCGTGATATCTTTTCCCCCTTACAGACAGTGTGAAGGCGAATAAATCTCGAATCCTGTTACATTATTAGACGTAAATTAGGAAGGGGCGATTTTTTTTCTCCAAATTTTGCGTGAACTTATCTCAGAATCATATGGATTGAAATTTATAATGCTGTTGTTTTCTAGAGTCTCGCATTTAGCAGTTTATCATCGGCATTGTTTTCGGTCTAGTATATTCTAATAGTGGATCTTGTAACTAGAGTATTGCCCCAAATTAGCCTACCTTCCTTCTAGAAGGACTGTTTTGTTTCATGGCAAAAATTAGGCCTACATAGATTTTAGAAGTAATTCTATTTCTTCTTCTCTTTCTGGGGGTGCTAGAGTGATTATCAGACAGTGCATTTCTGTTCCCAAACGTACAGCGGAGCGAGTAGTTTCTTCTAGTGCAAACAGTTACGCATAAGCAGGCTAGCATTGCAAGCAGGTCCGCATGGGGTCATTAAACAACAATGATATAATGTATTATAAATATGCCCCTGTAACGTCATATGACGTAGAAGGAATATTCTGTTAGTTTAAACAAATTTTATGTGACATTCGTAAAAGATTTGCATTTGCATAACCTCAGAGTATGTTTTCGTTCACTGCAAGGGGATAGATTTTGATAAATGAATTATTTGTATATATTGTGTAAAATGTAAATATTGCTAATTTGTCTATTGATTTTTGTTAGTATTTTGTCCCTGTAACGTCATATGACGTAGGAAGAATATTTTTTTAGCTTAAACAAATTTTTTCTGGCAGTTATAGTAAAAGATATGAACTTCACAATCTCAGAATATATGTTTTTGTTCACCGTAACTGAGTTTATTTCGTTAAATGAATTAATTGTATATATTACATATAGATTTTAAAGTTAACGTGTATTATGTTTACTATTATGTTCTATAATATATATTGTATATATACTAGTTCAGTATTATTATCGATCTAATTATATTTCCTGTCATATGTAGCGCTAATATTTTGTACAGAGCTAGTTTCGCAGTGTTAGTGCGTTTATATGGTTAAAAAGTATCTGGACAGACCATTTCAATTTAGTATGAATCCAACTTATTATTATTATTATTATTATTATTGTTATTATTATTAAGTTATTATTATTATTATTATTATTGTTGTGAACCAAACAGGTTATAAGTTACCTTTCGTAGCGTCCTGGCGTAAGCATTTAGAGTCAGAGTTTGAAACCTGAAACTCCAGGATATACTAATCGTTAACTTTCCTAACTTGTTCGGGAACGAAAATGCGCTGCCTGGTGATTATATGTATATATGAATTCAATTTTTTTTTTAAAGAGCGTAAGTCATCATTTTTGACATTTTCATTTGTATCGTATTTTTGAAAGTACATGAATAAACCCATCGTTTTTTGTTTGAAAGGACGTCAATAACATTGATCGTTGGCTTGTTAGAGGCAAGTTAAAATCACAATTTGTTTAAATGGGCGGTAGTCAACGACGTGCACCGTTTTAAAATTATTCAGTTGGCAGTTATAATTGAGTGGGAACAGCTCAAAACAGACGAAATATTACAGAAAGATTGCTGTTTCTGAAGAAAGAAGAAAGAAAGAAATAAGATAATTTTGAAATGTGTAGCCTATTCCACTTTGAGTATAGGCCTACGTATGACATAGTTGGATACATCAAAGTATTTATACTTCTGTGAAAATCTGTTTCTCCACCAATAAGCCCACAAGCAAACGTTTTGATGGGGGCAGATAAAAAAGTTAAATTTTTTTCTTCCACCATGTTAATAATGTCAAAAGAAGTGCTTATACAAATTTTGGCCACTCAACCGCAATTACGAGGCCGTCTAGAAAGTGATTTTCCCTGGGGTCGTTTAAAGAAAAAAGCACAAATTCATGCAAATATTTATTGAAACAGATACAGCAATTTTTTCTCTATTTGTCAACATATCCCCTACTGGAATTGAGACATTTGCCATACAATGGGATCAATTTTTGTGTCGTAGAAGTCAGCCGCCTCAGTCCGGAACCAGAGTTTGACTGCGTCTGCACCTCTCTGTCGATCCTATGATACGAGAAATGTCTCAATTCCGATGAAAAATATGTTGGAAAATAGCTCAAGTTGTGTCCGTTCTAATAAATTTGTCCAATGAAATTGTGTTTTTTCTTTCTGTTAACGGCCCCTGGCGAATCAATTTTTTACGGCCCTCGTAATTGCGGTCGAGTGGCCAAAATTTGTATAAGCACTTCTTTTGACATTATTAACACGATGGAAGAAAAAAAAATAACTTTTTTATCTGTCCCCATCAGAACGTTTGCTTGTCAGCAGGAAAAGTGTCAATAAAACAGAAAGACGTGCAAGACTTGAAAAAATTTAAGCAATCATTCCAAGTGAGCATACGGCATTTTATGAAATTTTCAGCTGGCGTACAGACAGTAATGCAATGTAGGATGATTGGAAAAAAGTAGCCTATATCCCAAGTGAAAAACTCATTTTTCTTCATCAATTTTTTTTTCAATTTTTTGAATTTATAATAGTCCTAATTACTATTATACATTCTCTTTGTTTAAATATGGGAAATGCCTGTTGTTAGTATTCGGTTGAGAAGCTTTTGTCATCTAGTCTGCTGTCAACAAATCTCAAAGAATTTATAAAACAGTTATATCACCGGTTGTTCTCTATGGTTGTGAAACTTGGACTCTCACTTTGAGAGAGGAACAGAGATTAAGGGTGTTTGAGAATAACGAAAATATTTGGTGCTGAGAGGGATGAAGTTACAGGAGAATGGACAAAGTTACACAACACAGAACTGCACGCATTGTATTCTTCACCTGACATAATTAGAAACATTAAATCCAGATGTTTGAGAAGGGCAGGGCATGTAGCACGTATGGGCGAATCCAGAAATGCATATAGAGTGTTAGGCGGGAGACCGGAGGTGAAAAGACCTTTGGGTAGGTCGAGACGTAGATGGGAGGATAATATTAAAATAGATATGATGATAGAGAGTGGATTAATCTTGCACAGGATAGGGACCGATATCGGGCTTATGTGAGAGCGGCAATGAACGTACGGAATCCTTAAAAACCATTTGTAAGTATACATTATTTCCGTTGATTCGTATGATTTCCAGTAAATTAATTCAAGAATAGCAGAAAAATATAAAAAAATATATCTTGATTTTACTTGATATAAAATTAATGTTTTTTAAATGGCGGCTTTTTGTCATACTTTAAATCTCAATAAAATCTTAACTACCCCCATAATGCTTATAATTACTTTGAAAACCAATAAATGTAACCTAGACTAGCAGCCGGAATTACTATATGTTTCCAGATAGTTTTCCTCTAACATAGGCTAGTTTTTTTTTTTTTTTTTTTTTTTTTTTTTTTTTTTTTTTTTTTCCCCAGAAATTTACTTTTCCTGACTTACGCCCTTAAAAAAAAAAAAAAAGTAAATTCATATAGATATGTACGTACGTACGTACATACATACATACATACATACATACATACATACATACATACACGAATCACCCACTTGAAAATTGATCCGAGCTAAGCTATTCTCTACACCAGGATAACATGTTGTACCTCGGCCGGGGATTCGTCAGTAGAAGTTAGTGTGACCCGCTGCGGTGCACTACTGCCCGTAGGTTTGGACGACGAGGGCCCAGGTAAAATAAACGGCGGTACGGCACGCCTGAATGTTGACGGGGCAGATAGATATAGATATGATTTTCTTTAATAGGACGGTGTAATCTCTTAAGGCATCCGCGTCTGTGTCTCAAACGCTAACCCGCTGTTGTTCAATTCACGCAACCGGTGTTCGAACCCCTGCCATGTTGTCTTGGAATTTGTTGTGGACAAAATAGACGTTCCAAAGGGTTTTATCTCGGGGTACTCCCGTTTCCCTCTATTACTTCACCTTTCTTTCATTTCAGCTATCATATGCAATAGTTAAAAGTAGACTGGAGTGAATTCAGTGGAGTAGTACAGATTTCTGACGCTGATTTACGAAGATCTTGGGGCCTCTGTGTCCTGAGTTTATCAGGTACCTGACTCTGTCAAGTCTGAGGCAAACTCTAGTATAATACGAGTAGTAGCCTATAAGAAATTAAGACTCGATAAGAAATAACTGTAGAAAGAAACATGGAACCTGTACAATACTTGTTGGCTGAGTTGAATGGACGGAGATAGAAAGTAACTGAAATTAAAAGTCAAGTGTCATGTCATTTTTATACGCTAGGAAAGGACCAGAAAAAAAAAACAGAAAGTGAATGTCAAGAGCGGAAGGCCACTGGCGTAGTTTAATCGGCTGAGACGCTTGCATGCTGATCCGAAGTTGCGCTCGGGCGTAGGTTCGATTCTCGCTTGGCCTGACTACCTGGTTGGAGTTTTTCCGAGCTTTTCCAACCGTAAAGCAATTATCAGATAATATATAGCGAATCCTCGGCCTCATCTCGCTATCACCAATCCCATCGACGTTTAATAACCTATAGGCATCCAACAAGGAAAACTCAGTGCGCAGAAACCAGCGGGCTTGATTGTCTCGCGCATGCTCTCAAGCCTACTGCAGGGGGGGGAAGAGGGGTATAGCATTCGCGGCACGAAGAGTTCGAGCTGAGTTTTGCTTGTAGTATGCCTATTGTAGTTGATACAGTGTCGTTAAGTAAAAAAAAAGAGCGGAAGGCAGGGAATTGGTGATAAACAGATCGCATGCACAGCCAAGGAAGCTGTAGGAAGAAATTTATTTGGCGCAGCATCACAAAGTTTCCAAACTTTTCTTCATTTCTTCACTTCTGTCACGCCTAATAGATAAGTTGAGCAAAAATTAATCTGGGTGTGATTTTTTTATATGTAAATTGAACAAAATATATATTAGGTTTCGGAAGGATGATATCTAAGTTACGAAAAATGGATGATTGCAACAAAAATGTTTACGTAAATTTAGGGAAAGTACTTGTATAATTTTTGGTAATCGTGTTGATTACTCTAGCACTACCCCTGTTCGCTGGCATGTCTTCCGCCACAGTTAACTTCATTCTGTTCTTGTAAACTGTCATGTCTGTGAAGCATTAGAGATAAGTAGTGTGAGCCAGGTGAAGTCTATTTCAAGCCAACGTGGAGTTTATGGGCAGCGAGAAAGGCAAGATCCTGTCAGAATATCTAAGTATCGGGACAAGTATATTACGAAAGGGATTATTTATAGCCACAGGTGTATGATAAATAATTATAAGATACACAGAAAGCGGACAAAATTAGGAAGTGCAGGGAAATTTGTTCTTTTCGTAAATACGTAATTTCTCAATTAGAAAATTAGCAATGCGAGTAAATGGAAAGCTCAAAATTACAATATAGAAAAACCCACCAAAATTGTTATATTTATGCTTCAAGATTTTAACAATAAAGCTGATTTAATGTGGATGTGGTAGATATGGCTATACTTATAAGAAATTGCAGATGCCTCAAACTAGCAATCAGTCTCGTTCGCTCAGACGCATAGAGCACATCTCCCCTACCACTGTCCGCTTACTTACTACTATGCACTATGGACCAGAACGGTTTTAATAACAGTTTCGAAGGCTCTATTCTGTATAAGAACATGGCTATGTGTGGCTATCGTTTGTGATAAAAGTATTTCTTCTATTATGATGAGTAATACATTATCGGGCAGAGTTCTCCATAGTCAATCTCACGAGATGATTTATAATGTGATGGAATTCATAAAAAAGGAAAACGAAGCCGGGATATTTCTCATGGATGTTAAGAAGGTGCGGGAAAGAGTGATAGCAGCAATAGGAATTTCTGAGATGACGTTAATTAGGATTGCTGCAAACAGCACTATATTCAAAATGGATGACGTCATAGCACTGACAGGGGAAAAAAATGAAATCACGGAAGAGTCTTTGAAGAAGAAGTGTGGAAAATCCATGAAATATGAAGAGGAATATATGAAGCAGATGGAACATTTAAGTCAATCATGTACTGTATTATACTAATGAACAGGGAAAGGATTTATATGTAAATACATATTTACTTATAAAGCTAATATAATTTATATTTTGCATTATCTTTATGTTTCACAATGTGTAGGGTTGAAAAATCCTACTTTTATTTTCCATATTTTTCCATATTTTAGAGTTTAGTACATATTTTCGTTAATTTCCATATATTTTCCATATTTCATATAAAACAGTCCATATTATATTAGGTTTAACAATAAAACAAAACAAAATTCCATTAACTTTTAAAAATACATTTCAACAATAGAGATTTAAACACATGTTCAGTAATCCCTTTAACATCAGAGTTATTTGAAAATTAGCAGTCCTATCAACAATGGGAAAGTAAGTTACAAAACTGTATTAATTTAATTTAAAATTTTTAACAGACTTCAGTTGTGCAGCTCAACAGTTAAATGCCAGTCAGAGTACACATAGGTTCAGTTTTGTAAATCATACTATAAAGACGGTAAATATGCCAAAAGTACGTCATTCAGTCAATTTAAAATCAAAACTAACAAGTTACATTTCAGAATTTAAAGAAGATGGTTTATCAACTGACAATAAAATATTATTTTGTAATTTGTGTCAGTGTGCAGTATCATCTACACAAAAGTTCCTGGTGCAACAACACATTACAACTAGTAAACATCAGGCCAACAAACAACTAAATTCCAAGCAGAGACAATTGTTTTTAACACAACCAACAACATCGAATGTAAGATCTGAGTTTAACATCGACCTGTGCCGTTCTCTCATCTCTGCTGATATTCCTCTCTACAAACTAAAGAATAAGGTCTTCAGGGAATTCCTTGAAAAATATACTCAACATACAATCCCGGATGAGTCAACACTTAGGAAGACGTATGCTCCATCCATCTACGATGAGACAATACAGAAGATAAGAGATGAAATTAAAGATAGTTCAATTTGGGTTTCCATTGATGAGACTCCCGACAAAGAAGGTAGACTTGTTGGTAATGTAGTTATCGGTTTGTTAAGTGAACAATATTCTGAACGAATTCTTTTACATTGTGATGTTCTAGAAAAGTGCAATAACAAAACTATAGTTAAACTGTTCAACGAAGCTATGGGTATCCTGTGGCCAAAGGGTATTATGTACGATAATGTGTTATTCTTTATTAGCGATGCTGCCCCTTATATGGTCAAAGCTGGACAAGCATTATCTGTTGTATATCCTAAATTGACTCATTTTACTTGTGTGGCGCATGCATTTCATCGTGTGGCAGAAGTGGTCAGAGACAATTTCCCTAAAGTAGATTTGTTGATTTCATCAGTGAAAAAAGTATTTCTCAAAGCTCCCAGTAGAGTTAACGTGTTGAAAGAAATGTACCCTGAAATTCCATTGCCATCAAAGCCAATTTTAACTAGATGGGGTACATGGCTAGAAGCAGTTGAATATTATGCCGAACATATAGACTCTATTAACAATGTTCTCCTTGCATTGGACTCTGAAGATGCAGTCTCAATTGATACTGCGAAAACAGTTACCTGTGACATAAGTGTGAAGAATGACTTAGCTCACATTCAGCATACATTTTCATGCATCATAAAAACGCTCAAAAGTCTCCAAAATAGGCACCTTTCACTATCTGAAAGTTTTGAAATTATAAATAGTACTGTGGAACAACTGAATCGTGGTAGAGGTAAAGTTGCAGATGCAGTAAGAGCTAAGGTGGACACTGTACTTTCAAAAAACCCTGGATATGAAGAACTACAAAAGGTTGTTGCTGTGATGAGTGGTGAATCAACAGTGAAGATTAACTTGGACTTATCCCCAGCAGACATTGTGAAATTGAATTATGTACCAGTTACTTCTTGTGACGTCGAACGCTCTTTTAGTCAGTATAAATCTATCCTCAGAGACAATAGAAGAAGATTCACTTTTCAGCACTTGAAAGAAATGTTTGTAACCTATTGTTATGGTAACAGACAATAAAAATTGTGTTTTGTTGAAACTACATTGGAAGATAAGGTACGTCCATTATATTTTTTGTTTAGTTTGATTAAAATGTACCAATATTTAACGTACATAGTCATTTTTTTATAATTTTAAGTCCATATTTAATTCCATATTTTGGTAAAAATCCATATTTAATTCCATATTTTGGTAAAAATAACTACATATATATTTACATATTTCATATATTTTTAGTCCATATAAATCCGTTCCCTGCTAATGAATATGCCTTTGCAATTAGAAAATAAATTATTAACACCAATAACATTAAACGAATTATTGTGTACTAAAATACTGCTCAATATTATTATAGGGAGGATGCATCTTGAATACATTGTCTAGAGGTCAACTTTTCAGATAATATGACTATACATGGGTATCGGAGCGTAGGTGGGCCACCTTCGTTAGCTGTACTACCTCCCCTCTCCAGGCAGCTTCCTAGCTTGAGTTATCTGTACATTAACTGGTCTGAGGTCTGAATAGTGTAATATGCAGACAGTGCATGCGGGGTGACTTAAGGAAAAGTGAAGTTGTTTCGTATCGGAGTATATGGCAAGTGCCGCGTCTTTTGTGTACCTGGTGAGTAGAGCAGCGCAGCGTACAGAACGAAGGAACCCCGGTCCGTTCATAGTAACATTGCAACGCATGTGTGCAGTTGTGTTATCCTGCTCAAGTATTTAGTACGAGTTGAATAGTGTAGTGCTGATTCATTCATAATGTCGAAGTCAAAACGTTAAATTCGCTCAGAGATACGAAATGCAATTAAGAAGTATGAGAGTGACATTTTATGCAGACTATTAACGAAGACAATATCGTGTGTAATGTATATAAAATTGAAATAAAAACCAGAAAAACTCAGGCTATAGAGAAACATTGCAACAGTACATCGCACAGGAAATGCGTTGAAATGAAATCTGAGAAACCATCATCATCATCATCATCATCATCATCATCATTTAGTTGTGCGGGTCTAAACGACACTTGCAACATGATTCTCAGTGCAAATATTCCTCCAAAGAAATTGAGTGATCCCCATTTTAGAGTTTTTCTTCAGAAATTCTCTCTATACAAAAACTGTTTAAGCGATAGGCGAAGACGATTCAGCTTCGACAACTTACAAAAATATATCGTCGTTTACTGCAACGCTGGTGATTGTATCAATGATGACGAGGACTGAACTTGCAAGGTATGTATTACAGTACGTTATTTTTCTTTTCCTTCTGACTGTACGGAGATACAGTAGCATGTTGACGTCGTCTGTTTACGTTTAAAACCTGTTGAGCCAATGGTCTGAATGAAAACAATGTAACATATAGTAAATGTGCACCTACATTCAACGATACGTCAACCCGCATCCACTGTCTAGTAATATGTAACTAGTCAGCGAATTATGCAATGAAGGGGAGAAGGAATTGGCCACCTACCCGTTATCTCCTGGCTTAGTTGCCTCACGAGTGATGCCTTATTTGTGTCACTTGTGAGCTTCAACCCTGTCATCGGAGACTTGACTAAACAACAATATTAACTAGATTCCATGACCGTAAGAAATAATAGCGGTAACAATTTCCAGTAGGTATTAAAGTAATAATCTCTCTGGTTCTTATCCTAATAGAGAAGTAATTTTCTCATGAAATTTCGACTAGTGTATGGAACCGGCGCCCACCCAGCACCGTGATGAATTTGGGGAGCTCAGCTAGATAGAGAAACTCTGTTTCGATAACCAGCTATAACAACTCGGGGATCATCGCTGACCACACTATACTTCCGTTCTGGTTAGATGATCGTTCTCCTCTGATGTATGCTGGTATGGGGACATGAAGCCAGCAGCCTGCTGTTAGGTCTTGGCCCTTCATGGGCTGTTCGTGCCACGGACCGACTTAACAGGACAGTTTCTGGGAGTCATAATAAAGTAAACGCGTTCATACGAATGTAGGTATACCTAACGGGCCTTATGTAAGAAGTTAATTTGCATTTGAATAGCCATGAGCACACTTTCAGTGCTGTTGTACGAAGTTCTCTTCAAGAGGGGCTCAGACTGCATCCGCGTTCACGGACACACAGCTCAGTTCTGCGTCACAACGAAACGCTTTTATAGATTCGGGATTCTGTGTCTCACGACAAGAGTGAAGTGTTTTCATTACGGTGTGTCATTGCTAGTGGCATAGACTTTGTTCTTCCTACAAAAGAATTCGGAAAGATCCCAATTCGGTGAGCATGTAAGAGAAGGCACCGGAGCTTCAGACCTTCAACTAATCCATCGTCCAGAGAAAGATTCGAACAATGAAAAGATTTCACGACTGTACATATATTTTCTTCAGAATTATGATTCGTATTTCCTACTATACATCAATACAACTGCTGACGAGAGAAGAAAACTTAAGTACGAAAACTGTCACCTGTCGACACATGTCACGATAATATAGGCCCACTTTTCTCCAAATTAATTTTAGTTATCATAACTGCCAGTAAGGTCATGCCCTAAAAACCTACTAAATATGCATGCAAGTATGCCTTTAAAACCTTAAAATATGCCAATAAATATGTACTAATAAAATTCTGTATTACCTGGTATCAATAATAATAATAATAATAATAATAATAATAATAATAATAATAATAATAATAATAATAATAATAATAATGATGATAATAATAATAAGCAATAAATATAACAACATTATAGGTCAAACTAGATTAGATGAAACTTAGAGCGGCACACTACTGTGCCGTGATATTCGCTAGTTGTGACGCGAAACTTCCAATATTTTTCTGGTAAAAATAATTATAATAATTTCACTCAATACCAGATTTAAAAAAATATAATATGATATTTTTATTTTAAAAATCCAAACTATGCATTTTTGTTCAACACAAGTTCCTAAACACGAAAATATGCCACAATAATATAAATATCATGAAATATTATGCATTTATAAAAACATATGCAAATATATGTAACATAAAATTTGGTTTGATAAACTTAAATGTTGATGATTCGTAAAGATAATTAATCAGCAATTAATTACAGCCAATGGAAAAATATATGCAAATGCATGAACTTCCTGGCCCTAGTTATCATCAACCTTTGTAGTTGAAATCAAACGCTAAATAAAGAATTAAAAATTAAAAGATATCGAGACAAAATTTACATTAACTACACTTTTTTAATAAATTGCTCATCATTTTCAAATTATAATTTTTGTATTAATTTTTATCTGTTAAAATTTTAGTTGCAATATATGAGAAATAATTGACCATAGAAATTTACGCAACAGAAGAAAATATATAAATAAGATTAACACTTACAAAATTGCGCAACGATAACATTTAGAAATGTCAGCATTCAGAAGAGAACATAACTTACTATTAGCAAAGATTGGCACTGTTAAAAAGATCTCTACATCAAGTGTATGTAATTCGTTCTAACATATACACACTCTTGTATAATTCGTATTCATTTAAAAAGAAAAATAGAGAAAATATTTGTGTGAACGAGACTATGACAGGGACTTCAAAAATATAAGACAAGAAGAGATATGGGAATAAAATGTTAATAATGACCTGAAGTCTGCTTCCTGCATTTTATGGCAAAGAATCGTAGAAGGAAGGGAAAGAAAGAACCAAAAATTGCTGTATTTCTATTATTAATCTTGTATTTACGAAAATCGCTATTAAAATGTAGACTATTAGCTCTTATAATGAAAATATACCTAACCGTATTACTTGTCAATTGACCAACAATACTATTCAAGCGTACTGTCCAAAGAAAAGGATAGACAGTATTGTCTTATTGTAAGGAATTCGCTAAAGTAAGTAGTGCAATATGATATCTGCACACGACGAGAATCATAATTAGGCTTCGTATTCCAGCTACCTAAAGACTGAAGTTAAAGACACATTGGGTATATAGTACGCCGAACACAGGTGATGCAACAGATAAGGATATAAACAAGCAGGTCTTCGCTGCGTGTTCGTGGAGTATAGTCAACTCCCTACATTATGAAACTATACTAATAAACACATGGTTGAGCCGTGATGTTCATTTTCGTCGTGATCTTTGCAGTGAATAATAACGTGCATTCGTAAGTTATGGAACTTGAACGACACTTGAAATGATTTTATATTGCAAGAAATTCTTTCAATAACACATGACGTTATTGGTGCATGATGTAGTACAAGATATTTTTTCATGTTTCATTAGGATATTGCATATGTCGCTCATCACTGAAAACCCACTAATTTTCTATGTATTTTTCTAGAAATCTCCTGAAATGTAGATTATTTAATTTATTAATTGGGATGTTGACACTGAACATCATTGTAGGCTACACGAATCCATGCTAAACGTCGAGTTAATATCCAAATAATTTTCAGATTTTGATGGTACTGATTCTTTTGGACTACGTTCAACACAATTTCGTGCCTTTTGGTATAATCGCAGTGTCTCTCAGTGCACTGTTTTTTGGTCACTTTTAGGTTTATTTTACACAGTGTATCTGTAATGTTGTCTATATTGACAGTGAAAATATTAGTTAAAATATCTTCAACTATGCCCTGCAATATTACACGCTTGAATGTCTTACCTAAGACATTTCACCTCTGCAATGAACCTTCAATCAGCCACAAAGATGTAGTTATTTAAATAATACGACTAGTAAGAGCAGTGATCGATAAGACTACTCACTATGACTGCGTCCCGGCTTTGACTTATTATAGCGAAAGGCAGAGTGTGTACTATTTTGTATACGAACATACCTATACCTGCGCTGTGACGTTACATATACTTCGAATCAAGCAACTTCATTCCAGCTTATAGGTAGCTGAATTACGAAGCCTAATCATTATGTATTAACAGAGATAGGTAAGAGATATAAAATCCCCAAAGAAAATATGGAAAGAACAACAGCGAATGTGGCAGGCGTATAAGCTAAATAATGATAGAGAATCCATGCTTTGCTTCGAACTTCTTTCTCAAAATAGATCATCTTTATAATCGAATTATGATCCCCCACCAACAATCATTTATAGTCTGTTCCATTCACGTTAATATCAGTTCTCATATATCACAGTCATGTCACAGCTCTGAATGGTAGCCAGTTCATACTGTTCAGCGACTTCTCTCTTCCGGAAGCAATCCCGAGGCCTCATTAAGAAATTGCCGGCTGCTAATGACTCCAGCATATCATTCCTGCAAGAAGCCTCAGGAATTCCGTCCCATTATGATTCAAGTCTAGTGCTTCAGATCCAGCCAAGCATATTATTTGACGCAAATGGTCTTTGACCAGCAAGATTAAAGGAGAATTTATCAATCTGTCAGTTCCTCCGCGTGAGAACGACAGATTTTGCATTCGAACATAATGAAAATCAGTTGCATCTCTGCAATTTGCATCGACATCCAAGCAAGTAATTTCTTGAAACATTCCTAATGACATTGAATAATGCACTGCTTCCATTAAGGGTCGCTGTTACGTACACAAGAGAGCAGCGTTTATCAAATGTCTGTCATTCCAATCAGATTCTTATCGACTCCTCTTCACTTCAAGGATTACTTAAAAACTTCACCTCTGCAATCATGACTTTGTACATCATCACTAGAGCTCGGATTTTATATAATATGAAAATGAAATATGTGTAGGCCTAGTCTTAATAAAGGTTTTGTCGCAGCTACTTTATAAGTTCCAGGAAGAAGGTAGTGCGCATGAACAGATGACGAGCGACCTGGTTCGCAAGAGAACTAGTTGAGGTAATAAAATTAGTTTTCTTTTTAGTTGGTTATTTAACGACACTGTGTCAACTACTAGGTTATTTAGCGTCGATGAGTTTGGTGATAGTGAGATGGTATTTGGCGAGATGAGGCCGAGGATTCGTCATAGATTACCTGGCATTTACATTACGGTTGCAAAAACCTCGGAAAAAAACCCAACCAGGTAATCAGCCCAAGTGGGGATCGAACCCGCGCCCGGACACAACTTCAGATCGGCAGGCAAGTGCCTTAACCGACTGAGCCACGCCGGTGGCCTAAAATTAGTTTTGTTTCGTTGTATGTCTGATCATGCGCACTGCCTGACTGAACGTTTTCTAAGACTGTACATAAATATGTAGCAGAAAATGGCAAAATACGTAGATAAATATGTAATAAATAAAAAATATGTGACTTAAAATCTAAGCTGTGTTAGATGTATTTTTACATACTGATCAAAAATTACAGGTGCACATGTGATTCAATCTTATTTAATTATTGTTTAGTTAGAGACTCAACTGATAATTAAATATTTTTACATATTTCCTCCGGTCATCGATTGTCTCGTCAACGGCAACCTATAGCTACTTAGAAATCACCAAGTTAAACTCTAATTGTTTCCATTGTGTCAGTGTAGGAGTTCAAATATTTTTCCGGAGTGTTGATTCATCCGTAATAATGATGAAGATGCAGTATTTGCGTAGAAATGCTTGGAACTTCGGCACTCCACGTTTATACCATGGTATGTTTTTAGCAACCATTGCCATGCAAAATCTTTATTAAATTCACTGGTAGAAGACGAAGAAGATTTCAGCACTTACACTTGTGTAAGAAGAACTTGTTTTTCGACGAAGCACGTTTTTATTTCTCATAGGCCTATTAAGTTCAGTTTTTAAATTCTGTTCTAATTGTGACTTCAGGGTGCATCCAATGATGATGAAATGGGGAGGGAAGTGTAATTATGATGGCGAAATGAGTCCGAGATCCAACGCCGAAAGTTACCCAGCAATTCTGTTTCGATTGGTTGAGGAAAAACCTCAACCAGGTAACTTATCCCAATCAGGATTTGAACCCAAGTCCGCTCGTTTCACGGTCAGACGTGCTAATCGTCACTCCACAGCTGTGGTCTGCATGCTGTCTTACGAGCTAGGGAAACCAATGAAATATGAGTCTTCAAAATAAGCTTTCCATAAATGTATATATTTTATTTACTCGTTATTATTTATACTACATATTACAATGCAAAATTAATACATACAATAAACGTAGCGCACACGCCTCGTGAGCAAGCTCGTGTTCGGGGGCAGTTCTTATAAATAACAATTTTGTGCTAAAATACAATACAAAGTGTAACTAAACATGTGGAAACCTCTAGCGTCTAGGGCAGGCATGTCAATTGATGCCCACAGGAGCAAGCGTGCGCTTTATAGCCCAGGAGAGCCTGAGCGCTTTACAGCGGAAAGGAAAGAGACAGACGAAAGAGGTGGTATATGCCGCTTGGTCGAGCTATATTCAGGGATGGCCAGCACTGATTCAATAGATAAAGGGAAGAGAACTTATTAAAACTGTATCCATGTTAATTTTTAGATTTGTCTGAGAAGTATAAGTGCATTATAAGAATGTAAGTTTTAATTTTAATGCTCATTTTTTACAAGTTTGATTTTTTTTATTCAAAAGAAATATTTTCTCAACTTTTCGTATAGAAAAGTGAAATTTTCAGGTATAGGCCTATTTATTTAGTAGCCTTACAGAATGTTTTCGTAAATCTTTTTTTTTTTTATTTTTTTAATTGGGTTATTTTACGACGCTGTATCAACATCTAGGTTATTTAGCGTCTGAATGACATGAAGGTGGTAATGCTGGTGAAATGAATCCGGGGTCCAACACCGAAAGTTACCCAGTATTTGCTCGTATTGGGTTGAGGGAAAACCCCGGAAGAAACCTCAACCAGGTAACTTGCCCTTACCGGGATTCGAACCCGGGCCACCTGGTTTCGCGGACAGACGCGCTGACCGTTACTCCACAGGTGTGGACTTTCGTAAATCTAGTATACCGTAGGCCTATATACGTATTACTGAAGATAGTGTATTGAAAATTTTGAAAATATTCGCATGGAAATTATTTGTAAGGAAATGAATTAACAAAGCAACTACTGTTACATCATAAGCAAAAGATACGTGCCCATGTGTTGTAAAAATATCAGCTCAATAGCTTCGGCAGATTTCGAGAAAATAATTTAATATTCTGTTGATAGGAAGTTGCTCACAAATATCACCTTAAAAGCATAATGCGATAATAGTTTTGTTATGTAATATTAGTTACACTTAAAACAGATACAGTACCTAGGTAACTTTGCTTTGTACTGTAATATTGTTTCGAATAGTTTATTGATTACTTTTTTAAGGCTAAAGATACCATCAGTATAAACTCCAACTTATCATGTCATACTCAGTCTCTTTCTTTGGAATATCACTTTCTTTATGAATGATGTGTTTCATCCACTTAATACAGTATAATATTAAACTACTGTGGAATTTAAGTGAATATTCCTTCTTAACTCCCTATTTTGTTATTAAGATTTAAAACACAAGTGCAATATTAAGAAATCAGTGTTAGTACTTTTGTTTTACAGATAATATAGATCATATTAAACAGAAAGAAGCCATATAAAAATAACGACATAAAATTTCACGTTCCGTTTGAAGTTTGTGCACCACTGTTTTCTTAATCCAACAGGTTGCTTATTCATATACACAACCCTTCCTCTTTCCATACTTAGCGCTTGCTGTCCGCGCACGACGTCAAGGTCAGAAAAATGCGCTTGCTTTGACATAACTGGTCTAGGGAATTGATGTAGGACATAAAAACAGGCAAAAGACTTCATATAAACATTTGCCAATTTCGCTTAGCTTCTGAGCAATAGTCATTGTTTGTGGTATACAGATAAAGTTTTAAGCCTATACTTGACAACTTACATGAACTTTTTCATTATAGAAAATTCTATTTATATGTTATTTACATTCATCTCATTAGTAATGAAGTTATTGGCTTATCAACTGAAAATAATACGTTAAGAATTCTTCGTTTTCGAGACACAAAACTTCTACAAAATGTGCTCAAATGGCTACTATGACATTTAATAAGGATTCTAAGCGTCGCATCATCGACTGCTTGAAGTCTTGGTTTTTCTGAACTTACGCATGTATGTGAGGTACGAGGCCCGCCTCGCACAAATCCGGACTACACGAGAGATAGTGAGTGGTTTCTATAGCTGCGAGGTGCGCAGACCTTGCACCTCGCAGCTTAAAGCCTTGGTTTTTCTGAACCATGCGTCGGTTCAGAGAACCAAGACTTAACTCTCTTCTATACTCCAGGTATGTACCTATCTGCTGATATTCTTGTTCAGAACGCTCATGGTCAGTGGGACCAAGTGGTATTTGTGGTAGATGTAAACGATGCTTTGTATTAGGTTTTTGCGGGGTACTCCCGTTTCCCCTATTGGAGTTTCACAGTTTCTTCATTAATCATCATGTGACACTCTGTAGTTCGCTTCCCATGGTGCATCGAGGGCAAGTCTAAAGCTTGCCACAAAAATAATTACAGTTTCGGCGCTTCACTCCTAGATAGGGACGCTTGGGTGACATCCAAATTCAAGTACCCGTCGTTGTGCATGTGCATTAACGAGATTTTTAATAAATTTGTCTGTGCTTCCATATCTTTCAATGTTAAATTCCTCAATGTTGGGTACACTTTTCCCAGAAGTTATGAGAGATATACATATAGAAAAAATAGGGCATATGTAACATACCTTTATGTACAACTGGCTAAATAAATTTAAAATTTCACTGAGCAGTTAGAAAAAAATCATTGGTAATATTTTTGTATTAAGAATTACTACAAATTATATTATTTATTCTGAAGATAGGATTAAAAGAAGAAATAAAATCATATTATCATTTTACACATATTAAACTACCGAAAACTGATAAATAACAAAATTTCATTTTTTTGTCACAATTCGGTGTACAGACTCCCATTAAAATCCCATGCTTTTAGATGACATTGATAGGTGAAGGCCGGTTTTTTATGTTATACTGTGTGTTTATATACATCTTGTTATTTAGGCTTAGGATGAAATACAATTGGGATATAAATTGTCTATGAACTCTCAAGTTGCAGCGTTGTAGTCTTGGTTTTATATTAAGTTCCTCATTGCACATTTTATTGTAACTTGTTCCTTCTGTAAATTATATAGTCAATACTTCAATATACAGTATTAAATCTGTTAGATAATAATTTTATATTTAAGTATTATTGTTATTATTATTATTATTATTATTATTATTATTATTATTATTATTATTATTATTATTATTTGTACGCATATTTCATTTCCGGTAGTGAGGAAGAGAAGATCTCGTGACCTTAATTCTGTCAAAATAACTAAAATAAAATAAATAAATAAAGCAGTTTTTAAAAGATTACATTTGCTTTTAAATCATTTTTTAAATATCTCAAGTAGACCAACATTAATTTAGTAGCTTTTTTAGTAATTTGGTAACGATTATGGATAATGAAAGTGTTATCTGTAATGATTATGATGATACTATATATATTTACTATATTTATTTATTTCATCAATCAGTGTTCACGTCATGGCGGATTAGATGTATTCCAGTTCTTAATCCGCCATCATTCTCTATACAAATATAACAAAAAATTAATGCATTTGAACTTATAAGTATCCTCTGTTTACAGTAATAATACTACTAATAATAAAATAATAATAATGATAAAAGCAATAATAATAATCAACTAATAAGTATACCTCTTTTATTTAAAACTCCTACTCTCTTAAGAATTATTCTATTACTTCATTGACTACTCTTCGTAGTTTCTTATCATGTAACTCCTCAACATTTATAATTCCATCTCCGCTAGAGCTTTGACTTACTCTTCCCATCTAATTTTAACTCTAAACAGAAATTTTCCTAATTTATGCAGATTGCTTGCGTTTAGGCGACCATTCATTTTTTATAAGCTACTAAAGCGTTTATTTGTAGAAATTTTTTATCCACCCAACTGTTTCTCAAATCATTCGTTGCCTGACACTTTAACGCAATATGCATTGCGTCTTCAGCTAGTCCACTTATGATGATACTGAGTAGTGTAGGAGTTGTGAAATAAGATATCCATTTTAAAAATTTCTTTAGCTTGTTTGTTGACGTTTTATTTGGTATTCGTTTCTAACCTTGTTCCTGAATGAATTTGGTATTTTTAGTTTTTACTGATAGTCGTGTGTATCCATTTGATCTCCTTTTCTGCATTCGCATTCTTACAACATAAAAATAAAAATCCACTTTCTACTTGGAGTGGTGTAGAAAAATATCCTTCTCGGTGTGTAGGAAGAGTCTGGAATTCGAGCCGATGTCCTCCGGAATCTACGCGGTGGTCTTTCCATGAAGCCTTCCGGTGTTGCGTGACTCGCTTGGTTCTCACTTTTCTTCTACTACTTTCGATTGAGTTGTTTACAACAGCCTCTAAAAGAAATGCCGCCCAGTGCCTTGACATGATAATACCTTGACAGTCGTTTGCCTCACTCGTTGTTGGAAGCATTGCTTTTGTTCCAGGTTAGCATTTTGTGATGGCACCGATAATATCCCGGAGGTGCAAATCATTTTGAGTACTAAACTATACATGATGTTTAGACGTTTAAATGTTAACTGTACTCCGCGGCGCTGCGTGAAAAATGCAATCGTGGGTTCGAATCCCGCCTTTGGCACGGACGTTTATTCGTCATCATTTTTGTTGCTGCGTTTTCTTGTTTCTTTCGTAAACGAAATCCATGATTTTCTTTCCTTTAGTCTTTTTTTTCCTTACAAATGATGAACTAATACAAAGATGTACTTTCTAGCATCCTTCATTTCAGTTTTTCAAATGAGTGAAGCAAAAGCGATATGCTATCGCTGGTAGGCTAGTTTATACTCTGTTGCTCTTTTATAATGCGAAATTAAAAATTTGTTCAACGTTCTAAGGTTAGATTATCACCAGAACGTTTGAAGTTCGAATATTACCAAAATAAACTGTAGGTGCAATATAGGTAAAGGTAAAGTCATCCCCGTCACAGGCCATGAAGGCACATATGGTAACAGAAGGTTAAGGTTCCCCTCCTGTACAGACAGTAGGTATTAATGGCAATAGGGTGTTTATACCTGACTGAACTTTTATCTACTTGGCAACTGCTATATATGTATAAACAATCAAGTAGCCTATTTGAAACATCACCTCTACCATTCAGTGTATAATAATACGCTCCCCAGTTTTTATTTAATTACTAGGTCATTATTAAAAGGCTAGGCATTTTCTTTTCATATGTTTGAGATCAGGTGTGCAAACTCAAGTAAAAATATATTAACGTTATGTTTTATGTATCTTAGAAATGCAAACTTACTTAGAATTGTTTTTTTTTCCTATTTATATAACCATAGGTAGGCCTAATATATATAATAGAACCAGAACATTTTGGTAACTAAGATACTGTTCTGTTTTGTCTTTTTGTATCATTTAAACATTTATTATGTTATTTATTTCAATGATGTATGTTATTCAAAGTTATGAAATCTTTCCACGCCGACCAAATGCTATTTCGAGAATGCAATATTACACGCTTGAGCGTCTTACCTAAGATAATTTATCTCTGCAATGAACCTTCAATCAGCCACAAAGAAGTAGTTATTTAAATAATACGACTACGTCCCGGTTTTGACTTTCTAGAGGAAGAGGGCAAAGAATGCGTAACTATTTTGTATACGAACGTACCTGTATCTGCGCTGTGACGCCACATATACTTCGAATCAAGTAACTTCATTCCAGTTTCTAGGTAACAGGAATACGGAACCTAACAAGAAACATTTCATAAAATAGTGTTTGCAAATGAATACACTAATGATTTCTTTCGTGAGCTGGCTATACAAGTTTATACATAGCTACCCGGTATCAATAGTTGGATCCTTGTCGCACCATTCGTTGCACAAAGCAATGGAGAGTATAGGTATGTGTCCACTAAACTTGTAGTTCAATGTGGCCAAACACTGGGCTTTACAGATGATAGATGGAAATAGAGGGAAGTGGAGACTTTAGTGCAGGGGTCGTCAGCACAGAGCACGGTGGGGCTAGAGTCTCTTACCCGCGGAAAACGCAGTGCATTAGGGTGCACTCCGTACTGCTAGCGGGTATGCTCTCTATCTCTCCCTGTTGCACGACGGTGCACACCGGACAGCACCGCGTACCCTTTGCACATTTCAGCGAGTGCTGACGACCACTGCTTTAGTGGAATGAAAGAAAGAAACGGGAGTATCTGAGTAAAACCCTCTGCAACATCCGTTTTGTCCATCACAAATTCCATTCAGACCTGACCGGGGATCGAACCCGGGTCGTCTGGATGGAAGGCCAGCGTGCTAGCATTGTACCCATAGGCGTGGCACCCCTTACAATGGCATAGGTTCTTGATGGTGACCGTAACATAGAAACAGATGTGCAGTTGACTGTCAATTCCATCTGAATAATTATTATCTAAGGCAGGTGTAATGAATTTTGTTTTAAGTTATGGATAAGGGGAGAGCCTCGAAAAGGATCCTTAGTCTGAATTATTGTCCTGCAAAAAGTGGCATTTCAGTCAATACTGGGCTTCGGAACGAGTCCGCACATTTGTAAGTCCTCCTCTAGCATACTCGTAGAGCTACCCGAGGAACTTTGCTGTCGGCTAAAGCCTTGGTTTTTCTGAACCGACGCATGCGACGTGCGAGATGCGAGGCTCTCCTCGCACAAATCTGGACTACACGAGAGATAGTGAGTGGTTTCTATAACTGCGAGATGTGAGGTCTGCGCACCTCGCAGTTATAAAAACCACTCACTATCCCTCGTGTAGTCCGGATTTGTGCGAGGCGGGCCTCGCACCTCGCATGTCGCACACATCGGTTCAGAAAAACCAAGGCTTTAGAGTACATCAGTGTGTACATATATTCTTTATATATTGTCAGGTGCATGTTTCACGAAACTTTCAGAGTGGTAATAGTGATTAAGGAGTAACTCCACACTCACAATCAGTCATTAGGCACACTTGCACATCATGAACGGCTGAAAACGTAGTCAGTACACTTTACGAAGGACGTTGTCGCATTTACCTACACCTGCCTATTTTTCTTGGAAAATGATAGCGACGCAAGTGTGAGCTTTGTTGACCGATTATTTGCGTTCTTGCTTAATTTCCCGTTCAGCTGTTTTGTAATGGACTTACTTATGGCTTTTAGAGAACCCGGAAGTTCATTGCCGCCCTCACATAAGCCCTCCATCGGTTCTATCATGAGCAAGATTAATCCAGTCCCTACCATAATATCCCACCTCCCTCAAAACGTAATATAGGTTTTGTATTAATTTAAGTGTACCCTGTCGTCCCTTTCAATCTGCAGGGTTATTTCACTTCCTCCCTGTATAGGAATATTTGACTTCATTTTATTTTGTTTCCGTCTAAATTTGACCCCGTAGCGTAAAATTAAAACATGGCAACACTGCTTTTTACCTGTTGAGACACATATTAACCTAATTGTAATGCACTGTAGAAGGGACGGTGAGAGATTGTCATTATATCAATAGATAGGCCTATTGATATTAAGCTACGAGTTACGGACAACAAATAATGATTTTCATATCATGAAACGAGCTATACCTCTATTCTTTTCTCTTTTCTTGCTTTATTATTTCATATTGCAAGAAATTTATTTACAGTTTTGTTACATTGATACCACCTTTTTAAATTTCTGTCTTCTATAAACCGACGAAACTCAGAACCTTGGTGTACACGCTGGAAATATGTTTAAATATACATATTATCTCAAATTCAATAAAGAGTATTAAATTTAATGAATCGCCATTATGAAAAGAAGTATTCAACTGTGAAATAATATGACGTTAAAAAATCGACAGTTGCATAGCTTTGTAGAACTACAGTGGCCACAAGATATCTCCCAGCCTGAAGACCGTTTCGATAACGATTTCGATTTCTGGAAGCGGACTTGCGGGAGAAAGGGATGAGTATAGCGACATTGAAAACAGTTCCTTCACTTTGCTGAAATTAAAAACATCTGCTCACTGTCTCTGTCAGACTTAGTTACTTCACTTGGGGTAGAGGAGCAACATAGCGGTGGTAGTTGATGTTTTCAGTTTTAACATACACGCGTAACAAACCGCATTACAGAATCATTTGTTTGTTTCTCCTTATGTAGCCCTCTTTTTTCTGTGACGTTGGCAGGCTTGGAGATATTTTGCCTTCTTACATATGGACCAGAATAGCTCAGGTGACAGATGCTTTTCCCTGGTGGTCCGGAGTTGCGCTCGGACGTTTGAGCTGATATCCATGTTGGGTTTTTTCTGAGGTTTTTCCCAGCCGTAAAGTATCATGTAATCAATGACGAATCCTCCTCATCCTCATCTCGCCAAATACCATCTCGCTTTCACCAATTCCATCGACTCTATATAACGTAGTAGCTGATATAGCGTCGTTAAATAACCAAATAAAGCTATTATCTTTCGACATTCAAGGATAACAAAGAAAATACAAAGATAACAAGGGGTATGGAAGGAGAACGAGGGGTTTGCATTTTTATGTCGCAGTCAATTGCCAAGTTGTTAGAGATGAACAAAACTAACTCGTCTCGTCATTCTCGTGCGCTTCGTGTCTCGCTCATCATTTTCGAAATAGCACTTGGTCGGCGTGGAAAGATTTCGTAACTTTGAATAACATACATCATTGAAATAAATAACATTATAAATGTTTAAATGAGACAAAATGACAAAACAGAACAGTATCTTAGTTATCAAAATGTTCTGGTTCTATTATATATTACCTATGGTTATATAAATAGAAAAAAAACAATTCTGAATAAATTTGCATTTCTAAGAAACATAAAACATAACGTTAATATCTTTTTACTTGAGATTGCACATTTTATCTCAAACATATGAAAAGAAATTTCCTAGCGTTTTAATTAATAAGGGCGTAGTAATTAAATAAAGATAGGGGAAGTAGTATTTACACTGAAAGGTAGAGATGATGTTTCAAATAGGCTACTTAATTAATTACAGGGAGCTATTACCTGAAAGCCAGATTTGTATAGGCTACTTAATTGTTTATACATATATAATAGTTGCCAAAGTAGATAAGAGTTCAGTCAGGTATAAACAACTGTGGCGATTCAAGGCTGCTTGATGTTCGGGACTTCGGGAGTGATCAATCTCGGCGTCTCGAAACGCTCACAAGCCGTCTTTAAGTCAACGACGCGACGTATACAACATTGTCGTGCGGGTTTTCGGCTTTGCGGGCGCTGTTAGTCTTGCTTTATCGATCTTTGTTCATCTCTACAAGTTACCCTCCATATCCATTCGACTATTCCGAATCTTAGCAAACAAATGAGCTGTAACTGGTGTATACTGAAGGAATCTGACAGTGAAACCAGCGATTTAACATACATTCTTGCTTGGTTGACCTTCATCACCTACAGTGTAGGTGTGCTAGAGTCTGCTTTTCAAAATCAACAAGTTGGTATCAGGTTCATTAAAATATCACGTTTCCCCTTGGCGACCTCCCCTTGTGAGTTTGTTTTGTATTATAAGCTCTAGTGACGACTTTTCCTCGGGCTGCATGTAATGATTACCATACCAGTGGATCCAAGAATTAGTGTGATGTAGTCCTCACTGAATACATAAATGTGGTAGCCAACCGTGACACACAGGTCGTTAATGCTCCCTCGCACCCGAATTCCGCCTCTGCAAGATCGTTTGTAATATTAAGTGATTATTACGTCGTCGTTACTCTTAGCCACCTTGATGAAAATTAAAAAAATTAAATAATGATTTATTTAACGACGCTCCGGAACTGCCGAGGTTACATCAGCGTCGCCGGTGTGCCGGAATTTTGTCCCGCAGGTATTCTTTTACATGCCAGTAAATCTACTGATATGAACCTGTCGCATTTAAGCACACTTAAGGTCTGCGCTGAGGCTGACGCCACCTTGGTAGACCATTTGGAAGAGCACTGGCTCACGATGACTGTGGATCTGGGTTCGAACCTAGATGATGGAGTAGTGGACAAAGCCGAAGATCCTGAGGTTTTCCTCGGGAGCCTACCGTTTCTTTGTATCTTTCTGCAATCATTCTTAATTTCAGTATTTATTATCATGTTAAATAGTTTTTTACGGAAAACAATGCCGGCGTGATATAATACAGTATGCACTAGAACGAGCAGTACTAAAAATGGATGCTGTAGTTATAAACTGCAGTTAAGTGAAGCGCTGTAATAAACTGGAACATAAACATATCTCTCTAAAACAAAATTCCATGTTCACTGACGTCTTTTGTTTAATTAAACATGTTGAAAATTCTTTCCGCTCTTTTCTATACAACATTCATAGCTAAGGTTCGGATAAAGTAGCTGTATCAAGATAGGCATCCTTCGTCCGTGCGTTTTGTTTACAAACAGTAACTAGTTTTCGCGTATGTTTTAGCTAAGGAGTGGGGAGCGCTCTTCCTAGCAGGTATAGGTCTCGGAAGCAGGGAATACCGACGGAAGGAATGCGAATGAAACGTTACGATAAGGAAGAGCGGACAACAGGAAAGGTCACGAGATAAGTTGAATGATATTCAAGAGTACAGTCGGAAGAGAAATAACATCGATAAAATCAGCCTTGCGTTGTGATAGTTACATTACGACTTTAGTTTGTTCCATTGCATGTGAATACGTGTCTTGTATGGCACGGTATTATTATTTCATTCGTAAACATAATATGTTGCGCGTTTAATTAGCTTCGAATTTTTCTCTTGCTACGTTCTTTATTTCCACAGCGATATCCTCATTTGTTCATCTTCTTGAAAGAGACAGTACTTCCATCGGCCCTCACCTCTCTCCCCCTCGGTGTGTCTACATAGACACGTCAAAACAGACAGCAATGCCACCATTGCTTTTCGGCAATCGTTCCTTGCGCAAGCTCTACAGTTTTATATAAATAGCTAGTGGAAAGGTGTAGAGTTTACTTAGTCTGAAGCAAGTCAAGGCCCTATTCTATAAAACTTTACAGCTTATCCTGATACAGCTACTTTATCTGAACCTTATTCATAACATTCACGTAGATTCTCAAAAATTAAAAAAAATAGAGGTTATTGCAGTTGGTGATAGATAGCCCAATCTTTTCCAATAATCGTACAATAATTGTCGTTGGATTCTCCATAAAGTTGGACTTCTTTAAGATACCTTTTTCGTAGGCATCGAGTGGTGCAAGGCGAAATGAATGCAATTCATAAGGAAAATGTATAATCTGTGTCGACTTGTGAAATATTTTACGAAAGCCATCTGAAACACGTTACAAACTTTGAGCATTGACACCCCGAATCCGTATGAACGAAAATAATTCTCAACAATAAAGACTTTTCTCCTCTGTTGTGAGAACCATAATTGCAGCAATGAATCTACGTACATAGATATAAATGCAACAAAAAACATATTATAACGAAGATAATAGTGCCGCCAACCCAGCAACAAGACATTGTTGGGACATTTCACCATTGTCATGTTCTTGGATTGGCAGCATTGTTATCTGTTTTGTTATTCTGTATTCATTCACATTATTAAAATCTGGTGTTCTTCTTAGGACACCCTTTAATAGAGCCACCCCATCGGCACGACGTGGCTAAAGTGGTAGCGCGTTTGTCTGCTTCCGGAGATGCGTTCGAGGGTAAGTTCGATTTCCGCTTGGGCTGATTACCTGGTTGCGATTTTTCCGAGGTTTTCCCCAACTATAGGGTAATTCCTAGCGAACTCGGCCTCATAGGCGGAGAGAGAACCGTTTCCTTGGGTGGGGGGGGGAAGCAAAACCATAGAATCCCCATGTTATAACGGCGTTATGGGGGACATTATTTACCTCCTCCTCCCATTATAGCTTGCACGTGGTACCGTCAGTGCTAACAGAAACTTTTTATATGAAGCTTACCTTCCTGAAGATATATGAAATATAAACTCTAATTATTTTATTTAATCTCGTCTTTAAGTTTACACATTATACTAGGATCACTTTTCTTTTTTCTGCATTGTCGTGCAATATGTTATTCATATTTCTCCAAGTGGCAGGCCTGAACACCTGCAGACTTCTAACACATGAGTACAGGCTGTTACAAAAGAAACATTACAGTGCTTACATTCCTCATAATGAGGTATAGAAATTCTTATACATTCAGAAATTTGAAATAAATATACAGTTCGGACACATGATCTGAAGACATTAATTCAACAATTTAAACACAGAAATTTAATCATAAACAAAAGTAAGAAAAATCTTTTGAATTCAATACCTTCTAACATTAATAGAAGAAAAAAAGTTCACACAAGTTTGAGGGGCAGTGCCACCCTATCCCCCCCCCCGCCTATGCTCGGCCTATCTCCTCAAATACCATCTGGATGTCACAAATTTCATAGAGTCTAAATAACATAGCAGTTAATACAAAGTAGTTAACTGACTGCAATATTGATAATAAAACTTGTCATTGTTATTATTTTCATAATTACGATGGGCTAAATTATCGTAGCATATATTTTTTTTCGTATAAAATCTCTATCCCTAATTTCGCAGTAAACATTTAACTTGTAATAAAGAATAAGTTTATTTCCTTATGGTCATTTCTTAACAAGTAGGGACCGTTGTAAAATATGTTTCTATTTTCTTAGAATTTTCCCAGTTTAATTAAAATGTCCTTTGTCCTTGTATTCTTCCGCCGCGTCTGTGTTTGAAAAGGATGCAGACAACCTTCTACGTTTTGTATTTTTAGAGATCCGTTGATTAAGCTTCATAAAATCCAGAATTTCTTTGAGAAGAGATTTTACACTTTCTTAGAATAACCGCTGTCAGTACACCACAAATCTAGCTTCTCTTTTTTCTTTTCTCCCACAGTCTGTCCCTTGCTTCCTTTCATTTCTCCCCTCTCCTCTCAACCCTCCATTCTTCTCACCCGTAAGTGGAATTTTTAACACAAACTACTTATCGTCACATACGTGTTTTCCTTCGGCGAAGTAATGAAAGGACATTTTGTCATACGTTTGTTTGAATTAAGGAATAAAAATAATTAAACCAGCAAGAGAGCAGCGGCTATTGATTTCGAATTAAACTGACGGTTTCTTTCGTCTATGCCCAAGTAGCTTGCGAGAAAAAAAAGAAAAATACATACTTAAATTTGTCTCTTCATTGTTTATGAGTATAAAAACGACCATTAACAGAGTTCATTACATTTTTATTCATGACTATTACACTTTTATTACGTCACACTATTTTCGACCAATAAAACGGTACGAAAGGACGTCTTTCAACCAATCATGTCTGCTTATTGCACAATTTTATCGCGTCCCTAGCATTTGTTTCATATTATCGCTTCCCTAGCATTTGTTTATTTTTATCACTACCCTAGCATTTGTTTCTTTGCTTGCCAACATTTCAAACTGCATTGGTCTGGGCGTCAAAAAATCATAAAATTACAAACCACTCCAGTCGATGCACAGCAATTTCAAATATGACTCGCATTGGCATTCAAGGACAAGAATTAATAAAGATCACTGGTCATAGCTATGCATATTCCCTGAAACCCTATTTACAAATAGGCTAAATGAAGAGCACCATTCGGAAATCCTGAATAACTTGAGGAATACACTATGTACAGCTGTCAAAAAAAAAAAGTGGCCGCACTCGTGAACAGCGAATATTTTCAAAGTGCACTTCGGGTCGCGGCGATGTTACACGATGCATGTGCTTGTACAAGCAGTTCCGGAACTATGAAAGTGTTCCATATCTACGCCTCGTAGACCAGCGGTAGAGTGCTTGTTTAATGATTCAAAGGTCGTGGGTTCGGGCCTTCTTCAAGTTTTCATTTTATTTTTTAATCTTTCTTTAGCGATGTAAATGATATTCAAATTATCATTTATATCCAGTTATCGTTCTTTGTGGATATCACGTTATTTATATTTTGTTATCGTTCTTTAGAGATATGAACAAAATTCAGGTCATCATTTGTATTCTGTTATCGTATTATAACGATATGAATAATAATTATTATTGTATTTCCAATGGGGGTTAGCCGTATTTTACATATGTATGTTAGGGCTATAGTTTTATACACAAAAAAGATAAGCATAAAGAGAAATGGAAAAGAAAATTAAATTAGCTTACGCGATGTAAACAAAACGTAAACAATCCGTAAATTAGGCATTGCGATTGCAAAACAAATATCAGGTATCAATTTGTAACATACAAAAACATTAACAACACACATACGTAACACTTCTATAACACAAATATGCAGCTTTCCGTACCATACATCATAAATTAATACACAATAGTCACACAAACACAATCAAACCATAATTACGACATTGCGACGACATCAAGCATCACATAACTGACTCACATACATAACAAATCAAGCATCCGTTACAACACATACACTTCAACATAGTAACCACACTTTTAAAAGTTACAAATTTGGCTCCAAGAAGAATAAATAGGACACTGTTACTAATTACTATTCTTCTACAATTTCTTAAATACATCTGTAATAAATCTGTGAAATTCCGATATGAATAATATTCACGTTTTTTATATTGTTATCGTTCTTTAGCGATTTAAATAATATTCAAGTTATCATTTATATTCTGTTTTCTTTCATTAGCATTATAAAACAATATTCAAGTTATTTATATTGTTATTGTTCTTTCGCAATATATTAATTAAACAAACCGATATTTATCATTTATATTCTGTTATCGTTCTTTAGTGAGACTGTATAAATAATATTCAAGTTATTTATATTGTAATCGTTCTTTAGCGATATAAATAATATAAATTTAATATTAGGTTTGGAAAAATCCAGTTGCATAATACTGGTATTAGTTTTTCTTTTTGTATTATTACATACAATTGAACCACAATAAAATGAAAAGGAGTAACGAGGAATTGAACCTGAGACGTTGACATCTAAATTCCGACGTTCGTCCGCTGAGCTACGAGAGCAAAAGTGTGGAAACATTTTTGGAAAAATTGGCCCAATCACACTCTAAGATCTTCTGATGATTCGTAGAAGCTAGTCCAAGATGCTGGGGGCAAAGGCTAATTGAGATTTCCCGGTCTCTGACCGGGTCAAACATCCTGATAGAATTAATATTTAACCCTTGCCGTGACTTTCGGTGAAGTCCGGAGGGCCCAATTAGTCAAATCCACTCTCCTCATCTCCACGCTTGGGCCCCTTGGAATTTAATAAAATGCGAAAGAGATTGTGGTGTGCGGAAAGCAACGGGATGTTACCGCATTTAGGCCTATCCTTCCTAAGAAAACTGCAAACATGAGCAAAGGAAGCTTTTAATAGAAGAAGAAGGATCTTCTGCGGACCTCTGGAAAAAGAACTAAGGAAGAGACTAGTGAAGTGCTTTGTGTGGAGTGTGGCATTGTATGGGGAAGGAACATGGACATTACGACGAAATGAAGAGAAACGAATTGAAGCATTTGAAATGTGGATGTGGAGAAGAACGGTGCGTGTAAAGTGGACAGGCAGAATAAGAAATAAAATTGTGTTTGAAAAAGTGAGTGAAGAAAGAATGATGCTGAAACTGATTAGAAAGAGAAAAAGGAATTGGTTGGGTCTCTGGTTGAAAAGAATAATAGACGACATTAGGATATGTGGATCATATGCGGAGACTAAGAGGAAGGCAGAAAATAGGAAAGATTGGAGATTGCTGGGTTTGCAATGAAAGACCTGCCCATGGACAGAACACTTCAGAATGCCTGGAATATCGTGTCTAAGAACAGTCGCTATTTGCAAAGACTAGTCAATTCCATGCCCACTCGACTGCAAGATGATCGAGATAAGAGGAAGATAGACTAAATATTGAATTGTGGCCTTTTGTTTTGTTTTTTGAACGATTAATTGTTTGAATGTTTTAAGGCCGACGCCAGTAAATTTGTTATGTTTATGCCACGAAAGATATTTTATTGAGAATAAAATCTTTTTTCTTTCCATTTGCAGCCACAATATCATAATGATAATGATAAAGTCATGGCATAATATATTAATGAACCTGATGTTAATTACTAAAATAATCATAAAAGAAAAAGGAGCCATTATGTCTAGTTTGTCTCTCTCAAAAACAGAACAAAAAAGGACATAAAAAGCACGAGGTTGTAGTCGAACGCAGGACCTCATGAATAAGACGCCTGAACGCTACCATTATGCTATCGAATAACACACAGTATACTTCAATTATAACTGTAGATATCAGGCAACGTGGTCCAACAACGTGTAACATCGCCTGTCTCCGAATTGTAGCGAAGATACCCGAAGGGAACATTGATACAGGAGAGCGGCCACTTTTTCTTTTGACAGCTGTACATCAACGAATTCACTTCTTTTACGCACACGTCTAATATAACATCAACTGAACCACCAACCACAAAAACATTCAAATTTGAGAATTGTATTTTCAATAATTGTTTCTTTTAAAATTATTCATGTTTATTTTTTATTTCATCATCGTTAATTAAAACTTTTCATGTTTATTTCATCATCCCTAATTAAAACTTTTCTAACTCTTGTTTATATTATTTAGGTTATATTATAGCTTCTACTATTTGATATTATGGGTAGTCACGGATCAGATATTGTTTAATACTAAGATTTATTGAAAATCATCTGTTAAGTGACGTTGATTACTGGGATCCGGATGATTGAAGTGGAATGCAAATGTTTTAATAAAAATGAAACTGAATCAACAAAGCCTTCTTAACTAGTAACCATCCACAGAGTTCAATGAAGATTCCACAGTTGGCACAACTGATAACAAGAAAACTGCTAATCATAACATAGTACTGCCATCTAACGTAATATTTGTAATGTTGAGATGGTACAATAATACATTTGAAGACAGTTGTATTTTCGTAAGTAAATATTTTATTGTATTGGAGTACTTTGTTACTTCTAATCTATATATATACTTTCTTCTAATCGTGTAATATTCAATTAAATCCCACTCGAGTTTTGATTTTCTCTAGATAAATCAAAACCTCTAGTGAGATTACTGTTGATAATTCATGAAAAGGAAAATTATTTGTAAGAAGGAAAATGGAACACTTTATTAATATAGGAATTATAAATAGAGAATTAAATGTTTTGTGCTATGCTTTTTGGAAGCTGAAACTTGCTAATGAATAAAGTGCCTGAATTTACTTACCAGAGTAACATTGTACGCTTTAATTATGGATATTCATGAAATTGCTCTTGATAAAGTTCGCACAGTGCTTTCACACTAACTTTCCACCTGAACCAACTGCGTATGAACTAAGTTAATGCTTTAGGAAACATTGTTTTCCTAGAGTATTGAGCACCATTTCAACCGTGCATCTTTTACAGCCCTCTTCAGCAACAACTGAAATGGCAATTAACAGTACCCCCAGTAATTTCTACTTATTGAGTTGCAAATGCAACGTAGTCAACCTTCGGTATACTTTTTTGAGTTCATAAATTGTGTATGCTAATATTATAGCTCTCTGTGTAAATTTGAGCCAAATGAATAAAAAATGTGTACTTGAACATTATATTGCGTAAATAAATGAAGCCAAATATCTTGGAAAATATCTTAATTTTGGCACGAAGAATGAGTGCCCTTTGTGTGTAGTCCAGAAAACATTAACCTTATATGATGCGTGTTAAATAATTTCCATTTCCTTGCTGTTAAAACAGTAACAGCCCTCCATATACGCCTACGGCCTGCCACTAAAGATAGAGCGTAACCACAGTCTAGTATATACAGTCGCGAAACTCAATACGTAGTAAATATGCAAACATTAGGTAGTTGCTCACCACTAGGATCACTAATATCGCCTCATTACAGGCAATGTAAAATAGTACCGTCACAGTCTATTGTTTCTAGCACCCTCAAAACTCAGGCTTCGTGACTGTATATAGTAGACTGTGGCGTAACAGTTGGCCTACATATTTTTAACTTGATTTTAGCATACAAATCAATAAAATATCCATCCAATAATAATTCAGGAAAATAAACTATAAACAGTAATATCTATCACAACATAAAGGAACTGTGAATTTTCTGAATGGCATATTACTTACCTACTTACTTACGGCTTTTAGAAAGTCCGTAGGTTTATTGCCGCCCTCACATAAGCTCGCCATCAATCCCTATCCTGAGCAAGATTAATCCAGTCTGTACCATCATATCCCACCTCCCTCAAATAAATTTTTATATTATCCTCCCATCTACGTCTCGGCCTCCCCGAAGGTCTTTTTCCCTCCGGCCTCCCGACTAACACTCTATATGAATTTCTGGATTCGCTCATACGTGCTACATGCCTACCAGTCTCAAACGTCTGTATTTAATATTCCCAAATTATGTTAGGTGAAGAATACAATGAGTGCAGTTCTGCGTTGTGTAACTTTCTCCATTCTCTTGTTACTTCATCCGTCGTAGCCTCAATTATTTTCCTAAGCACCTTATTCTCAAGTACCCTTAACCTCAGTTCCTCTCTCAATGTGAGTCCAAGTTTCACAACCATAGAGAATGACATTATTATTATTATTATTATTATTATTATTATTATTATTATTGTATGTTTATTTACTTTTATCCTTTGGCCCTTTCTGCTGTCAAATTTTGTAAGGATTATGATTCATTATGACTTTCACAAGTATTGGTTCTCCTTGGTCATGTAGTCAGCATGGCGCAAGGTCACTAGCAGACCTCTACACTACTGAAGAAGCAGAAAACAAGGAACATGCATCAGTTCCAGTGAAAATAAATAAATAAATAAATGTCACTTCCATGCCGGAGCACGAAATCGAGTCCTCTGTATCGACAGCTGCAAATGACTCCTCTTGAAAGTAATGTAAATAACCTCTTGTTATTTGTACTTTCTATTTGCAAATAGTATTATCTACAAAGTAAACAAATAGCATAATAATCCCTCATGAATATTACACTTGCTGATCCGGTTAATCGAACAAATGGATGTCATCTCTCAACCGTTTCAGAGATCTTTCTAATCTCCTTTTCCCCCTCTGTTGGTAAATCCAAATTGTTTAGTGGAAATCTTTCTGAATGCATTGATTCTTATAACATTTATTGAATAGTGTTTCATTTATTAATTTTTATTCGAAATTTGCATTTGCTTTTAGAATTGTGTTACTTCTTTTGTGTTACAGTGAAGTTCATCTGACTGTCCATCTAAGAAATTCCGTCTCTGCTTAACGATTCTTAATATTTTAGGAGGAAAATTCGCTCCGGCGACCGGGATCGAACACGGGTCCTTGGTTCTATGTACCAAGTGTTCTGACCACTGAGCTACACGTCAACATATATATGCCTAACTTGGAGTCGGGCCACAATGGGAAACATCGAAGGAGGAAGGTTCGATCCGGTGCTGTGGATTGAATTCGGCGTAGCTCAGGGGTCAGAGCGCTTGGTACGTAGAACCAAGGACCCGGGTTGGATCCGCGGCGCCGGAGCGAATTTTTCTCCTAAAATATTAAGAGTCAATATTACAGATAAATTCTGTAGGACAAATTAATAAATCTATAATATTAACGATTCTTGTTGTTGAAAAGTCCAAATTTCGCTGGCATATTCTTGTAACTGTTGCATATGTGTTTTAAATATTTGTGTATTTATCTAATTAGATTGTAAATTTTCAAAGAAACGATTTAGTATTTCAGTTGAAATCTCAAAATGTTAAATACTATAGTCATTTTCAGCAACGCAAAAGTTTATTGTACAGGATGTATCAAAAGGTGATGTTAACGAAGTAGGACGTGAAGAAGGATCTTGACTAGAATAACTGATGTGTAGGTCTATAAACGTTTCTCTTATTAAACACAGCGCTTGTTAATGTAACGAGTCTAGTGACATATAAGCCTATCTCAATCCCTATGATTTTAAGGCTTTTATGTTGTCTATTTTAACGGTAATGCAGATATTAATATAAAGATGGTAAGCCTAATTCTAACGATTCTTAATTGAGTTTCATAATACGGTATGCGGCAAAATAAACGACACTGAAATTATTGCTCATTTGCTGTCCACGTTTCCCTAGGAACGAGGTATAGTATTTATTGTGTATAATAGATTGACATATTGTGAATTTTGTGTTATGTTGATTTCTGCAATTATTTTTCTCAAAATAGAGGGAAAGGTGTCTGTTGTCGGGCATTATTTCCGGTCATACGGAGTGGAGCGTCAGAATGGGCCACGTTAGGGGCAGTACCAGGAGCGATTTAGGAATGCGGCACCAAATAACACAACAGTGTTAGCTATCGTCGAAAAGTTCCGTCGTAGGGGATCAGTCTTACGTCGCCTAGCATGTTATAAATACTTATCTCGATTTTCAGAGTAGCCTATGTTTGTAATTTCAGTACTCCGTATGACCGGAAATGAAGTTACACGATAAACACCCTCTCCTCTGTTGCGAGAATCATAATTGCAAAAATCAACACAACAAATTAATTCACAATATTATGTCAAACTATTATATACAATAAATAAATACTTCGTTGCTAGGGAAATGTGGACAGCAGATGAGCGATAATTTCAGTGTTTGTTTTGCCGCACACTGTATAAGTGTACTTAACTTTGAAATGCGTTTTAAGTTTTTTTAAATGTACATTTATATTGTGTTATGAATTTCCGTCCACTGGAGTTTGCAACCCTACACACTCATACAAATTATACAGGGACATCATTTTATTTTTACTTCAATTTTTATTGTACCTGAGTTTTTGAATGTACTTCACTCCCACTCCTTCTAGTAGCAAATTTCCACACACAACCAAGGCTGCAAAGTCGTCTTACGGTCATAGTAAACAGTAGAGAATGAGTGAGTATAGTATGTTCCAGAAATATGATCACATTTTTCAGTGAAGAAAGAGCATTCATTCACTATTGAATCAGTGCGTCCGTTTAGTTACGTCGCATCTCGGTTTCACACACTCATTTCTGTTGGCTCCTCTGTAAAGGCTAGTGGCTGAGCTGTCATAGGTCTTTTCTGAAAACATTTGCTGTTAGTAATTGGACTTCTACGTGATATTATACAACTATTTGAAATAATTTAAATAAAAGGGCCTCGTTAAGTCATTGTCACGTGATTCCCCCCCTTTCTAAGACCCTCATACATAACCACAGTAAGGACAGTAGATAGCAAGTCTGATTAAATTTATATATGCGGATCGGGCATAAGTGAAGATTGAATTGACATTACGTAACGTATACTGTTATAGAGTGAGCACAGAATTATTTCCACAGGGTAGGATTATGGCTTCCCCCATGTCGCCTGATTTGAGTGCTTTGCATTATTTCCTTGGGGTTACTTGAAACAGTTGTGTTTGCTAAACATCCTACAACAATAGAGAATTAAATAATTACATTCAAGAAACCATATACTCAGTTTCAGAAAATATGCTTGAAAACGACTTTGATAATATTGCGGCAACCGTGCTGGAAGATTCTCGTTGCCTCGGGAGTCTACGCGCGCGTCCGGCGGAGAGAGAGGCGAGGCTCGAGCTTCGGTGATCGCTGGGCGCGTCGCGACGAGGGGAAAGAAGACTGCAGTCCCGTCGCGGAGCGAAGGGGACGGAAGTAAGGAAACGCGTGGAGACCGATTGTTGCGGGTTCCAGAGGCTTCGCGACACAGTACATTCTAGAACGTGTAAATGAATATAAGAGTGAGCAGCCTTCAGTGAGTAGATCAGTTTAGTTCAGTCAGTTTGTCAACTGTGAGAGAGCTAGTTAGCGGAGACGTATCCAGTGGATCTGAGTTCGAGGTGCAGTGAACTTGAGTAACTGTGGCAGCGTCCAGGCGAAGGCGAGTGCGGTGTATCTGGAAGTCTTCGGTTCGACGTGCAGGAAACCGCATCTGGAAGTCTTGGGTTCGAAGTGCAGTGAACTGTATCTGGAAGGCCTGGGGTTCGATGTACCGTGAACTTGACTGAGTGAGCTAGAAGAACTAGCCGAGTCGAACGAACTGTGAACTGAGAACTGACAGTTTTGTTTTGTAAATAGTGCTTTGTGAACATTAGTTGAGATTAGGAGTACATTGTTGTTCTTCTCAATAATCCACTGAATTGTCATTGTCGTTATGTGGAGTGAAATAACGACTACTGTGTTGCAGTGTTGAGTGGAATATCCATTGTTGACGGGTGTGTGATTGTTGTTGAAATAAAAGTCACATAATTGTTGTTGAAATATAAAAGTTACAATATGCACAAAAGATCTGAAGCCTGTATCGAAATGAACGACCATCATTTTCAATAATTTGTTTAAATATCCATATTTTGATTATTTCCAAAATTTAAATGCACTGTAAATATTGTATGCTAAGTGCTGTAGACAGTATAGTATACATTGCATAGTAAATACTTTCGATTGGAGAGTGCAGTTAGTGTGTGAAAACACTTACTGTTAATACTGTACTGTATTTTGATTAAATAAAAACCCGACGAAAATGATCAAACTCAAAATCGTAATCAAAATGTCTTGGTTTACATAAATGGATGCACTACTTTTCTTTCCTCCTGTACCTAATGAAGTTATTTGTATTGTATTTTACACTAGTGTCGTCAAACTTCGGTCGTGGAAGGGGGTATCAAATAGTATTTCCGGTTCTCAATCGTTAATCCAAAGGTATAGTCAGGTTAATATTGAAAATGTTAGTAAAAACAAAACGATGCCCCTGCAAATCATATTGCCTCGTTCCAACTATTTTCGACAAAATTATTACGTGAATTTCGACTCTGAATAACCTTTGCAGTTGAGTTATAATTGAGTGGTTCAGAACCATAGTGGGCCAAGTGCCATTTACTAAAACTGTAGAAAACAAGGGTTAAAATGAAGTTATTACCATAACTCAATGGAAACATATAGCAAGTAATATAAAGTATACACATTAAAACAACATGATATGTCAATCTTCATTAAACTATGGTATTCACTTAATTTAACCCTTGCTTTCTCCGTTTTTAATAAATGGCGCTTGGCCCACTATGGCTCTGAACCCTTCAGTTATAGAATACTAACATTCGACAAAATTAATAGATAAGAACAGAGTGCGCTATATATTCAAAGAATAAATAGTTAAGTATTAATTTTTAAAATTGGTATTATTAACTGGGAGGCAAAAGAATATTAGGATAATCTCCGACACGAAATTCTAGAAGCCACAAAATAAGCAGAAGCCACATATGATTGTTTTACGTCAAGAAAACAAACTAAAATAGAGGAGAGGATCATTGAATATCTGTGAAAATATTTAGTTGGATCAGTATCAATAAAGTAATCGTTGTTCATGTCATTCATTGGGCAACAAATCCAGGAAAGCTGCAAGTCCAGGAATTCGCTTCGCTTGAAATCACAGAGCACTTTTTTCGATATCCTGTTGGCCATAGCCAAGTACATCACGACCTGACCTTAGTCAAGATCGTGCAAGAATGTGATCACACGACAGTGCGTGATCTCATCTCAGAACCAGAGTACGGCAAGATTGGCATAGGTCAGCGGAACCTGCGAGCACCCACGCTGCCGTCATTAGCGACATCTGATAGTTTGTTGCTTGCTAATGGTGCTTTGCAACGTTTCACAGAAGCGCTTGAAATAGGACAAGATAAGAGGCGTTGTCAGATAACTAGAATTTTGGTTCTTTTGTCTGCTGCCAGCTTTTTGCTACTGGACAAAATGCAACTGATTTAAAAATTACTGTTCTAGTGCCAAATCAGTTCATCGTTGTTTAACTGCGTGCAGTGGATAAACAGTAATAATAGTAATAATAATAATAATTATTATTAATATAATATTAATTAATATTAATAATAATTATTATTTATTTATTTATTTATTAGCTGTACCCGTGCCACAAAGGGAAACATTGAAGGAAGAGGGTTCGGTCCGGTGCTGTGGATTGAATTCGGCGTAGCTCAGTGATCAGAGCGCTTGGTACGTAAAGCCAAGGACCCGGGTTCGATCCCCGGCACCGGAGCAAATTTTTCTCCTCAAATATTAATTGTCAATATCACATATTATTCTGTAGGACAAATTAATAAATCTATAATATTGAATTTTCTTACTTACGTAAGAGTAGAAACTATGCAAATGTTGAGATTCACTGAGTTATAAACCGCCTTCGGAGCAGGTTATGATTCTATTAAAGGTTTCAGTGTGTGGCTTAATTTCCATTACAGTCCAGACTCGGTGTCCATAAAACGAACGTCGTATTCTCGGAGGTGAAGTCGATCGCAGACAGCATGCATCTGTCTCCACCGCCCTGTTCCGTCACTCAAACTCGGCTCGATGCGTCATTGTCATTGTGTGACCGAGTATTCCCTATTCACCAGTGCAGCGGCTTTCGGAATTGTTCCCTAACTACTTCACACCATTTAATTAAGATTTAATTTATACAGTAGTGAATTAGACCTGTTTGGCTTACATAGCGAATTTCGGATTTAATTAGTCCGAAACCTCGGCACGCGACTAATTTTAATTGAATTGTATTCAACTATAAATCTTTTGTAGTAAAGTTAAAAATATTTTGTTACCTTACTACAGCGTTTCTCAAACTTTTTTGAAGTGGGGACCACTCTTTTAAGTCAGAACAGTTCCGCGGACCACCTTACTCTTGTTCCATTCGAGAGCAAATTTATCATTTTTGTAGCATATTTTAATACCAGTATAGTTTTAAAACATAATTAATTAATTAAAATTAAAATTAATTTATTTCATTTTATATTAGTATTAACTAATTAAGTTATTAATAGAAAAAAAAAATTCCGTTTTTTTAATAAAACAAGACTATTAGAGTTTGGATAGGCCTAATCTTTATCTTAGCCTATTAACTAAACAAAATAAATAAATGTTGGTACTCACATTAATGATATAGATAAACCTGCCGATTCTTGCACAGTTGTTTTATATTTGGATGTATGCTGGCAAGTTTAAGTCGGAGATCGTCACATACATCGAGTCGATTTCGGTACTTTGCTTTTATTAAAGTTAGTAATGAAAACTCTTTCTCACATACTATAAATACGTAAAAGCAAACTGAATTATTATAATCTGTAAAGCACCATTGTACAGTTCACTATATTCTCTTTTCAATTGTGTTGAGGTCCAGAAATTAACTATACCTTCCGCTTGAAATTTCATTTAAGTCCAGTGTCATTCGAGAGTTCAATTAACTGTTCTCCTTCACTCAATGAAAGTTTGTTATTTTCAATATCGCAATGAAAGGGATCGCGAACCCATGAAAATTCGTCATATTTACTTGGGAAATAAATTTCATATTGTGACCTCAGAGTTTCGAAATGCGAACATTTGTCATTGCATAATTCTTTTCCAATAACGAAATCATTTTCAACCAAAAAAGACTCTAAGGTCGGAAATAGTGAAAAAATTCTCTGTTTTACAGAACTGACCCACAAACCAAGCTTCCTCTCGAACATCTTTTCTCATGCGCATTGAGAACAATCAAAGAATTACCTTGTAGAAAGAGATTTAGTTCGTTTAGTTTTGAGAATACATCTGGAAGATATGCCTATGTACTTAGCCACATGTCATCAGCTGATGTGCTTTAAATCTCTCTTTTGTTGCTGAGAGTAGAGTGAGAAGTCTGTAGACAGGTAGGGTAATAAATTTCATAAAATGTCAGTACTGGGAGGAAAAGTGAAAGGTGATTGCCATGTGTCATTTCCAAACTCTGAGATTTTCAGCTATAGTGTGATACGCAATTCGTTTGAATTTTATTTTCTCTTCTGTCCTTTTTGAAGGACCATAAGGGCAGACCTCGGGGACTACAGGTGGTCTGCGGACCATAGTTTGAGACACGCTGCCTTACTATATTCTTCTCATAAACACTGGCAGTATTCTTTCTTTATCAATCCTCTCTGAACAAAAAGGAAATTATGGAGACTTTTCCAGTGGCGGCTGTTTTGCTGAGGCAAGTGAGGCTGGGGCTCGGTCACTTGGCTTAACTGAACTCAAATTTTGTGTACTAAATAATATATTAGTTATTTGAATGAAGCATATAGCGCTGTAGAAGTATTTCAAAACTTTATGATGTATATAAGCCAGTCTTGCAGTAAAATGTGTTCCTGAGGACTGAAAGTCTCTGGCCGGGCCTGTCTTCTGCATTTCTTATGTTTTCGCGGGTTTTGAGATTAAACTTGATAAGTTGTAACTCAGGCACAATTCTTCTGGTCTCGTGATCTAGTCAATTTTCACTTCTCCCATCCATAGACCAGCCTAAGAATGGGCTGGAATGACAATAGCAGTGGTGACCTGTGTTCCTATTCATTCATAGTGTTCTGCCCAATGGCAGGTCTTTCACTTCAAACGCAACATACTCCATTCTTTCCTATTTTCTGCCTTCCTCTTAGTCTCCGCATGCGATCCGTATATCTTAATGTCGTCTATCATCTGATATCTTCTTCTGCCCCGAACTCTTCTCCCTTTCACCATTCCTTGCAGTGCATTCTTCAGTAGGCAGTTTCTTCTCAACCAGTGACCCAGCTAATTTCTTTTCCTCTTTCTGATCAGAGTCTGCATCATTCTTTATTCACCCACTCTTTCCAACACAGCTTCGTTTCTTATTCTGTCTGTTCATTTCACACGCTCCATCTTTCTTCACATCCACATTTCAAATGCTTCTAGTCGCTTCTCTTCACTTCGTCGTAATCTCCATGTTTCTGTCCCCATACAATATTACACTCCACAAAAAGCACTTCACTAATATCTTCATTAGATCTTTTTTCAGAGGTCCGCAGAAGAGATGCCCCTTTTTCTATTAAAAGCTTCTACATTACTATTCTCCTTTTGACTTCTTGACAGCAGTTCATGTTACTGCTTATAGTAGCCTACACCCCTACTATTTGAAGCTGTCCACTTGCTCTACTACCTCATTTAGAATTTGCAAGTTTATCTTCTTTACTTTTCTTCCTATGACAATAACCTTCGTCTTGTTGACATTTATTTTCATTTCATACTGCTCACAGCTGTCATTTAGCTTCAATGGCATATCTCTTAGTATCATCTCCTCTTCTGCTAACAACGCCATGTCATCAGCAAATCTTATGCTCTCTATTCTTCTTCCTCTTACTATCACTTCTCCCTTGTTCTGAAAACAGTTCTTCACTAAATCCTCCAATTAGATTTTGAACAGAGTAAGTGATAAAGGGCATCTTTGACGTACTCTTCTTCCTATTTCGCTTACTTCCTAAATAAACCATAAATAACAGGCATCAGCCCACACTGTTCTCTCCTTTTATATCTCAGTTTATTACTTAAGAGAGGTTGTCGTACTGTTGTACCTCGCACTACAGTAGTGGTGGTCCAGTGTTGTCATGTGTTTGGAAAAAACAGAAACCGAAACAAATGCGAGCAATAATGATGATGTAATTAATTCATTGTTAGAGTATCCTTTTTCAAGAAGAAATAGTATTGAAAGAAGGGAAATTTTAAATGAAGACAAACCTGCGCCATCACTGAAAATTTTTCAGAAAGATAATCTCAAACAGCGAGCTTTCAATGCATCCTGGTATAGGCAAAAGAAATGGTTATGTGGTAATGTGGTGCGAAATAAACTTTTCTGTTGGTCGTTCTTGTTGCTGTCGGAAGAAAATATAACAGCGTGGTCTACTGAGGGCTTCAGTGACGTGAAAAATATTTCTAGAACAATTTCAACACATACTTTTTCAGCTTAGCATTTTGCATTGCTCCATCACATTAAAACCGTTACTGAATAAACTCACAGCATAGCAACTTATTTGGTGAGTGATATTGTTTTCATGAATAATAATAATAATAATAATAATAATAATAATAATAGTCCACCGCTGTGGAGTAACGGTTAGCACGTCTGGCCGTGAAACTTGCGGGCGCGGCTTCAAATCCTGGTTGGGACAAGTTATCTGGTTGAGGTTTTTTTCGTAGTTTTCCCTCAACCCAATAACAGCAAATGCTGGGTAACTTTCGGCTCTGGACCCTGGAATCATCTCGCTAGCATTATCACCATCTCACTCGGACGCTAGATAACTATAGCAGTTGATAAAGCGTCGTAAATCACAAAGAATAAAATAGCAATAATAAAGTAATAATAATTATATTAATATAATAATAATAATAATAATAATAATAATAATAATAATAATAAATATGAATAAGAAACTTTCTGTATGGGAGATACTTAAAATAGTTACATCAGACCTCACCGAGGTTTTCGGTCACCGGTTTTTTTTCATGTGGTTTGTAAAATAAAAAGAGAATTTACTCATTATTGTCACCTGGTAACTCGATAATGGTTCAAATAATATGACGGGCCACCGCCTCATTTTTCTCTTTCTGTTAGAACTATTCTAAATCAATCAGCGATTCCTTAGGTCGTAGAGAACCAACACCCTGGCCTGCACGTTCTCCTGACCTCAGTCCATTGCATTTTTACTTTTGGGGGATTTAAAAATAATTATATATTCAAGACATATTGAGAACATTGAAATTCTTTCCTCGCGTGTTGAAAATAGATGTCAGCAGATACAACAAACATCTGGAATATGGGAGAGATTAAGAGAGTCGATGATGCGTCGATTAGAAGTCTGTATTAGAACTCATGGCGACCATTTTGAATACTATGTTTAGAATTAAGCATGGACTTTGTAAACAAAGCGTAAAAATAAAGTTATAATAAGCAAACTAAAAAGTGCCTGCAATTTTAAGAACAAAGCGAAATTGACTAAATATTTACATGAACTGTTTTACTGTTTTTGCGTTCTGTAGGCTATTTATTCCCCAAAGGCTTCTCACATATCAGTTAACATTCGATATATATATATATACACAAACGATATTTTTGGAGGCTTGCTTTGTGCAGTCAGTTTCGTATTTAGAGGTAATTCTTGATCTCCGCTTTCAGGGTACGCACGTGTAATATTTTTTCAAGGGTATTACATTCTCTGGCTATGTCACTCTGCGAAATAAATTAAAGTGGTTGTTACTGTTTGCTTTGCGCCACTTGACGTATTCATTAGAAGAGAACGTCACGACGTGGGAGTGCAGAATGTAGTGTCAGCCTGCAGTGAAGTACCGCAGACACGTGAAATCTGAATATTGAAGAATAATACGGGACTACGTCTATCGCTTTGTTAACAAAGGTTTAAGAGAAATTTGATTAATTATTATCTCTTTTAGTATAGACTCCCTATTAATCATTCCCGCCAATAAAATTTATCATTCCTTACTTTTGAATTACCGTATATGAAATAACTTATACAGAGGAACAGTTCTATGCTGAAAAATACATGGAAATAGGTCTACGACATGCCGAATTCTGAAAAAGTGGTTTTAGGCATGCCGCCTCTGTACAGCGATTTATTATGAACTACTGACCAAATTGTTTTCATTCGATTCCATCTGAGTCAATTTATCGAGATATGTGCATGAAATAGCTTACAATAATTTTTAGTAAAAACTTTTTGGTATGTTGCCAAAAGCCACTATATGATCTTTCATTCCAACTCAGATAATGTATTTTTCTTCGTAATTTTTATATGACTTGCAGTACAGTAATGGAGGACACTTAGACCTTCATTTACTGTTCAACGAATTTTTATTCCAAAGAAAATTACAATACATTTAATAGGTAGGCTATATATAATTATTTGTACTTTACGCAATTATTTTATTTTAAAAAGTTTCATTTCCTAAAAGGACTAGCTATCACAAGTTGGAAACCTCTCTTAATGCGTGGATGAATTTCCAGAAAAAAAAAGTCTTACGGAGATCTGAATTGTAGTATTGCTTGAAGTAGAGAGAAAGACGTTTGCTTAGTACCTCATTATAAACCTCTAATAACTTTTAACACTTGCATTGCTTTTAAATACAGATTAAAGAAACGTCATGATAACTTCTTTGCTACAGAAATCAATTTTTATAGGCGAATTTCCAGGAAATACAGAATATGTAAAATAAAAAACACAGATCAAACATCATGGTTGTAAAAGTAAATATTCTTCAAGAAATTGAACAAAAGGGAGTAAAGTGGTATTGATGTAATATACTCGTAAATAGAAAGCCTGACAACGGATTACCAAGGGGAAGTTATGGAGTGGAATAGCAAAGAGAAGACAGATGAGGAAAAGGCAGACCATCGAAGGTATGGATGAGGTTCAACGTAGTAGACTGTGGGAAAACTTCCAATCCTGGATGATGTTGCAGACAGAAAACTCTGAAAAAATAAAATGTACTAAGTTAATTTTTTCAAATTCTATTTAAAAAAGTTCATTTCTTTTTCAGTCTAGAAAACTTAAGCATCAAGGAAAAAAGATAATAATAATAATAATTATTATTATTATTATTATTATTGTTATTATTATTATTATTATTATTACTATTACTACTACTGCTGCTGCTGCCGCTGCTGCTACTGCTGCTGCTGCTACTACTACTACTACTACTACTACTACTACTACTACTACTACTACTACTACTACTACTACTACTACTACTACTAAACCGTCACAAGTGCTCGGTATTAGCGCGGTGGCTTATAAACCAAATCCCGGTCGAATTTATAACTTGTGTGGTCCAAGTAACAAAGGGATATTCCGGTTTCCCTGTCACATTCCAACAATTCTCCATCATCATTATTATCATTCATTGCTATTGTAATGTAGATCCACCGCCTGTAGTACACTCTGGATAGTCTCTGACGAACTAAGTGGTCTGCGCTTGTCGGCATTAGCGAAATCTATGAGTGACTCTCGTAGATTCGAGCCGAATAACATCAGAGTTATTGGTGCTGTCAGAGTCACCTACATAGAAAGCCGGAGCCTTGGGTCGGCAACACTGTAAAGTTCTGTCAAACGGAGGCCTACGATACAAAAGCACGTGTTTTGTATTAATGTCGATTTTTATGTAAATGAATTTTATAACATTAAGTGCCTGTCGATGAAATTATGCCCTCGGTCGTAGTAAACGTTCATTGTTTATGTATTATGAAGTATGTGTGTATTTCCGATGAAAACAAGACAATAAACTGAAATAAAATGGCTGCATGTCTTTGGAAATTTTTAAGGTTAATAATGACAATGTGATTAATACTCTTGTCGACCTGGTTGGCAAGTTGGTATAGCTCTGGCCTTCTATGCCCAAGGTTGCGGGTTCGATCCCGGGCCAGGTCGATGGCATTTAAGTGTGCTTAAATGCGACGGGCTCATGTCAGTAGATTTACTGGCATGTAAAAGAACTCCTGCGGGACAAAATTCCGGCACATCCGGCGACGCTGATATAACCTCTGCAGTTGCGAGCGTCGTTAAATAAAACATAACATTTAACATTTAATACTCTTACCTACAAGAATTGTCAAAGATTTTATGAATTATATCTATATAGTCTTACTTGTGGTTTCTGATCAAGGAGAAATGTTGTTCCAGCCAAGTTGTAGGATTTCGCCTGCTATACAGTAGATGTATCAATGAAGTTATTCAGCTGATTTTCGAGATGGTAGTTCTTTGTAAACACCTATTTTGTAATCACATCAGAAGTGTTGCAGTTTTGTTGAAGATTCAGAATGATTGATGTCAGGACCATCTATAGTTTGTAGATGTAGACATTCATTGTTCATTTTCGAGGTTTGTTTATTTTTTGTAATCAGTTATAAAATATTTCTTTTCACTTCGTATTTACGCCTACAGAATTTAAAGTTCACTGAGTTTAGGTTAATGGACACATACTTAATAGATAAAGGTATGTTTTGTTACATGTGTTTTTGCACTTCTTCGTAGACCTTTATACTTGGCCTAACTGAATTTACAGATTTACACCTAGAAAAAGGAGCATCTTCTGCGGACTCCTGGAAAAAAACTGAGGAAGAGACTAGTAAAGTGCTTTGTGTGGAGTGTGGCATTGTATGGGGGCAGAAACATGGACATTACGACGAAATGAAGAGAAACGAATAGACGTATTTGAAATGTGGATATGGAGAAGAATGGAGCGTGTGAAGTGGACAAACAGAATAAGAAATGAAGTTGTGTTGGGAAGAGTGGGTGAAAAAAGAATGATGCTGAAACTGATCAGAAAGAGAAAAAAGGAATTGGTTGGGTCATTGGCTGAGAAGAAACTGCCCAATAAAGGATCCACTGGAAGGAATGGTGAACGGGAGAAGAGTTCGGAGCAGAAGAAGATATCAGATGATAGACGATATTAAGATAAGGGGTCATATAAAGAGGAAGACAGAAAATAGGAAAGATTGGAGAATGCTGGATTTGCAGTGAAAGATCTACCCTTGGGCAGAACACTGTGAATGAATGAACCGGTACTTTGTTATATGTCGATAGATTCCTTTATTTATATTTTTAAAAAAGTTTCAACTTTCTTTCTGTAATTATTATATTTATTTAACATTTTATTTTAAAAGTTGACAACAAATAATTCAGGAGAACAGTATTGTTATGGTGACTGGCCAGGCTCAAACCAAAACTGACTTCCGAGACATCTGAAATATTTATGGAAAAGCATGACAGATAATCGCATAAATTATTAAAATATACATGATATTCTAAACCTTTCACGTTACAGGTGAAATACTATGAAGTAGTTAAACATTGCTAATTTGCTAGCTACAAATTGATTAATTGTTTAGAACGACTTCAGAATACTCAAAAGTACGTCGTTATTGCGTTACTCAATTATTTATTTTTCGTACAAGAGACATCTTTTTACGTGTCTGTGTGTCCATTTATTTACTCTTGTATCATCAATAAAACTCATGTATGCTTTGAATTAATTTAAGTGGCAAAGTCTTTGTATAAAATTATTTACGCGGTATTCTCAAACTCAAATAAAACACCATTTTTCGGATTCCGTAATAAATTACATACATCAATACTTTGAATCTTGATCATATCCACTTATTTTGTATAAATTAATATCTAAAATGTACACTGACAACGAAACTAAAAGACTACTTTGCCAAATTGTCAATACAGATTTCAAACATCGTGTTTTATTTCGCCACCGCCTTCGCCTCCGCTCATCGTTGCCAGACGTACGAATGCTCTGGCTTGCAACTGAAGATGGCTCTCGCCCTGCCATTTCACAGAAAAAAATATTTAAGTTAACATAATAAACCTTCCAATTTTAATTTTCGGAATTATTAAACAACATAAAATGTTGTGTAGTCAGAAAATGAAAGCTATCATATCTGGATACGTAATGAATGATTTAATTTATGTATGTCCTTAGAATAACAGTTGAGAACATAAATAACAAAGGGTTATATCATTTGCAACATGATAAGAAGTCACTGCATTGTGGCAAAACTTGTTAAACATGTAATGAGAATGTGCAGTCCTATGTATCACATCTTCTTGACACAGATTCTTTTGGCATGTGACCTCATTACATTATAATTTTACAAGCCTTAATATTGTACACCGAATTCAAATTGAACTTGAGGTGGAAGAAGACAATTAGCAGTTTTTCTTGGGGCACGCCGGTTTCTCCTGCCGTGCTGTACAGGTAACTCTGCAGTAATTTCCATACAATTACTCCACTATTACAATGTTTTTTTAGTTGGTTATTTAACGACGCTGTATCAACTGTGGGATTATTTAGCGTCGATGAGATTGGTGATAGCGAGATGAGGCCGAGGATTCGCCATAGATTACCTGGCATTCACCTTACGGTTAGGGGAAAACCTCAGTAAAAACCCAACCAGGTAATCAACCCAAGCGGGGATCGAACCCGCTCCCGAGCGCAACTTCAAACCGGCAGGGAAGGGCCTTAACCGACTGTGCAATGTCGTACAGGTACTTTTTGTATTTTTTTTATTTTAGTAGGTTATTTTACGACGCTTTATCAACAGCTTAGGTTATTTAGCGTCTGAATGAGATGAAGGTGATAATGCCGGTGAAATGAGTCCGGGATCCAGCACCGAAAGTTACCCAGCATTTGCTCATATTGGGTTGAGGGAAAACCCCGGAAAAAACCTCAACCAAGTAACTTGCCCCGACCGGGAATCGAACCCAGGCCACCTGGTTTCGCAGCCAGACGCGCTGACCGTTACTCCACAGGTGTGGACCTTTTTTGTCTTCATTATTATTATTATTATTATTATTATTATTATTATTATTATTATTTTATTTTTTTACTACAATTGCAACTATCAAGAATTTCACCCTTTGACTCGTCCTGTCCTTTTCTTTGAGAATTTTGAACAAACATTAGACTTCCACAAATTCCGACACTTCGTGGTCAGCTGGTCGGCTGAAAGCCACTAAGTCAGAAAACGCAGACTACATAAAAAGATATCCAGTATTCGACGAAGTACAGTATGTTCAGCTGAGCTCGCTTTCGGGAACACGGGCATCAGGAATGTTTGCATGGACGGTGTAGGTTACGACAATATCGAATCGTAACCACCCGCGTATTTTACGCATGTAACTTTCACTAATAAACCTTTTAATATGGACTCGATTATATTTTTAACTGTTGTTGTAGGCGCTGTTCTTACTAGTGTCCGTCTGCATTCAGACATTCCCTACATATTTTGATGAAATTGTTGTTATTTAAAAGTTCTGCATATTTCTGTAATGATTGCAATCGATTTTCTTATACTGTTCCTAAGGTCGTCTATACTATAAAGTCTGAAGGATAAGGATTATTACTTCACGCGCTAATTTTTAGGGTGTGAATAAAAATTTCATTCAGAAATATCAAGAATGTGTAAATGCAATCGGACGTCACTTTCAACTATGGCACTCCTATAACATATGTTGGTATTCAACATGAAATAAAAATATAATTGTGTGTATGCTATTATTAATCATAGATATTAAGTGAAAAGACGCGGAAGTATAGCGGTCCATAATGACGCAGTCTACTTCAGCCATGCAAGCATGTCTATTGCACGTATCCTCAATCGGGAGCCAAGCTGAACGCTAAGTATATTTCCATTCTTAGCTATCTACAGTACACTCTTGCAGTAGCTCAATAAATGAGAAAATTTTGTAGTATTCTTTGTACCTTTACTATTTATTTATTTTTGGACTCTAAATAATAAAATTATTTATTTATTGTATATTTATTTTATTTATTTATTTTTCATTTATTTATTGATCTATGTCTATTTATTTATCTAAGACTGGTATATAAAGTGGTCTTTATTTCACTTCCTTAGTAATGTAAATAACGGTTTTATTCGTATTAGCCGTGAATTATTTTTTTAAAATCACTCTCGCCATGACAAACCAACACATTAGCAACAGTAAAATCTATACATTCATTCATTCTTCAAAAACAACACATTATAAAGAAAAGGTGTACTACAATATTTAAAATTAAATTTAGATAGCCTAGCAGTAATGGATAAAATATTGTATAGCACACGAGAGTAAACAGATTTTATGCGCCCGTGGAAATTATCACCTTTGGCTTCGCCTCGGGCGCTAAACTTTCCACTCGACCATAAAATCTAATCTTACTTTCTTATAGGCCTACTATAAATTACTATTATTTACTCGTTCATTCAGTCATCCATCCATCCATTTTTCATTCATTATTTTTTTTTATATGCAGGTGTCCCATTTCTCTTGGGCACCTATATATATATATATATATATATATATATAATTTATATATATATATATATAATTTTTTTTTTTTTTGGATAGCTATTGGAATTTTTGTTTTTGAGCGTTATGTTAGAACGAGGGGTTAACATGAATGTGGAGATTTGGTGCATGTAACTACTTTATGGTACAAGATACACATGACGTCATAAATTTTTCAAATAGCACTACATACTTTAATCATGTTACATTGATTACACACATTAAGACGAGTTCAAAAATGTATCACAATGTCACCTTCCTAATCAATAACAACAAAACGAAACAAAAATGTACTTCAAATGTGATAATGTTATGCTTTGAAAGTCACATAAGATGTTCCAAATGGTGACCATTCACATTAATGCACATTCGAAGGCGTTCCGCGGAAGACCGTATGACTGCCCGGCATGTTGCTGGCTGAATAGACACACAAGCCTGTCGAATGCGTTGCTGCATGTCGTCTGGTGTTGTCAGAATGTTCTGGTACACAGTCCCCACAGGAAGAAGTCGAAAGGTCCGGAGAACGTGCAGGCCACTACGTGGATTGTTGCGTCGACAGCTGTTGTGGTTTTTTTTTACATGTTAAGACACAAACACACGACGTGTACTGACGTCAGTCGTCTTGCGTTTTGTTTAAGTTAATGCACAAGATGAATGGGGCACCACAACAAACGGCACATTTTGTTGCCATTCATTTTCCATTTTATTGTTGCTATTGATTGGAAAGGTGACATTGTGATACATTTTTGAACTCGTCTTAATGTGTGTAATTAATGTAACATGATTAAAGTATGTAGTGCTATTTGAAAAAGTGATGACGTCACGTGTGTCTTGCACTATAATATAGTTATATGCACCAAATCTCTACACTCATATTAGCCCCTCGTTCTAACATAACTCTCAAAAACAAAAATTCCAATACTTATCCAAACAAAAAAGTTATAATAGGTACACAAGCTGAGTGGGACATTCTGTATATTTATTTATTTATTTATGTAAGTATGTATTTAATATTTGTCCTTATTTATGTATTGTATTTATTTGTAGTACTTACAGACTTGACAACTGACCTTTCGAACAAGCTGCAGCGTGTGCACAATATGTGTGTCAGATTCATCAGCAATTCTCACAAATTTGATCATATTACACCCTCGTTCAAATCTTTATCGTGGCTGCAACTTAGTAACCGTAGAACACTTCATTCGCTCTCTCTTCTGTTTCGAGTTCTCCACAATTCTATTCCAAATTATCTTCGTTCCCGGTTTTACTACTTATCCTCCAATTACAATGTAAACACCAGATCACAGGAGAGCCAAATCTAAGCAATTCCTGCCCATAGAACATCCCACTATTCATCCTCTTTTACTGTCTCAGTCCCCCGTGAATGGAATTCTCTAACTCAGAAGATTAGGATCTGCCAGACAATAACCGCTTTCAAGGAAAATAATAACGATTTCTTACGGGCGCAGACAAATTGAAGTTATAATTGTGATCGAGTTTAATAATTTAATTTAATTTAGGTATGACTATTACTTTATTGGTGTTGTGAAGATAAAAAGAATTGCTATTGTATTATATTTATTATGTATATTATATTGTCTTGTATTGTAGTATTGTATTGCTTTGAATTGTATTGTATTCTATTGTACTGTATTAATTATGTTCTATTCATAGCAATGTAGTAATTTTCTATCATACTGGTTGAGTGGAAGAGAAGGCCGAATGGCCTTAACTCTGCCAGTTAAAATAAACCATTATTATTATTATTATTATTATTATTATTATTATTATTATTATTATTATTATATTTGTTTATTTATTTCTTTATTTTTTCTCTTTATTTATTTATTTATTTATTTGCTTATTTATTTGTTTGTTTATTTATTTATTTATTTTTCTTTCTTCCTTTCTTTCGTTCTTTCTTTCTTTCTTTCTTTCTTTGTTTCTTTCTTTCTTTCTTCCTTTCGAAATTGCAGGAAGCAATAAGCGAGGAAACTATTTTATCTTCCCTAATGCCGAATACTGAAATTTTTTACAAATCAACTCAGAAGCTGACTTTCCTAGAGTAAAGCGCCGTAACAGTAATAATCTCTTTTCCATCCCTGATATTGATCAGAATGCACCACGGAATGTGGATCTACATTATATCAATATAATTGTAAATCAATTAATGAAATTAACTCGTTACCTTATACAGGGACATCGTTTTATTTTTACTTCAATTTTTATTGTACCTGAGTTTTTGAATGTACTTCACTCCCACCCCTTCAACCGTCTTCCCCACAGATACAAGACCGCATATACACTCATAGTAGCCACAGTACGTTCCAAAAATATGTTCGCATTTTCCAGTGACGAAAGAGCTTTCAATATTGAATCATTTTCGCACAGGTACTGTCGTCCATTTGCCTACGTCGTATCCCGGTTTCCCCAACCAGCTTTTATTCGCCAGCTAGTGGCTGGGCTGTCTTGGCTCTTTTCTGAGAACATTAATTTCTGTTAGGAATTGGACGTCTACGTAATATTCCATACTTAACAACTGTTTAAAATAACTTAAACATAAGGGCCTGTTAAGTAATTAACTGTCACGTGATTTCCTTCCTTTCTACGACCCTACGACATAACCACTTGGACGGACAGTAGATAGTATGTCTGAGTAATTTTGCCTTTTCTGGCAGAAGTGAAGATTGAATTTATAGTACGTAAGGTACTCTTTTATAGAGTAGGTACAGAATTATTTCAATATGAGTTACTAGTACGAAGAACTGTTTTTTTCTATTTTTTATTTGATTATTTAACGACGTTGTATCAACTACGAGGTTATTTAGCGTCGATGGAATTGGTGATAGCGAGATGGTATTTGGCGAGATGAGGCCGAGGATTACGAAGAACTGGTAATTGGAATTAAGTACAATATGCTATAGTGCGATAATATGCACATTAGAACTGAAGCCTGTATCGAAATGTGTTTAAATATCCATATTGTGATTATTCTTCAATTTAACTTCATTCTCTATATTGTACGCTAATGTGTTGTAGACAGTGTAATATACACTACATAATGAATACGTCCAAATGGACAGCTCAGTTCGTGAGTAAAAACACTCATTGTTAATACTGTACTGTATTTTGATTAAACAAAAACCTAATGAAAATGATTAAACTCAAAAGCGCAATATTTCCTAGTTTACGTAAATGGATGAACTACTTTTCTTCCCTCCTATACCTAGTAAAGTGATTTGTTTGTATATTACGTCAGTATCATCGAACTCCAGTCGTGGAAGGGGATAGCAAACGGCGTTGATCTATAGGTATAGGCAAGTTAATATTAAAAATGTTAGTAAAAATAAAATGATGTCCCTGTACCAAATAGCCGGAATTCAGCTCTCTTCTCGAGTACGGAAATCCAAAGCGCTAGCAGTTTGTCTAACAGTGCGACAGAAATAAAAATACACGAAATGCAGATATTGAGTTTAAAAGAATGACACATTACCGAGAACAATGCCTAAATCGTGTACAAAATAAATGAAAAACGATATTCGAGACAGTCTTAATTGAAAATCTAACGGGCAATGAAACTTCGTACGATAAAAAAAAACAGATAGAACGATTAAAATTGAAATGAATATCAGAAATAAACGGTGCTGGTGGTAGTGAAGAACGGCAACAAAAATTGAGAAGATGAGTTCATGTTATTGGAATTGGAAATTAAATTACATTTTAATGGAAAAATGATATGTTCCTGTTATCTCAGCATTTTTTGCCTCATAGGCTAAAGGTCACAATCATTTCAGCTGCTTTTGCTGCACTTGACTTATATAAAAATTGTTATATAACCTCAAAATCCGTCAATACGAACTGCGTGCTGTAACTACTCGAATCCCTCCTGTGACGTAACGCACGTACACGTACAGTTGTCCCATTCCCAGTATTATAAATTAAAGGCAACATTGGTTTCCACTCCAGTTTGCCATTACTAACTTGCCTTTCAGTCTCCTTTATTTGTTCGCCCATTTCTCATATACCTTTTCAAGCTCTACTTCTTCGCTATTGTCTTCCACACAGACATTCAAAAACCAATTTAAAATTGTTAAGTTTATTCTTTCAATTTGAATTTACGTTCTTCAATAACTGCAGCGGTTTGGCAGACATACAGTTATTATTATTATTATTATTATTATTATTATTATTATTATTATTATTATTTTATTAACATCAACCGAGTAGGTCAGTATGTTCCTTTTCTTACTTCCGAAATGTTTCATTAATTATTAAAATTAAACGAAAAATGTAAAGAACAAACATACCAACGTATTATAAAATAATAACAAAATTGAGATAATACAAAGTGAAAATAATACCACAGTACAAGAAAGTAAAGACACATCAATAGATTTGAATACAACATAAATAACTAATTCAGTACGAATCCTTAAGAGATAAATAAATAAGGGAGAATGCAAAAATTTTAATGTTATAAAATAATAACGAAATAGGTCTATAAATAAAATCAGATTAGAAAAAAGATATGATAAGTAGGTTTTTGAAACTTTACCATCCAACCGGCTCAGCGCTTTACCGACGATAAAACAGTACTGGATCAACCTGACTGGTGGACACCCCTTAAGTGGTTAGTTTATTGGTTTTACTCCGACTTTTATCAACTACGCAGTTATCTCTTACCAATGGTATTGTAATAATAATTATGTAGTATTTAAGCGAGATACGACCTAGACTTTATTATGAGGATTACTTGACATCCGCTGTACAGGTGCGTAAAACTTCGAATAATTCTAGCCAGATAACTAGCCCAAGCGGGATGTGAACCCACGCTCTAGTGCAGCCTTGGCATAAAAGGGAAGGAAAGAGGAAAGGAGATATCCCCGCCCATGTCCTTTTCGCTTCACCGCTTTAAAAACGAACATATAGTAAAGCACTGTACATCAGTGGTGGATTTTAGGCGACCAGCGAGAGCCGGAAGCTAAGATACATGCTTTGTACAGGGACATAATTTTATTTTTACTTCAATTTTTATTGTACCCGAGTTCTTTAATGTACTTCACTCCCACCCCCTTCCACTAATGAAGTCCCAACCGTCCTCCACACAGAACCAATACCGCATATATTATACAGTCAAAGTCGCCTTACGGCCATAGTAAACAGTATTGAGTTAGTGAGTATAGTACGTTCCAGAAATATGGTTGCGTTTTGCAGTGAAGAAAGAGCTTTCAATATTGAATCATATTTTCGCACAGATACTGTGCGTCCGTTTGCTTACGTCGCATCTCGGTTTCCCCCACCTGCTTCTGCTCGCCCCTCTGTAAAGGCTAATGGGTGGGCTGTTTTAGCTCTTTTCTGAAAACATTTTCTGTTAGGAATTGGACATCTACGTAACTGTTTAAAATAACTTAAATAAAAGGGCCTCGTTAAGTAATTAACTGTCTCGTGATTTCCCCCCTTTCTTCGATCCTGCGACAAAACCATTTGGTCGGACAGTGGGTAGTATATCTGACTAATTTTATCTTTTCCGACGGGCAGAAGTGAAGACTGAATTTACAGTATGTAAGGTACGTACTCTTTTATAGAGTAGGTAAAGAAATATTTCAACATGAGTTACTGGTACAAATGACGAATTGGTAATTGGAATTACGTACAATAGGCTACAGTGCGATAATGTGCACAAAATAACTAAAGCCTATATCGAAATGTGTTTAAATATTCACATTATGATTATTTTTCACACTCTGTATTGTACGTTAATGTGCTATAGACGGTATAATGTACACTGCATAATGAATACGTCCGAATGTATAGCTCAGTTCGTGAGTAGAAACACTTATTGTTAATACAGTACTATATTTTGATTAAACAAAAACCTAATCAAAATTATCAAACTGAAAATCGCGATAGTTCCTAGTTTACGTAAATGTATGAACTACTTTTCTTTCCTCCTATACCTAGTAAAGTGATTTGTTTGCATTTTACGCCAGTATCATCAAACTCCGGTCGTGGAAGGGGGTAACAAATAGAGTTTCCGGTTCTCAACCGTTCATTCAAAGGTATAGCCAGGTTAATATTAGAAATGTTAGTAAAAATAAAATGATGTCCCTGTACAATCCGTTACTCAGCAATCCTTGCCTTCAGATCCACTTGTATTGGTTTGATAAAAATAACTGTCTCTGCTGGGGAATGTGTAGTGGGGAATTAAGTGGTGGTCTCAATAACTCAATTGAGGAACTAATGCCCTGGCCTGGTCTAGTACATTCAGGAGCACGAGTTCTTCTCGTTAACCCTTATGCCATGCCGTTCGCGTTTGATTTTTAGTGAGGGAAAAGGAAGAAAGGGATGATTTTATTGGGTGAGTGACTGCTTGAATGAATGGTGGATGATTGTATTGCTGACGCCAGCGTTCCTGGCGCGTGTCCTTGAGTACAATGCACAGTCTGCGAGCATGTGTTGATAGTGTAACTGAGAATGGTACCACCTCCTATACACGTCACGTCAGCAATCAGCCAACCACAGTTGCCAGTCTTGCTGCCCAGACTGTGGCAAAAGTAAGATACTCGCACTTAAGTTTCCCTACGCTAGCGTTCCTGCGGTGTGTCCTTGAGTACAGTGACCAGTCAGTGAGGTTCTGTTGTTACTGCAGCTGAGAACGGTACCTCCTCCTAAAGATACGTCTGCCAATCACAGTTGCCAGCTTTATCGCCCATAGATTGCTACAAATGTAAGACGCACTTAAGGTTCCCATTACTTATTTCACATGCCAAAAACGGTGGCGCGATCTATAATGTATCTTTATTGTCGCAATGCCCCTTACCTAAATATAATGTGCATTTTGCATGACGTCTGTAATTTATATGTACTGTGTGCAAATAAAGATATTTGATCCCTAGGAAAAGAATAAAAATAAACCACATTATAGAGATCAAGCTGAATACTAGAAGAAACGTACTATAATCTGATTAATGGGATGGTAAAAAAATTGCAGATGACACAAGATCACCCGCTCATATCCTTTTGTTTGCATCCGAGAAAAAACAAGAGAGAGAGATAAATTGCCACTAGTTGCAGTATAAATAAGATTACTACTTCAACTAATGGAGTCTCATCCATAGACAACATAAAGGGAGAGATTACAAATAGCTTTCATGTTGCATGAACTGCAGGCGAGATTTGTAAATATGACTGCAAGGTTCAAGATCAGAAGTGAATAAGAAATTCTTAAACGAGTCCTCTCACGTAATTCTGCCGCTGTGATGGTAGACAAGACGAATAGAGCTCCTGCTTTCTCAGACTATAGCAAGCGAATTGAAGAGACCCCCATGGATTGCTAGGAAACCGGGTGCCGGAACATGCATGCTGTTAGATGAAGTAGCGCTAGTTTTTTGATGTATTATAGATTCAGTCACACATTTTAGGCGGCTCTGCTGTGCAGTACATTACAGAAAATAATAATCTGTGCCATAAGTATGACACGTCATTTCAAGTTTGTTTTTATAAGTTTCGCAAAATTTCAGTTATTCATCGTGTGATCAATTATATTCGTATTTGTACTTTTTGAATCGTATTTCGAGAGCCATACATTAATGAAATTATTGCATAATTTTTCGTTTTTCACATTATACCAAAGATACGCTGGGATAATGCCAAATTATAAGTTATCATTAATCATGTGTAAATTATTATAGTTCAGAAAAGTTTTTATTCCTTGAATTTTTAAGGGCACTGTTTCAGCCGGCACGATTTAATATCTTTATAATGGTTTCTTGTAACTCAGATGCAATAAAGTATTACTATTTTACTCAAATTTATTAACTTTTTCATGTTCTCTGTCTTTTATTTTATTGCTGAAACTCATGTTTACAATATCATGCTCTTTCAACTACATTCCTTAATAAATAATATTGTTTTTATTTTGTGTTAGAAGAAAATACTGATATTTAACCATTTTTTTAAAGAATGTATTTTTATCAGACAATCTATCAAAGGTAGAGTAGTGAACTTGCATTATATTGTAGATATGATATGCATAAATACACAAAAAATTTCATCACAGAATATTGGATAGTTTTTTAGTTATCTGGGAAACGCTTCATCACTGCAAAGTGAACTGAATTTTGAAAAGAAAAAAAAATGTAAATAACTTTTTAATCGTAAAAATATACAGTATATTTTTTTCATATAGCAGAAGGACAGTGTTTTATACATACTAATTTTCATTATTGTACACGATACAGTAACGGAGAAAAAAAATGTTGAATATTTACAAAATTTTACTGCTGTAAGCTGTACCTAACCCAGGCCTGCAGAACTGCAGCTCTTGAGAGCGACTGCTTTCCTCCCCTCTTTTACCCCACCCACCTTTTCTACCTGTGCGGTCACGGCGTTCTAGTTACGCTCGGCTGCATCAACATTCATTCTCGGGGCGGAAGTCGATCATCCCCAATAGAAGTGGAGTGAGGCTGACGTCATAGTTCCCCTGCTTTGCGAGTTCTGCAGACCTGACCTAACCCCTTAAGTCCAACAGTATGAAGAGCTTTATAATTTATGAAATTAGAATTATGACAATGTAATATGGAGAAAGAACATAATATGGGACGAGATTGGGAAAATACTGTACTAAATTAACCAAATTAATATGTCCTTCATATTTTAAGTTACACAGTTAATCATTTTATTTCCAGGTTCAGTTGAGAACACTAGAATGAAATAATACGCTCTAGCGGTAAATTAAAATACTATTTGATGATTAATTCGGAAATGCGTACAAGTGAGCGATTAATTTGGAAATGCGGACAAGTGAGCGATACTATAACAAAAATTCGAATGCAGCGAACGAATTTTTTCCGGTAAGTGAGCGCCTACCTTAAGAAGGAAGCAAGTATAGAGTGGAAAACACTGTGTAACTTTTTTCCATAATGGTCCTTCTAAACTACGGAGCGAAACGTGGCACATACATAATTTTACGTGAAATATCGCTGTCATAATCCGTCATGAATATTAGACCATGTGGCTCATGTTGGCGAACAAATGAACGTCGTATGTCAAATGTTTCACTGCTCCTCGTAATCTACTTTTTGCTCTCCCTCCAGTTATCCACTATTTGTCAAGGTAATTGTATTCATTCATCCTTGTAAAGATGTATGAAATTGTGCTTTAATTTTGATTGCACAAGTTACACAACATGAGTGTTTTGGAAGTAGTAACCCTCACTGTTTGTCAGAAATTAATTTTTCATTGCGTCATGTCATCCAAAGTTGAGAAACAGGATTAAGAAAATTAAGGAAAGTACGAATAAAAATTGTTGAAGGTATTTTGCAATGGAGAATCAAATGGGATTCAGAAAAGAGAAAATACGTATTGATAATGCGTTCACTGTAAATCAAATTACTGGAAAACCTGGAAAGTACGATGTAAAAAAGAAACACGTATACTTGTAAAGTGAAATATATTGAAACATTCGATAATGTTAGACGCGGTTTACTATGGAATATACACTAAAAAAAAAATCCTTACATTTACTCGCTGTTATAAAAACATGTCTTAATATTCAAATATAGTAGGCCTAATAATGGATGTACACTTGCAAACAGGTTTCACTTAGTACGGTGCCGTTCAAAACGTGACATGAGCAAGTAGCAGCCCGCTTACAAGCAAACATTCTCATGGGGGCAGATAAAAAAGTTAAGTTTTTCCTTTCACCATGTTAATAATGTCAAAACAAGTGCTTGTACAAATTTTGGCCAGTCGAGCGCAATTACGAGGGCCGTCCAGAAAGTAAGTTTTCCTGGAGCAGTCTACAGAAAGAAAAGTTTTATTCGAAGAGATCAGCAACATATGTTTTTCAACTTATTCCCCACCGGAATTGAGATATTTGTTTTACCATGGGATCAACTTTTGTAGGTATCTTTGTGTCGTAAAAGTCTGCCGCCTGGTATCGGAACCAGTGTGTGAAAGCCGTCTGCAGCTCTTTGTTGATCCCACGGTATGACAAATGTCTCATTTCCTGTGGGCAATATGTTGAAAAATAGCTCAACAATATTGTTGTATCTGTTCCAATACATCTTTCCATGAAATTATGTTTCCTGTCTGTAGCCTAAACGGTCCCAGGAAAACTTATTTTCTGGCGACCCTTGTAATTGCTCTCGAGTGGCCAAAATTTATGTAAGCACATGTTTTGACATTATTAACATGGTGAAAGAAAAAATATTTTTTTTTATCTGCTTGCTTGCTTGCAGTGTTTCAGCATGTCAGCTTTCGGCAATAAAATCTTTTGACTTACGCATTACATTGCAGATGCAATTTATTGGCTCATCTTATAAAATGTGCTGGAACTGTTAACCGTTTGAAATATATCACGACACACATATTTTGTACGTTTTTTTCGTAATAGGCCTATACGTATCATAAACTAAGAATCGCTGTTTTATTGTGTACTGCACTACACTCAGTGGAAGTCAGCTGTATAGTGTACTGTAATATTGACGTCCAATCAGCCTATGTTATCTATCCATACTACGCAATACAAAACCATCTCATGCTTGATCCAGAAAAAATCAAGATACTATTTCATCGGCTGTCGAATTCAATCTGTTTACAGTAAAAGACTGACGGCATTGAGCGAAACCCGTTTTCTGGCGAACGCTTTATATAAAATAGTGTAAGAAGTGAATTCTGTCTTATCTACAAAATATTGTTTCAGATAAGGATATAGTTTACCACCCATTTCAAATTCACATTCAAATTTCATAGGATATGGTCTTGAATCTCTATTAACAGTTTTATCGCAGATGATCAAGTAATAATAGATAAAACGGAGAATATTCTACAAACAACTGTATAGGAACTAAATATATTGCTAAAAATTATAATTTCACTACATCATCATTATCCATCTTCAGGGTGTAGGCCTGATGGCCCGTTTCAGCTTCAGTTTTCAGTTGCTCTTTCTTTCTCTTTCTATGTCTGCCAAATGTTATTGTTCTTCTTGGTCGATGTCGCATCCTCGTAGTGGCAGTCTAGTGTCCATAAGTTCTATACTTCGTTCCGTAACGTCTGGCAGGGGACGTAAATAGTGCCGGCAGAGAGAGAAAGAAGTGTAATTGCTATTGAACCAATGGCAACGGTCTCATTCCACGCTTGTCTTGAAGTTGGGCAGTCTAAAGTTTACTACCTCCTCCAAACTTCAAGACAAGTGTCGAATGAGATCTCTGCGGCATTGGTAGAATAGCAGTTATCCTTTTCCCTTTCACTGCCGGCACTGTTTACAACTCCATTCAGGCATTATGGAGCGAAATATAGGTGCTCAAAACAGTTTGCTTTTCTTTCACGTGTCATATGATTTATTGGTTTGATTTTCATATTGTTTTTTATTTCTTTACTTCTTGTTGTATCTTTTCATTTGACTCCTTTCACTGCTATTAAAAACCTCATTTCTGCTGCCTTTCTTCGGCTTTTATCTTTCTTGGTTAGAGTGCATTATTCACTTCCATGTAACCTTACCGGAAATGCCATAGTTCTATAAAAATTTGTAATTGCTTCTTTTGTAGTTTTATATTTTTGTATTTCTTTTTGTTGTACCACAGCTATGTTTGAATTTAGTTATTTTATCTATATCTTTATCTTTATAGAGTGATAGTTGACTACCTAGATAATTGTTCAATTATAATTTTACTACACATCTTTGTAATATTAAAGTTCATCTTCTGAACCTTTTTAACCATACCTAGGCATTCATATTCCTTGATCATCTATACCAGTGATCGCCAAAAGCTGTCGCTCCACTCAAACCTAACTATGCTATCATACCCCCCCCCCACCCTCTTTTTAAGCCTTCACTTCGATAGAAGTAAAGACAGGTGTCAGTAGCGGACGTACTCATGTAATGTTACAAGTGTGCAGGATAATATATTTTGATGTCTTTTTCCAAAACATAAAACAGATAATGTGTAAAAACTTAATTTTAAGGAGCCTGGGAGGAAAAGTTTTTCATTTGTGCTGATATCCAAAATATGAGATACTTAATTTGTTGTAAAATTTTAAATAAAGTATAGAAGAACAATGTACGTTGTCATTATTCTTCTTGTCGTAAAGACTACCACGCCCTTATCTGTAAGTTGAATATTTCACTAATAAACAAACAAAAAGTATCGGCTTCTATGTCTTAATCGGGTAAAATATTTCGACTTTTTTTTTACGTATGTAGTGTAATTGAGAGTGGTTGAGTGTTAGAGAAGGCCGTATGGCCTTAACACTGCCAGGTTAAATAAATCATTATCATCATTATTATTATTATTATTATTATTATTATTATTATTATTATTATTATTATTATAACTTCGTGACTAGCCTGGTCAGTTTTTCTAATTTCAAATATCTGCTGATGTAAAGTACACGTTATTTTTATGGTAAATAAGGAAATATATTTTATTTTATTAATAATACAAAAATAATGAATAGAAGGATAAAAAGTTAACACGGAAAAAGTGTGTGTAGTTAATAAGTAGAAAAATATTATATTGTTTTTGTTTTTTGGTCATAGTCCGTCTCTGCACTGTCATTCACTGCATTACCTGAGGAGATACCTACTCTACCCCTCTCCCTGCGACAGTGGTGTGCGGGTTACATTTCTGTTACGTCACAATTTCGTAGTGTTTAGCAATCACTGATATATATATATATATATATATATATATATATATATATACACCTGCATTTAAAACACATAATGGAAGTAAGATGAGAAAAACATGCCCAGTCCGTATCCGAAGGATAAATATCCATATTTCTTCTAGAAATTCAACCTAGTAGGCTTTGTAACAGGAACGTTAACGCTTGAGCCATATCATAGAATATAAGGGATGGATAGTGTTGTCGAAATCCCCGACCATCATTTATCACAGAGATACATTTACTGTACTATCTGACTGGTCGCTTCAACTGAAGAGATTAAGAAGAATCTGGCAGAACGTCTTTAACGTGTACTTTGTACTGTTATCTCAATTGAAGAGTTTTATTTGCAGATGAATAGCGTGCGCATTGCCTTCGAGAAGACTGCATAAATATGCGCTTTGTTAGTAGTGGGACTAGAACAACTGTCGGCGAAAATTAACGACAGAGAGGCCGAAAAAGGTCACTGACTGAAAGAACAATAGAATTATTAACTGGTAATGTTCGTGCTGAGATTCTATAGACAAGCTTAGCGTCAAATATCTCGTGGGTAGAGTTATTTTATTTTGGAAATGGAATCAATTGAGAATTTAAATGTACCAGTTTGTTCCTTGTTTGCTGGTTTATTAGTTACTGTAACTTTGAAACTATAAATTACTTTTTTAATAACTTTAAATATCGTAAGTTCAGTCTACATCATAATAAAAGACATTATTTATGTCGTATAACGATAACAGACTGGAGTTTTATAGTGTGGAAGAATAATGTTTCAGCATTAAAAAAAACTATCAAAGTGTAAGTACTAGAAACATACCCAGAAAAGGATGTGAAGGTATAAATTATTTAGAAAAGTATACACGACACGTAACGCAGCGTTCTAAACAACCACATAAGCGTTTTCGAAGTTAATCTCTTAAGTTAATGGAGAATAGTTTTCTATTTCTTTCCTTTGCTGAATATAGTTGAGATAAGCTCGGCATTTCGAAGACTGGATCTACATAGTTATCAGCCTGCTAGTAAAATGAGCTAACCAGTTATAACGGTCCCATAACTTAATCTCTCCCTTCTTCCCCTTTCTCTTTCTTCCTATTTCTTTTCTTCATCTCTTTCTTACTCTCCCTCTTTATGTTCTTTATTTCTGGCACTCCTTTTTATATTTTCTTCCTCTTTTCATTTCCTTCCTTTACCATGCTCTGTTTACTCAATCTCTTTCATTTTCTCTTCCACCAGTTACATAAGTGTCTTTCTTCTTTTCCCCGTTCTTTCCCACCATTCCATCGTTTATTTCTTCCTCACTAGTTACGTAACAGTTATATTTACCTTTCTTTTTTACCCCTTCCTCTCCTGCTGTCTGAACGTTTCTTTCTTCCTATACTAGTTAACGTAAATGTACAGTATCAGTTTTCAGTAATGTTTGTTTCATCACCAGAGACCGGAACTTTGGCAGAATGCCTTTTTAAATGTGTTAAATCTATCTTCATTTTGAAAGTAAATCTGTACGAATTATACCTTTGTGATTGAAACGTCACAGTTTTATATTGCCTTTTTCTGTCTTTTTTTAATATAAATTCCTAATTTACAAAATAAATGTTTTTTGCCTCTATTTGATTATTTATCTATTATTTATTAATTTAATATTAAAAATTGCCTACAGGTATATTTTAATTTATTTCTACAGTATAGCCGCTACAAAGAAAGTGACTTCACCGAATGTATATTATTGTCTTTCAGTCAGTTCAAATTCTGTTTGCAACAATGAGTACTGCCGTGCAAAAATGTATAACAGTAAGCGTTTTAATTATCGCTTGTGTTCATTTGACAAGACAACAATGAGTGCGGGTCTAACGTTATTTTTCTTTCAGTCTTCATTGCGACGTTGTAGCTAGCTAAATATTTCATATCGCAACATATCAGTACAACCAAACACAAAAATGCGCTTCCCAAGGCTACTGGGAAGAAGATTTCTTTGCTTCCAACAGTATTATTGCAACATCGAGTCGAAAATCTCAATTTCCATTCGACTTGTATAAAGCTTTTCTTGCTGCCGACATCCCTTTGTGGAAAGTGCAAGGTTGTGGGTCTAGTCCAAGATTTTTGTATTTGCCTTTTATTGCGTATTTTAATTATTTATAATGCCTTTTTGCCTGCCTATTTTAGCTATTTATGATGCCTTTTTGCCTGCCTATTTTAGCTATTTATGATGCCTTTTTGCCTGCCTATTTTAATTATTTATAATGCCTAAACTTTCGGTCTCTGTTCATCACTTTAATATTGCAGAACTCTCGATTAAAAATCAAGCGAGTGGTCGCAAAAGTCTGTAGCTGCTGTCGATGCCGAGATATATTACTGAGAGAGTTCTCGCGGCACGGCTAATTTTATATGTAAGTTCGGCACCGTAATGCCCTTAGCGAGGGGAGGTGGCGTCGTTGGACGTGGTCACTCAAGTTACATTGGCTGATGGTCTAACTACTAATACCATTAGCATTCGGCTGTGATTGATTGTGTTGTTATGGTAATATTTGAAATTTTGTCAGTCTTGTTTCAAACGGATCCCGGAACGGATGACCATACCTGGTGCGAGGAAAGACGTATTCTACGTCAAATATAACAAGTCATACTTACCGTGAAAGAGAACAATTTGGGATTTACTTAAAATTGATTTCAGATTTTTCTTTTTTTTTTTTTTCTTACATATGAAATGATAAATGAAACCTGTAATCCATATGTTTTTAAAGAATGTTTCTTTCCTTTTTTTTAGAAATTTAATAATAACTAATATGAAACGAATTTTATATTTTAATGTAATGTTTTCATCATGTTAAATGTGATAAATGTGATAAAGGTAATACAGAACTGTTTTTATCCCATTGGTATAATTTATTTATTAGGAATTAAAAAAAAAAAACTTAAATTGTTTAACGACACGTTAAAAGTGTTAAAATTAAAAGAAAAAAAAAGTTATGTACCTTAGACGGCCTGTTTCGACGCCAGTGCTGCGTCATCTTCAGTATTCTACGAACTACTGTTGTTCCTGTTGATCTTGCATTCTGCCATTTGCATTCGTCAGTTGTAGGGGTGGGGGTGTGTTGTTCCTATGGTGGGGGGTGGTTGTTTGTGTGCTATGTATCATGATATCAAATAATGTGTGGGTATTGAACTGTAATTTTGTATTAAGTGTATGTTGTGGGTGGGTTATTGTATGTTTGTATATTTCGTATTGTTGTAAGATGTTAAAACTGTGGACGTTTTGGTGTGATGTGTAGAATTTCCATATCTGTTTCTATATTATTGTAGTCATTATTATTGTTGATAATATGTTCTTCGTAATTGATATGATGTAGGGTTTAGTTCTACTTTAATGTGTTCATTATCTTGTTTGAAAAGTTCTTCCTGTCTGTCCTATGTAAACGCCAGTTGAATTATATTTATTTCAATGTTTGATGTGATTATTTAGATATTTCTGTGTTGTGTTATTTTTTGTATGCTATCTTGTATTTTAGTTTTCTGAATGAAGTTGCAATTTTGTGAGTATTGGTATTGTGATATGGTAATGTTATGTATTTATTCTCACGCCTAAATGACTAGTGCGTCATAAAACCAATATACAAATTAACTTATTTGTTCTGGTCATTGTTTTCCGTCATCTGTACTGCTTTCTACTGTCGGTGACTCAGGAGAAGACGAGAGCGGACTGAGGAGGAAGGGATATGAACAGATAACGTACGACAACAAGTGAAATGTTTGTACTGCAGTAAGCGGAAACATTAGGTCTCCTTCTGTTCAACTTAGCTTTAATTTCCATACGCATTGTTACTCATGTTTCCTGCACGAGTAATAACCTGGCTACTGGGATGCTTATCTGAACGATGTTTATAATAATCAATAGCGATAGTCAAAAAGGTCACATTCTTTCCGCTCGTCTTCTCCTGAGTGAGTAACGGACAGTATGTCTCTCTGCTAGACTTTCCATTTTATCGTGCACACAGTTTAACTGTCTGGTTATCGATATATATATTTTTTTCCATATACTTCTCATTCAAGTACAATCGCTCATTCTTTCCGCATGTCAATACCATGATCATTTTTCTGTTCTATTGCATCTATATTATTTCTTTTTAACTTCTGTTATTCTCGTTGTTTCAGCATTCCTTATTTTTATGTTTTGGATTTCCTTGCGAGTCTTCTCCAATAGTCCATTTCTGTTGAGAGTAGTTTTGCATGCCTGCTATTTGTTGCCCATATTATGCTGCATATAATATACTTTTACTAACGCGAAAATAAAATATGCCCATAACATCGCCAGCCGACTAATGGACATAATCATTGCGTAACATCTCTTGTTATGTATCTCCGCTACGCCTATAAGAAATATACATTTATAATAAAAACAAAAGAAGAAAAGTTAAAAATAAAAAACCCGTTTCTCTGAGTGGACGGGGCCCACCTGTTCTCAACTCGTGGAACTGGATTTTAAAACCGAGGACAGGCCAGTCACTAACAAGTCCTAGTCTGGGCAGGTGACAATATCATAATTCTGACGCGGGAATTGAGAAAGCGAGCTAAGTATCAGGTGTGACTCTAGCACTCACGCTCTTCGGAAAATTGTTCTGTCTCATTGACAGTTTTAAACATTTGTTTCAATTTTGTTTTGCAATCTTTTAATTTATCCTCCACATCTTTCTTCCTTATTCTTGTAGCTCCGTACTGGGTAGTACGCCCTTCTTAAGGTTATGGATCTGTGAAATTTCTAACTTCTAAATTTTTACACCAATTAATCTGAAACATCTACCACATATTTCTCACAATGTGGACATTCAGTACACAGACTTTCACTTTGTTATTCCAATAATTTACTTATAATTAATTTTTGTTGTTTTCTTAATACTGAATTACAATAATTCCAATTTTCAAAGTTTACATAATTTATCTTTAAATTTGTATTTAATTTATTTCTGATAGATGTATGTAAAATGTGACACGTGCTTTTCATTTTTTGAAATTTCTGAGAAAAAATATTTACCCTTTTAGTCGTTAATTTTTCAATTTTTTAAAACTTATCATATCCTCAGGATAACATACAGAGTTTGGTATTGAACGGGTTACATCAGCTTCTTGTCTATGCGGATGACGTGAATATGTTAGCAGAAAATCCACAAATGATTAGGGAAAACACGGAAATTCTACTTGAAGCAAGTAAAGCGATAGGTTTGGAAGTAAATCCCGAAAAGACTAAGTATATGATTATGTCTCGTGACCAGAATATTGTACGAAATGTAACTATAAAAATTGGAGATTTATCCTTCGAAGAGGTGGAAAAATTCCAATATCTTGGAGCAACAGTAACAAATATAAATGACACTCGGGAGGAAATTAAACGCAGAATAAGTTAAATATGGGAAATGCCTGTTATTATTCGGTTGAGAAGCTTTTTGTCATCTAGTCTTCTGTCAAAAAATCTGAAAGTTAGAATTTATAAAACAGTTATATTACCGGTTGTTCTGTATGGTTGTGCAACTTGGACTCTCACTTTGAGAGAGGAACAGAGATTAAGAGTTTTTGAGAATAAGGTTCTTAGGAAAATATTTGGGGCTAAGAGGGATGAAGTTACAGGAGAATGGAGAAAGTTACACAACGCAGAGCTGCACGCATTGTATTCTTCACCTGACATAATTAGGAACATTAAATCCAGACGTTTGAGATGGGCAGGGCATGTAGCACGTATGGGCGAGTCCAGAAACGCATATAGAGTGTTAGTTGGAAGGTCGGAGGGGAAAAAGACCTTTGGGGAGGCCGAGACGTAGATGGGAAGATAATATTAAAATGGATTTAAGGGAGGTGGGATATGATGATAGAGACTGGATTAATCTTGCTCAGGATAGGGATCAATGGCGGGCTTATGTGAGGGCGGCAATGAACCTCCGGGTTCCTTAAAAGCCAGTAAGTAAGTATGTAAGTATCATATCCTCAGCACATGGTGATTTGAATACTTTCAATAGCAGAAGAAAACACATGTGACAGTTCACTTCACATGCTTTTGTGGACTTTGTGAAAATTTTCACTGAGATTAGAGAAAAACTGCATTCATTAGAGCACTTCGAATGTTACAAAATGTTTAGAATTGGAAACTCTAGAAGACGAGTATCAAAATACAGCATATATATGATATATACTATCGATACCTTTCATCTCTATACAAGTGTACCACACACATTTTTCTCCTACATTACAACGCGAAATTTGAACTGAATGAAAAGTAAAATTAATTAGAATGAAGAACAAAGTCTGTCAGAATGACAGCTGAGTGTCCGGTTAAAGAGTTTCAACTCCACGCACGCGTTGGTCCCTTTAAATTAGTCCTGATAAATTGTCATAGAGCCAAAATAAGCACAGATTTAGAAAACTGAAACATTATTTTATTTTTTAGAGATAAAACAAAAATTTCTTCTTCTTTTTTTTCTTTTTTTTTTGCGTTATTTTCACCGATTCATATTCTTAATTTCAGAAAATCGTTATTTCTTTAGTGTGTGTGATATTCTTATTTACTTATTAGTAGTTACTTTTGTCTGTGGTTATTATATCGACTCTTAACAAATAGTCCGCCAAGTCTTTTGATTTGTGATTGGAGCCAAGGGTGTAAGTCAGGCGGTAGGTTTGCGTACAAGACTGAAGCTGCGCTCGGGCGTGAGTCCGATTTCTGTTTGGGTAATTATTTAATTGCTTTTTTCTTTTTCTTTTTCTTTTTCTTCTTCTTCTTCTTGATTTTCCCCGACTATAAGCTGAATGTCAGATGTCACATGGCGAATCCTTGGTCTCGTCACCAATTCCATCCACGCGAAATAACCTAGCATTTGATACGGTCCACTGCTGTGGAGTAATGGTTAGTTTAGCACACCTGATCATGAAACGGGCCCGGGTTCAAATCCTGGTTGGGACAAGTTATCTGGTTGAGTTTTTTTCCGGGATTTTCCCTCAACCCAGTAAGAGCAAATGCTGGGTAACTTTTGTTTCACATCTAAAGTCGTTGACAAGTGCGGTGATTCTAAAACAGTGATAGTTTCAGAAATAACTGAAAAGTGATTGTTAATTATATTATTAAGCATGGAAAAATCTTATGAGACTGACCAGGTTGTCTGAAGCTTGAGATCCTTATTGCACGAGTGTTTTAGTGAGTTTGCTGTACGTATTTGATGCACAGCGCAGTAGTGAACAACATGTTGCGGGCGAGAATGTGGGCTAAAGCGTCGGACTCTAATTATTAGTACTGTATTACTGTTATTATTTTGTGAAGCTGTTGTTGAGTGTGAGTAGAATTATTGTGTCATGATTACATATGGTTATGATTCTTTTCAGGTAATCAGGGTTTTGAAACGAATAATACTACTTGCATTCAAAATCGGGCGTAACTTTTTATATACTCGGTATAAATTTATACTAAAATTTTGCGAATAAGTTAAATATTTTGCTTACACAAGTAATGATATCAAATTTTCTAAATATAATAATTCTCGTGTAATAATCTGCCATGCTGCTTTCATTCATAATCGAAATAATTACGATAGGCTGTATTAAGAGAATTATTGTATTTAATCATGTATAAAAATGCTTCTACTCGACTGTGAATACCTAATGAGATATTTGCTGCAGAAGTTTTAAGAGCAATTTGTTTTTGTTTAAAGTACTAATTAGTGTTCACGGCGGTTTTAATAAAACCTAGGTAACTTATTTGTTCTGCAATTCATGCAAAACTGACAATGAGTTGTGACATGATTAAAATTAAATATTAAAGTAATTTGTGAATATGTATTCGAAGATGTATTTTTATGTCATGATCTGAAATAGCCCCTATGTCGCAGTTATTCATTATTGAACTTTCGTGAGAAGAAAACAAAAAAAAAATGCAGTGAGAGAGAAAAAGAAAGGGAAGAGAACAGAATGAGAAGTTGCAGGCAGAGAAAAAATTGGGAAAAAAAGGTAGAGGAGAAAAATAAAATTAAAATTCGTTCATAGTTTCCTTCACTGCAACCCAAGCGTTCTTCAGTCTTTATTCTTCTCCATCTTACTCTTAGTCTCCATATACGATCCCTGTATCTTAACGTTGTCTATCATCTGATATCTTCTTCTGTCCCAACTTTTCTCCCTTTCACCATTCCTTCCGGTGTATCTTTCAGTAGGCAGTTTCCTCTTAGTCAGTGACCCAGCCAATTTCTTCGTCTCTTCCTGATCAGTTTCAGCATCATTCTTTCTTTACCTACTCTTTCTAGCATAGTTTCATTTCTTATTCTGTCTGTCCATTTTACACGCTCCATTCTATCCATATCCATATTTCAATTTTTTTCTTCACTTAGTCGTATGTTCATCTCTCTGCCTCATAAAATGCCACACTCCACACAAAGCACTTCACTAGTCTCTTCCTTAGTTTTTTTCCAGAAGTCCGCAGAAGATACTCCTTTTTGTATTAAAAGCTTAGTCATTGTTCTCCTTTTGATTTCTTGGCAGCAGCCCATGTTACGACTTTTAGTTCATCCCAAGTCCACTTTTTCTACTCCCTCATTTCGAATTCGCACGTTCACCTTCTTTATTCTTCTTCCGATAGCCATGACCTTCGTCTTGTTTGCATTTATTTTAATCCCATACTGCTCACAACTGTGTTTATTAATCTGGTTGAAGAATAACAAATATTACACTCAAACCGAAGGCCTACCCATGGGATCACCCACTTCCAGCATACTGGCAAAAATATTCATACACCACATAGAACAGACATACATACTAAACAAAGACAACAACAAACACGCAGACAACATCATATATTGGCACAGATACGTAGATGCCATACTAATATTATACAAAGGAAACAAGAGACAGATCCAAAACCTGCATCAACACATAAACAAAATACACCCAAAGCTACACTACACATTAGAAATTGAAAACAACAAATCCACAAATTTTCTAGACATCACAGTAACAAAAGGCGACAACAATTGCACATATTCAAAGTCTACAGAAAACCCAAACAACAACTACACATCCAACCACCCAACACAACACAAACAAGCTGCATTCCGGACAATGGTACACAGACTACTCAACATACCAATGAACCAACATGATTACAAAGAAGAGCTAAATGCAATCAAATACATATCACAAGAAAAAGGATACAACCCCAACATAATAGACAACATAATACGAAAGATAAAACATAATCACAAAAAAACATAAAAATACGACACAAACACAAGAACACAAAAAATACATCACACTAACATGCCGAAAACAAAAACACACACAAGATTGCAACCTCATTCAAGAAATTAAATTACAACATCGCATACAGAACAAATAATACTCTACAAAAACATCTCAACACACAAACAACACAAACAAACAAATACAACCACAAAAACTCAAATGTAACACCTGCAACAATTTCTACATAGGACAGACAGATCATTTCAAACATGTTGCAAAGAACACATCACAGCCATAACAAAATTACAAAACACATCCACATATGCAGAACACGTCACAAATGCTAACCACACCTACAGAGACATCAACACAGAAATAGAAATTCTACACATCCAACTAAAAAGCCAGAAACTAAACACACTAGAGTAATACGAAATATACAGACACACAAAAACACATCCAAATGAAATTCTCAACACACAACTCAATTTCAGAACACTCTCTTTGACTCCACATTACACTACACAAACACACCACCATAGGAAACAAAACAAAAGGCAAGAAGATAAGCAACAACCAGTCCTGAAGAAGGTCCATAACAGGTCGAAACATGTTAACCAGGTATACGATAGAATTTAATACGAGAAAGACATATAATACATATTCCTAAGTGATACAGTGTTAAAAGTTGTATAATCAAGATGTATAGAAGAATAAGAGGTGAAATGGAAGGAAAATGAAAATATGAGATAAGAAATGGAAAATAAAAAGGAAAGGGGAAGGAAAGAAGGGAAGACTGAAAAGGAAGGAAGGGGGAAAAGGAGAAATGAAAGGAAGAGAGGATAACAAATGAAAGGATTATAAGAGGAAAGAAATAACGAGAAAAATGAGTCGGGGAAGGAGGGAATGAGGAAGAGAAAAAATAAATGTTGGGGAAAATGGAAAATATGAGAGAGAAAAATAATAATATACAAAATCAAAAAAAAAGAGAGAGGAAGATAAGGAAGAAAATATGACATCATAAGAAAAAGAAGGAAGAGAAGATGATAAAAAGTAAAAAAAAAAAGAAGAGAAAAAGAAAAAAGGCGAAAAGTTGTTAATGGTCGGGTAAGTGTCCTTTTTCCTGAGCTGCAGGACAGTTTTAATTGCATTTGTCCTTCACCTTTCATTAATATCCTGTTCCCCGTCGATAAAGCTACTGTTTTCACATAAGACGCGCTGTCAGGCGAAGTCTTCTTTTCCACATAAAAAAGTGAAGAAAGTCTCCCGGGAGTTGATACAATCCTTCTCAGAAAAGTGCGCTCGCCTAGACGCGGTGAGTGTGTGCTTCATTCCCTTCAACTCATTCTCTTCTTCATTTTAATGTTCAGATTCTCTCTATTGTATAAGTTATTCTCTGGAGAAACTTGGCTCTAATCATGAAGATAGGCAACCAAAAAGAGAGAGAGAAAAAAAAGAACCTTTCTAAGACTCCTTGCGTCAGTTATGATAAAAGCTTTTGCGGTGCATAGGCAGCCTTCTATTCTTCAGTTACCTTAGCGACTATGTTGATTACGTCGTCGTGGTATTTTATGCTATAATGTATTTCATCTGAACAGCTTATTCAAAATTGAAGACATTGGCTGTCGTGTATGTAACTATTAAGTTGTACAGTACGATTATTTAGCCCTGACAGTCCCCGGCGATGTTCGCTTCTGGATCATAAACGAAAATGAAATACATTTTATGAGAATTAGGAATGGAACCAAATATTTATATCAGTTGTTCAAAACTGTAGAGTCAATTTATTGTATTTCGAGAGAATTGATAATAGTACATTATGCAACGAGCCTATAATGGTAGTAATTAAGACGCAAGTATGTTTATGAAACGAGCGCAAGCGAGTTTCATAATTTTCATACGAGCGTCTTAATTATCATTATAGTCGAGTTTTATACGACTTTTTATGCTCGACCATATTTCTAACTTGAAATTATTCATAAGTATTCATGTTATTCTTATCTGACTGGGGAGCGGAACTGACCGTGTGCAATACCTCGTAAATTGTGAGATGTGCGCAAACGCGAAAGTATTGATTTTTTCCGAGAAACAAATGTCTCGCGCTAGTTGTCTTTCGATTGCATATCCGAGAATAATCGATACTTGCGCTTTCCTATTGCTACAATGGTATTTTCTGATTGGTGGAACACCTGAACTTTAATGAATAGCTGTACTTTAATGAGGTCCATTAAAGGACTGCTACCAGGTGTATAATTACTACATTTCGGTATGGTAGAGCATAAAATATAATTCTGAAATAACATCTAACATGCATACCGAAAGGTAGGCTTAAAAGTTTAAATCGACGCAAGAAACAGTGAACTGACACCAAAATAAGTTGTGAAATCTTATGACATTTTGGCGGTAGTTGTGTTGGTGGTGGTAGTGGAAGAAATTAATGTTAAATACATAACATTTCTTCATACGAAATTGCATTTCTAGCCATACTAGGTAACAAAGATATTTTTCGTAGTCTCAGGTTGTAAAATTTGAGGACCCAGGGCAAATACCGGGTTCGTTTAGTCGTAAATGCTGTCATGACGAGATGCACCCTAGAGAAACGAAGACTAGAAGCCGTCTTGTAAGCCAAGAACAAGATCGAGCAGCGTGTTTCCTCGCGATCAGATCTGCTCCATTATTTTGCCTGCTCCCAATCGGGTCAAGGGAAAGCGAATGATTCATGTTGTTTCGGGGCTCTTCGATGTAGTTCGTCCCTCTGTGCGGCCTCATACATAGTAAATTACGTTGAGATTTGCGGTTTACCGAAGTTTGATGTTTATTTGATAACACTGGATCAAGTATACCAGTCAAACTACTTAGAAAATGAATTAAAGATGAGTAATACATAACAACACTACTCTTTCGATTTCTTGTCTACTTTCTTTTCGTAATCATCATTGTTTTAATCACTACCGTCTCTATTAACATCGTAATCAATCTCATCCTTAGTAACAATTTTAATGGTGTCCTGGCTGCAGGATTGGGAATTTACGCGTAAAAAATTATTTACATTACAGTAAAATACGCGTAAATAATCCGTAATTAACGTAACAAATGTAAAATACGTAAAAAGAAACCTCGAACTTTTATTTTCAGTCTTTTTTGTTCAGTATGTGATGAAAATTTACCGTTCGAACTGCCAACAAACTAGCATATAACTCGAGGCTACCAATTAATGTTAAAAAAATGGAGACTTTAAGAAGATTTTGCAATTCATGCCGGATGAACTGAAAGGTTTCTACACAGAACTGTACACATGGCCTAGGACCAACAAAGACAGTAATCCCAGTGGAAGCGAAGATTGAAAAATTAAGTTTATTAATGTTGTGACATACAAAAAGTCTATTCAGCCATGCTTTCCAGCTCGTTGATGAATAGTCATTAACAACATAAAATTTGGAAAATTATTACATTTAATAAGTTATTATCTTTAAATCATAATGTTTACCTTAAACTGTTGTACTATAAAAAAGGTCTTTATACTAGAATCGTTTATTTTTAAAACCCCACAAGTAACAAAAACAAAACTTTCGGAAAATCAATAAAAAACTGTTTAATTTAATTTATTTTATTTTAATTGTCAAAATGTATTTAACAGGTGATATTAGCTGCTGAATGTTAGGTTTAATCATAATTAGTTGTGTTTTATAACATATATAAAGTCCCCACAAAAATTAATTATTTAGGATGTTATATGGTTTTTCCAACAAACAAAACTGAAAGTAAGCAAAGCATTGCTATTTTTCCAAGTATTAGAGTGAATGGAAGTATTAACAAATGTTATAATCTATGTAAACACTACAGTATAAAATTACAAGTATGTATATGGGAAATGCCTGTTATTATTCGGTTGAGAAAGATTTATCATCCAGTCTGCTGTCGAAAAATCTGAAAGTTAGAATTTATAAAACAGTTATATTACCGGTTGTTCTGTATGGTTGTGAAACTTGGACTCTCACTTTGAGAGAGGAACAGAGATTAAGGGTGTTTGAGAATAGGGTGCTTAGGAAAATATTTGGGGCTAAGAGGGATGAAGTTACAGGAGAATGGAGAAAGTTACACAACACAGAACTGCACGCATTGTATTCTTCACCTGACATAATTAGGAACATTAAATCCAGACGTTTGAGATGGGTAGGGCATGTAGCACGTATGGACGAATCCAGAAATGCATATAGAGTGTTAGTTGGGAGGCCGGAGGGAAAAAGACCTTTGGGGAGATCGAGACATAGATGGGAATATAATATTAAAATGGATTTGAAGGAGGTGGGATATGATGATAGAGAATGGATTAATCTAGCTCAGGATAGGGACCGATGGCGGGTTTATGTGAGGGCAGCAATGAACCTCCGGGTTCTTTAAAAGCCAGTAAGTAAGTAAGTAAGTAAGTAAGTAACTAAGTATGGTAGCCGTACATAGGAGACTGTGAATTCTTACATTTTCGAAACAAAGAAATATAATTACATATAGAAGATTGTATTATTCGCTGTATCACTATTTAAGTTATTTAATAGAGCAAAAAATCTTAAAATCGATAAATATATCACATAGGAGTTATTGCAGGAACAACGACGACATGCTAATGAGATAGCTACCGCCTTGTCACCCCACAGCAAGGCTGCAAAATAAAGGGTAAACGCTCTATAACAGTTATGTCAACCAATGCCCATAGGCGCAAGCGCGCGCTTTAGAGCTCAGGAGAACCTGAGCGCTTTACAGCGGAAAGGAAAGAGACAGACGAAAGAGGTAGTATATGCCGCCTGGTCGAGCTATGTACCGGGATGGCCAGCACTGATTCAACGGATAAAGGGAAGAGAACTTATTAAAACTGTATCCATATTAATTTTTAGATTTGTCTGAGAAGTAGAAATGCATTATAAGAATGTAAGTTTTAATTTTAATGCTCATTTTTCACAAGTTTACTTTTATTCAAAAGGAATATTTTCTCAACTTTTTTTACAGAAAAGTGAAATTTTGAGATATGTTTACTTATTAGCCTTACAAGTACTGAAACAATGTTTTCGTAAATCTAATATAACGTAAATACGTATTACTGAAGATAGTGTATTGAAAATTTTGAAAATATTCGCATGGTGAATGTTTGTAAGGAAATTAATTAACAAAGTGACTACTGTTACATCATAAACAGAAGATATGTGCCCATGTGTTGGTAAAACGTCAGCTTCATCAGAATTCGAGAAAATAATTTAATGTTCTTATGATAGGAAGCTGCGCACAAATATCATCTTAAAAGCATAATGCGACAAGAGTTTTGTTATGTAATATTAGTTATAGTTAAAATATATCGCGGGTTCAGAATGACAAGGTTCTATCTAGTGTTTAGTAAATTTTACAGAAGAGCATTCTAAAAGTTCTGTTGTTAATAAAATCAATCCAGATAAAGTTTTTAAAAATATTTCTGGAATTTTAGGTAGTTAATGTCATTGTTTAACATGTATTGAGTGTAGGCTATATTCATAATTAAATTATTTACGGTGAAATTAGATAAAAATAAGATTATTGTTCTCATAAAACCTTGTGTTTCCAAATTGTGATTTTTTTATTGTCAAATAGAACCTTGTGTTTCCTAACTGATTTTTCTAGTTTCATTACCGTCATAAAACAAAAGAGATCAGCATATTGTTTTACATAGTTACATTTACTGTTAATGTTTTTTTCTTAAATTCATCTCAATATAGGGTAAGATAATGAAAAGGATGCTATATAAAATTATTAAGAAATCATTTTTAACTTTGTATCCATAAAAAAATATTACTGTTTTGATCAACTTATCACTTTGAAAACATAATACTGAAATAAAACAGAATAAGGATTAATAAGTTCAATTTTAACCACTATTTTCCCAAGGGATAACCTCTTCCAACGTTAAACATTTTGCATTAAGTACAATCTAGCATTAGTGTTTTTAAACAAAATTTATTTCAGTTTTAATATCATATTTTGTTTTTTTTTTTTTTCTTATAGTTTATAGTTGTCCTAGATAGCGTAGTCGGTATAGCGCTAGCCTTCTGTAATTGAGGTTGCGGGTTCGATCCTGGCCCTGGTCGATGGCATTTAAGTGTGTAAATGCGACAGGCTCATGTCAGTAGATTTACTCATGTAAAAGAACTCTTGCGGGACTAAATTTCGGCACACCGGCGCTGATATAACCTCTTAAGTTGCGAGCGTCGTTAAATAAACCATAATTTAATTTTTTTAATAGTTATAGCATTAATATTAACATAAAAAGCTGTTACAGCATTTTATTCTTAATGCTGGATAATATTTTCTTGTACAGAAAATGATTACTGTTGAAGAGATTTTTTAAACCAAGTTTTATCAATCTCTGTCATCCACTTATACAGTTATTGAACGTCAGCTAGTAGCTCCGGAGATTACACAGTCATGCGTAACACTAATATCAGCGCTAAAGAGAACTGGAGATCTATGAATTGAAGTTCAGCACGAGGAGTCGTAGTATTTGTGTGAATATTCTTGATTTTTCTGATTAAGTCCATACTGAATTGAAAGGAGTTCTACACTATGAAATACGAGATGGCCTATCAGGTTCCTAACATATATAGTGAGGGTCACATAAGAACAGTTCCTAAACAGCATATATTGCCGTTTTGTCAGTGTTGCCAACTGTTACCAGATATAACCATATGAAGTAAAATCACGATCCTACGTACTGAATGACTTGCTTAGCCTACTTACCGTACTTTACCTTTATGTTGGAAGGATATTCTAAGTAATTCAATAATTTGTAACATATTTTCGTAAGCAAACTATACGAGAAAGAGATGAACATTTTCGTTTTTTTTTTCTGGTTTCATTGGTTTGAATAAACAATTGAATCACGAAACATAACCTAAAAATGTATTCTGACAACATGAAATTATTAGTACTAACTCCGAAAACCGAATATAACCATGAAATGTATATTCACTCCTAATAATTTTGCTATTCGAGTTATAATTGCTGCCTCCGTAAGCATAATTTTATTCCTTCTTCATTATCTTCTTTCGGTTAAATCTGAAAGAACAGAACGCCAGTAGGGGAAGTTATCCCCACTCTCGCAACACGCTTCACTCTCTCTTGGTGGAGTCGCTGTCATGCTTTTTCCTCTTTTTGACATTATTGTAATAAAAATCTAAACACGAAAGAAATTAATTAAAATGTGAAATGGTATTTCTATCGATTACCCACATGCATTATCACACCCAAGTTATGTTATATTTATTTACACTTACCTGACTATAGTTTTGAATTGTAACCACAACGCAACACGCAAAATAATGTAAATTTTATTAGTTACAACAATGTAATTTATTCGTCACAACAATAATTCCTTTCTACAATTCACCTTAAACGCTCTCGTCAACAATTGGATCTTCACTCAACACAGTATTCGTTATAGCACTCCACCGACGACAATGACAATTTACTTGGACTATTACGCACAACAATGAACTGTTAATCTTAACAATATTTACAAAGCACTATTTACAAATCATAACTACCAGTTCTCAGTTCACAGTTCTTCTATCTCAGTCACTCGAGTTCACAGTATCTCGAACCACAGACCTTCAGAGACAGTTCACTGTACTCGAACTCGGGTCCCTCCAACTGCGGTCCACTGCACTCGAACTCAGGTCCCTTCAACTGCGGTCCACTGCACTCGAACTCAGGCCTTCGGCTGCTGACGCAGTTGCGGACGCACACTCGAGTCGAACTCCGGTACACAAGACTGGCTTCCTTGCTCTGGCTTTCTCACTGACTGAACGACTGAAAACTGAAAACTGCTGTCGTTCCTTCGCGTCCGTAATTTATAACCACAGCGACGTAGCCTCGAAGGTTCCACGCGTCTCTAGAGATGGCACTCCAGAAAAAGCCAGAGCCCTCTCCTCTCTACCAGCACCAGATGCGCGCGCACTTTCGCTCCACTCTCTCGCCGCGTTGGACCTTTCCCCTCTTCGCCGCGCGCCATTCCTCCGTGCTCCGCGCGATCTGCTTTCTTGCGGGACGCTGGTCGTGAGTTCGAATCTCATGTCGCTGTCACAATAACTATTATATATTAATATTAATACTGATATTAATTAATTATTAATATGTTAAAATTCCACTAGCTTCCAGTAACCGACTCAGAAATCTAGTACAATTTTAATTTCATGGAACTCCAGTCTGTCTCAGCTGCCAACATAACAGTTACAAAATCACTACCATTTGTAGTATTTGTCAATATCGAAATTCGAAACGAAGTTGGCAAAAGAAAATTCATCCTGCAAACTAGAAAATCACCACAATCCACTAGCATATGTAGTAATGGGGGAAAAATTGTTAGGTTTCACCCTTACGATATGAAGTAAGCTGACCCAGACTATAATAATGGACAGATAGGGACACTATATTTTGTTCTGGGCCATACAACTAATTTTGAATTGAAGAAAGCACCTCCGGGACGTTCGTGCTCGCAAGCATTCTTTTACCGCATGACAAGAGCACCAAATACCATTAAAAGAGGGTTATAATCACTTGATTTGTAAAGGTCTGAAAAACAGTTCAGTGGTTCGTTCTGTTAACGGAAATTTTTTTAGAATTCTCACTTTAAAATAACAAACTGATTCATGAGAGAACTCGGAGAAAGAGATTTATGAGTATTGGAATAGATATGAAAGATAAAGATGTATTTCACACGTGGTGTTTATACGAATAGGCTGTGTATACACCGCCAGCCTTAATGACTTCTAGTTTCATTGGCGACAAGGAAGTATTTTCATGTTTACTGAACCTGTGAGATGAGACTACCGCATTCTTACCATATCTTACGTTACACAGAGACCCGCTCTGTTTGAAGCTAGAATATATTACTCTGTTGTTTATAACACTCAGAATTTCACATGTTTCAAAATGATTTTTTAAATTGCAGGTTCAAATAACGGCAGGAAATATCTTCTCTGTTCGCTTGGTGTGCTATGTTTTCACATACGGCCGAGCAAGAGATCTCGGGAATATAATTCCTATTTGTAGGAAGTGTGCTGGAGTTTGTAGGTCATCTTCAGATTTTAACAAAAGTACTTCATCGTAGGCCTATAACATTTATTGGATTTTTTTCTATTAACCGAATTCCGTACATTGAAGTGTCATTTAATAGGCCTATATTTAAAAATGGAAAATGTGGTGCATGCCCTCCATTATCATTTTTCTTTATGCGGACCCGCATGAAAATAAATAAAATACCAACAAATGTGTCCTTTATTGGTTTGTTGCGTAAAATTGACGATTTCAAACATGATTGGTAACAAAATGTGTAATAGGAAGACGTGGCAACCGATTATTATTATTATTATTATTATTATTATTATTATTATTATTATTATTATTATTATTACCATCATCATTATCTTATATAAATGATGATTACTTTCTCGTTTGTGCTCATAACTTTATTAAGCAATTTATTGTACAGTACAATTGAAATTATTATATTATTCATTATCAGTATTACTTTTTACTTGAATGTCCATTATTACATTTCGAGTATCAAAATTGAAGTCAACAGAAACAAATTCATACTACATATTTTGTCGTATCAAATTTCATATTCTTAATATTTCGACGTTCTCTTTTACATGTTCTGACAGAAATTTCTTTGTTGGGTTACTGAAATAAACAACTTTTATATTTCACTATGTTAATATTCAACCATGATGCTATTTTACCCTAATTGACTAGTTTCGTTGTGGTGTTCGTCATTTTCTGATTTCTATTGAGGTCCCTTACTATGTTCCGGTTTCCTTATGGTGTCTTGGTGGGTTGTGTTTATGATTGGTAATATTTTGTCGAGAAGGGTGTCTGTTATAAAATATGAAATTCATCGGACAGATTGAAAGATCTTTTCAAACACGATAGAAGAAACATATCACAACCATAACTAAAACACACAACGATTCAACATATTCAGAACACATCACAACTACAGCAACATAGAAACAGACATGTATATTTTATACATTCAACCAAAAGGCTAGGAGTTCAACATATTAGAAGAATAGAGGACTGTAAAGTTGGAGCCTGAAGCAATTGTGTGATCGGGAATCGGTAATTTTTGCCGACTCGACTTCCAACATCTATAGGCTAAGGAAAAAATTCCCTGATCATTATCTTTTCTGTAGTGTGGGCATTCGGTTGCGTTGCACTAAAGAATTCAGCAACGCGATGAGTCATATTGTGTGGATATAATTATTACATAAAATAACTATTAAATTTACAGTTAAATGTTCTTTATAAGCTTAAAGAACCCAAATGATTCAAGTTGTGGTGATAAAATGTATTACGTTACCATTTATTGTTTTTATCCACAACTGGTATCTAAACTTGTCTTTCTTTCACCGTCCTGACCTACCTAAAAATGGCTTTATTCACAGCAGCGAATTAAAAGTTTTTAACTCTCATCAGTGAATTAATTTTTTTTTTAAATCAAGCTCCATGACAACCAGACATAAGCAACAATAAAATCCATACATCGTTCACTTATAACTTATTCACAAAACAACAAATTACAAGGAAAAGCCCTATAATTTAAAATTAAATTTAGTTACTAGTAATGAAATGTGGACACCAATAATGGGTACAATAATGTATAGCACACGAGAGTAAACAGATTTTACACGCTCGTGGAAATTATCACCCTCGGTTTCGCTTCGGGCGCTAAACTTTCCACTCGCGGATAAAATATAATTTTACTCTCTTATACAGTACTTTCCTGAGTCCTGAGAGTATAGTATACTATACTTCATACATGATTATGATGTAAGATGTATGTGCACAGACCCGAAGTATAGTATAATATACCTGAGTTTGTGCTCTACTGTAACCTGCAGAATTTTTTCAGCATTTTTCATTTTTTAAAGTGTAGAATCATATAGAGCTTTAAAAATAAAACGACAAATGTTTCAGGACTTAGGAGGGTACTATAAATTGCTATAAATGCATTATCATAAAGCGACAGAGGTGTTATAAAACTGTTGGAGCAAACATTTTTTATATCTACTAGAGATGAACAAAACTAACTGCCGCTATCGCCCGCTGTGTTCGTTGCATTTGTCTTTCGAGTCTCATCTCGTCATTCTCGTGCGCTTCGAGTCTCGCTCATCATTCTCGAAATAGCATTTGGTTGGTGTGGAAAGATTTCGTAACTTTGAATAACATACATTAATTAAATAAATAACATGAGACAAAAAGACAAAACAGAACAATATCCTAGTTACCAAATGTTCTGGTTCCATTATATGATATTACCTATGGTTATATAAATAGAAAAAAAAAACAATTCTCAAATAAATTTGCATTTCTAAGAAACATAAAACATAATGTTAATATCTTTTACTTGAGATGGCACACATGATCTCAAACATATGAAAAGAAAATTCGTAGTTTTTTAATAATGCTCTAATAATTAAAGATTGGGTAACGGATTATTATACACTGAAAGATAGAGATGATGTTTCAAATAGGCTACTTGATGGGTTATACATATATAACAGTTGCCAAAGTAGATAAAAGTTCAGTCAGATATAAACAACTGTGGCGATTGAAGGCTGCTTGACGTTCGGGACTTCGGAAGTGATCAATCTCGGCGTCTCGAAACACTCACAAGCAGTCTTTACGTCAACGACGCGACGTATATAACATTATCGTGCGGGTTTTCGGCTTTGCAGGCGCTGTTAGTCTTGGTTGCTCGATCGTTGTTCATCTCTACTATCTACTTTAACCAGCCCAGCTTGTAAGTACGTACAAAGTACAAACCGATATATGCAGAAGAGATTTGAGAGGAGTCAGGAATCTATGGAGAGAGAATATTGAGATTGACAAATTCCACGAAATTTCGTGATGGTTGTGGTGGTGTTTGGTTGTTTTCCAGAATATCCTAATCGACAAATAAAGCATTCCTCCATTATTCTAGTTTCTGAGCTATAATCATGGAACACGAAATTGAGATTCATTACTTTTATGAAGCGGTCGTAGACAAAAATCGTTGTTAGAGACAAACTTTTTCATGAGAGAAATTACAGAAATATTCCTTTCAAGCCTCTCATTCACGGACAGGGACAGATTTCGAACTTTTATTCCTCTATTGAATGGAACCATGTCAAGGATTTTCATCGTTGTTAAAAAGCCTAATATCCATAACAGGCTTTGGACTAACGTATATGGCTACCACTATACAAAAATTAGTTCACCATTGTGAAGTAACTGTTAGCATGCCTAACCGTGAAATGAGCGGGCCCGGATTCAAATCTTGGTTGGGACAAGTTACCAGTTGAAGGTACACTACATCTTTTGCAGATGATATTGTACTGACGTTTAATGGGAAAAATTGGGATAACACTTATTTAAATGCTAGTAATGAAATTAACGTAGTGAAAAATTGGCTTGACTCTACTCTCCTGTCCTTAAATACTAATAAAACTAGGTACCTATATTCCATTTTCTTCAACAACGAAAGGTTTACCTCCACCTATGAATAATTTTACAATATATAATATTTCATGTAATGAATTAACAAATAATTATTGTAATTGCCCATATCTAACACCTTCCACACAAGTCAAATATTTAGGAATTATTATACAGTAGATCAGCATTTACGTTAGGACAAGCAAATTGATTTTATGTGTGCAAGTATAAGAAGGACAACTTATAAATTCATAATACTTCGAAATTTTATCACTAAGGAGGCATTGAGAATAATATTTTTAGCTTCAGTACAATCATTAATACAATATGGTATAATAAATTGGGTTGGAGTAGCATCGTCTGTACTTAATCCATTAATTTTATTACACAGAAGGTTAATAAAAATGTGTCTAACCAAAAATTTGGATTACCCAACAAATTTAATTTATACAGATTTTAAAGTATTAACTATTGAACAAATTTATAAATATAGTTTACTAATTTACTACCACAGAAATCAAATAAAACATAAATCTAATCGACATGATGAATATCGTACTCGAAGACAAAAGTTTACTTTCCCATTAATTGAGCCTAAAAGTCATACAAGTGCAGCTCTGAAACATGCTAGTTTCGGCCCAAGACTTTATAATAAAATAACAAACCATTTTCCAAGATTGAAATATTTTAAAGTTGAAGCGTTTAAAAAATGAATTTATAAAATTATTCGTGATATATATAATATTAACAAATGTGTGTATTTTTTTACTTTTTATTTTTGTCGACTATATTCATAATACAATATAAAGTTGTTTGTTTATTCAGTCATATGACAAATCAATATTACTAAAACTAATGACACTTATTCATATATGTAGTCATTATGTTCTGTACAATGCAGATTACGAACGTTTTCGCCCTTCGGGCATCATCAGGCTCTGTGTATAATATTTCATTATTATTCTCTGTAGTAAAATACAATGATAATTTAATGAAATGAACTGTTTAAAAATTAATATGTATAAAATAAAATAATGTACAGACTTATTTGCGTAAAATTAAAATCCCCTTTATAACTTTTAAACCCCACCACAACGTAATATCCTTCCGCGTAAGCTTTCTACGCGAGCACATTACAACGCTCGCGTCACATTAGTCGGTGCATCCAGTCCAACAAGGTCGTCTCATGTCCTCGTAAGTATGTTCATATAATTGGTATACTTCCACATTTCAAAACTTACATATTTTGATATTAAAGTTTTCATTACAGATAAATACTACTTCACATCGCAATGAAATATCACAACTGCTTGTGCAATGTACACGTTTAAAACGTGAGTACATTTGATAACTCAATTTGACCACATTTTCACGTTTGAAGTTTTTCCCTTTTCTATTCTATAATATATATTTCAGATGGAATTCACCGCCCAAGTCGAACCTTTGAGACAAGATCTACACATATCAGTATTATGAAGTTTAAAATGAGGAACATCACTACATGTTCATAGTTTTCATAATTTTATGTATCATTGCAATACAATCACAGTTTTAATTTTACGCACATAAATCTGTACATTATTTTATACATATTAATTTTTTAACAGTTCATCCCGTTAAATTATCATTGTATTTTACTACAGAAACTAATAATGAGATATTATACACAGAGCCTGATGATGCCCGAAGGGCGAAAACGTTCGTAATCTGCATTGTACAGAACATAATGACTACATATATGAATAAGTGTCATTAGTTTTAGTAATATTGATTTGTCACATGACTGAATAAACAAACAATTTTATATTGTATTATAACACTGACAGTCTGAATCATCACAATATGCTTTCTAAGTTGACTATATTCATGTTTTTATTGAATATCACTGGCTTCTGTTCGATTGTCAATTTATATTAATTGTATTTTTTCTCACTTTTTCTCTTTTTTTTTTTTTTTTTTTTTTTTTTTTTTTTTTTTTTTTTTTTTTTTTTTTTGCTCCTGTGTGTTATTTATTGGTTTGAATTAAGTTCCTGTATTTAGTAAACTGTTCTTGCAAATTTTATGTTATTTTATTGGCTAAGACCACACCGTACACGAGTCTGGCTCTTACGGTAGTGTCTAGAAACATTTTTGTTTTATAATTTTAATAAATAAAATTAAATAAGTAATAGTTATAAATAAATAAATAAATAAAGAGCAAATGCTGGGTAACTTTGGTTGCTGGATCCTGGACTCATTTGCCTGTACTCAGACAGTAAATAACCATCGTAGTTCATAAAGTGTCATGAAATAAACCAACTGAAAATAAAAAAGCAGAAATATTTTCACATTGACTGAACCTTGGAATGCAGTCGTATATTAGATTAGGTTTGCAAAGTGCCAAACGTTGGCCTGGAATTTATTTATCGTGTTTAGCAACCTACGTTTGCGAGATCAGCAAAATATCTCGCATGCACAACTTCTGCCAAATCGGAGGCTGTAGATGAAAGACATGCACTCGCTAAGTGCTACCGTGAATTTCTTTCAGTTAACGACAGAATTTATAAGGTATGTACAGGCTCAGTCAATACAAAGTAACGGTCTCTATTCTGTTACTACAAAGAATCGAGGTTCACTAGGAACAAGAAATATTCGGTGGATAAAAAGCAATAAAAGGCACTTCTTTAAAGTGCACTAGTTCAGGGTTATGTCGCTAGGTTTCGGGGTCGGGTTCTGAACCGCGTTAAAAGACAAGGCGCTATAACCCATGCCTGCAATCCTATTATTCCAATTCATTGATTATGCTCGAATGAAATACAAACTTACATTTTTACCATTCTATTACTTGAGTACGTGCATAAACATTCTTATAGCGAAGTGCACAAACCTCGGTTAAAAACTCAGTAACCACAGGTTACAAAACCACGGTTAAACAGTAACCGTGGTTAAAATATTATTTCTGTGCATCATTCATAATCACCGGTTACTTAAACATGGTTAGCTGACACCTCATTTAACCAGAGTAAACTCTGTGATAGTACACTGTTCCTACAAATTAACTAAAGGAAAGCATCCGTACATCTTCAAAGATAAGAGTCAAGCCTTGGTTTTTCTGAACCGACGCATGCGACGTGCGTGGTGCGGGGCCCGCGTCGCACAAATCCGGACTACACGAGAGATAGCGAGTGGTTTCTTTAGTTGCGGGGTGCGCAGACCTCGCATCTCGCAGCTATAGAAACCACTCACTATCACTCGTGTAGTCCGGATTTGTGCAACGCGGGCCTCGCACGTCGTATGCGTCGGTTCAGAAAAACTAAGGCTTTAACGTCTAAACACGATTGCGTTTACTCCGTTATACATAGAAACGAGCGTATCCTATACTTTCGCGTTGCATTTGTTGTCTTTGGGCACTGTTATTTTTGTGATTTGCATTTCTTTGTTTTGCAGTGTTGTTAAGTTAAAATCTTACAAAATGAAAAATAAGATTCAAAAATGATTATATCACAGTGTGAGTTCGAAATATTGATAGACTTAATTACTAGATTTAAATATATTATATAAAAAGCTGTAATATCCATAAAGGAAAAGTATGTAGAAGATTAGTAGGAATTTGTGTATACAGGGTGTTTCAAAAATACGGGGCATAATTTCAGGTCTGTATTTTCCACATGTAGACAATCAAAATAGTTCATTACAACATGTGTCCGGAAATGCTTTATTTCCGAGTTATGGCCTTCACAACATTGAAATTCACCGGAACGTTTTTCTTTCCGCAGGTCGTTGCCGTCAAAGGAGACATTAAGAGGGCACTCTGACAGTTCATTCCGAGGCGAAGGTTACATTCAGTGTTGTGTAGGCGTTAGACTCTGCGACATGTATTCAAATCAAGAGCTGGCAGAGATACACTTCATGTACGGTAAGGCGGACGGCAATACTGCGCTGGCTCGTCGTTTGTACCAGGAGAGGTACCCACAGAGACAATGTCCAGATCGGAAGACATTTGTACGTCTCCATTACCGTCTGTGCGAGTATGGAAAATTTAACTCTCCTGGTTTGGGAAGGGGACGACCAAGATCTACAACTCCAGAAGTACAGGAGGAGATTCTGGAGGCTGTGAACATGACTCCTTCTATCAGCACACGAAGGGTAGCGTTGCGAGTCAATGTTCCTCATACGACTGTCTGGAGACTGTTGAAAGAGTATCAATCGGAATCGAATTGTGGCATGTTCTGAGGACATACGCAATACTCCTGGAGTTTGGGATCTTGTTCGCAGGTCAATGAGACATCGATGTGAGGTCTGTATTCAAGCAGGAGGTGGACATTTTGAACATCTTCTTTAATGACAACGTCCTGCGGAAAGAAAAACGTTCCGGTGAATTTCAATGTTGTGAAGGCCATAACTCGGAAATGAAGCATTTCCGGACACATGTTGTAATGAACTATTTTGATTGTCTACATGTGGGAAATACATACCTGAAATTATTCCCCGTATTTTTTAATTGGGGCCCTTGATTATACAGGTATAATCAAGGGCCCCAATTATACCAGGATACTGTGCATTAACCTATGATCATTCATAACCTCTCTTCGTTCTGCTACTCAGGAAAAGAGATACTCGAGTGTTCCCTCTTAAAATACTGAAAATATCAGTTATATAGAATCGTAATATAAGCAGCCGATTTATAGGAGAAATAGGACTGTTTCTGGGTTATTCCAAGTAATTCATTTGTTACAGCAGAAATGACACTGTAATTCTGATCCCTCCTGAAATTTTCTATGGCTTAATTCCTCGTAAGAATTCCCCCTTTCCACTAATGAAACTTCACGCCCGCTGTCATCCCTATCCAAGTAATCCAAGTACAATAATAATAATAATAATAATAATAATAATAATAATAATAATAATAATAATAATAATCCTCTTCGAAGTAATCAGTTGCGAATCTGGCCGCCATTTTTTTTACTAGGCCTACTAATCACTGGTTATCTCCTTTAACCGCTCGAATAGGGCCGTTTAGATATTACCGTGGTTAATCTCCTGTCATCATCATCATCGTCATCGTCATCATCTCTTCATGGATTAGGAGATTTCTCCCGTTCCGGTCTCATGTCTCCCTCCATCTCTTCATCGGTCTTCCAACGCCTCTTCTCCCATGTGATTGATAATCATAGGATAACGCGTTTTATCCATCCTTTGCAAATGATTTCTCCATCTATCTCTATATTGTTTTATTTCATCAGTTATTGGACAAATGCCTAATTCTTCTCTTATTTCTTCATTTCTTATTTTATTCATTATTGTACATGCTTTTATAGCTCTTGGGTATCTCATTTCTCCCTCATTTAACTTATCCCATTCCTTTTCTTTTATCGCCCATGTTTCACAACCTTATGTTAACGTTGGAATCGCCACTGTCTTATAAAATGTTAAACTAGTTTCCTTTCTTGTTTTTCTTTTTAATGTTCTTGCTAATATTCCACACGTGTTCTGGAATTTACTCGCTTTATTATATAGATCTTGATTACATTGATACGTTATATTACATCCTAGGTAGTTAAATGTCTGTACTTGTTCCAGTACTATATCGTTCATTACTATATTGGATCTATGGGGGTACTTTCCTTGAAAGGCCATTATTTTCGTTTTATTAATTGAAATTATAAGTCCATATTTTTCTAACACTTTTCCCAATTCAATACATTTTTCTTCAAATTATTTTCTATTTCTTGTATTATTATAATGTCATCAGCGTAGAATAGCATATTCATTGTATTATTCCTATTTATTCTAATTCCTGAAGGTAATTTTCCATTTGTTTCTCTTAACATTTCATTAATGTATATATTAAAACATTTCGGAGACAAACTGCATCCATGTCTTAGACCACTATTAACTTTAATTTCTTCTGAAAATCGTCCATTTCCTAATCTTGTCCTTATTTTAGATGCTTTGTATATATTTTGTAATACTTTTATTAAATATCTGTTAACTTCCCATTTAAGTCCTAATCGAGATCAGTGTACCGTAGAAATGTTTAACCAAGGGTTGGGTGCAATTTTAACCGGTGGTTTAATAACCGACTCATTTCGCTAGCATTATCTACATATCGCTCAGACGCTAGATAACCATAGCAGTTGATAAAGTGTCGTAAAATAACCAATTAAAAACTACTCTTAGAGGAAACAATTATCTTTATGTTGATAATATGAAGTATAGCAGCCTGCCTTTAAGAAACAATAAATCTTGTAAGGAAAGTGAGCCTGTAGATTGTTTGGTGGTTCTCTAGATATCCTGTGCTTATTTGCAAGGCTGCATTAGATTGATACTTAGACATCATTCCCACGCAATAATGGCTCAGCGCATCATTAATTCGCAGTAAGAATGACAATGCCGCCGGATCATAGAGTAGCGAAAGTGTTAAAGTAGTACAGTACGTCATTACGACTTCTTATCGATTTTGAAATATATAAATTTTTACTGAATCCGGCTACACCCAAAATTACTTCCGACTTCGACACCCCAGCCCTGTTACTAGCGACGACTAATGAAGAATATCGAACAGCTCACCTCGAAACTAGGTCATCCTTAAACTGCGTGTATAGTGGTGACCTATTCGATCGTATCTGCCTTCACTCATAGTCACAGTAACAGTCTAAAAACACGTCACACATACAACTATGTTGTGTTTCTATACACGTTATAATTGCCAAGCAGAACGGAGTTTTGTTACCGAACTTGTAAAGGGAAGTGACGTAACAGTTGTATCTTATTCATGTCCGTATTATTATTATTATTATTATTATTATTATTATTATTATTATTATTATTATTATTACGGCTTTTAAGAAACCCGGAGTTTCATTGCCGCCCTCACATAAGCCCTCCATTGGTCGCTATCCTGAGCAAGATTAATCCAGTCTCTATCATCATATCCCACCGCCCTCAAGTCCACTTCAATATTATCCTCCCATCTACGTCTCGGCGTCCCTAAGGTCTTTTTCCCTCCGGCCTCCCAACTAACACTCTATATGTACTTCTGGATTCGCCCATACGTGCTACATGCCCTGCCTATCTCAAACGTCTGTTCCTAATTCTGTCAGATGAAGAATACAATGCGTGCAGTTCTGCGTTGTGTAACTTACTACATTCTCCTGTAACTTCAGCCCTCTTAGCCCCAAATATTTTCTCAAACACCCTTGACCTCTGTTCTTCTCTCAAAGTGAGAGTCCAAGTTTCACAACCATAAGAACAACTGATAATATAACTTTTATAAATTCTAACTTTCAGTTTTTTTGAGAGCAGACTGGATGATAAAAGCTTCTCAACCGAGTAATAACAGGCATTTCCCATATTTATTCTACGTTTAATTTCCTCCCGAGTGTTACTTATACTTGTAGTAGTAGTAGCAATAATAATAATAATAATAATAATAATAATAATTAGTCTCTCCCTCGCCTGAAAACGGTAATTTCATAGTAAATTCAAAGTATATATTCCGTGCAGCAGTCAAAATTGAATCGGACATATCGTCCCACTGACAGCTATGTACTTTTCTATGGATTACTTTCATGCCAACTTTCAAAATCATCGACCAAAAAGTCCCAGCGCTATATCGTCTTCAGTATAAATCCGCCGTCGTACTGACATCAAATCAAGAGGCATCAACTAGAATGAGTCCATTCTCAGGATGAATATCCCAAAAAAATTACATTAATGTAATTTTAATTAGATATTACAACTTTAATTTACTTTAATTGAACTTAATTGCATATTAAATTTTAATTAACAATTACAAGTACAAATTAATTTACAAATCGGCCATTCCAGTTGTCAAGGACGTTACATTTTTACTATCTCAAACTCTCTATATTGAAAATGAAAGTATTTTTGTCAACTTTTTTAAATTGGATTCTTTTAGTGGAAATTATGATATCTTACATTAGATATTCCAAATAACATTCGATAGGAAGTTCCAAAATGTAATGTCTCTCGAAAACGCTATTATACCGTAGTGACGTCGCAATATGTTATGCAAACAGTTTCTGCGCTTCGCGTTTACATCCCCGTCATTGAAAAATCAATAGTGATTGAATGACACTTGTGACGGACAAGTTAGCACTTAGATTTTTCTCGGGGTCACATCATCATTCTGTAGCATTCTCCGGCTCCTGCTGGCAACGCGTGAAAGATACTGATCTAAGGACGAGCGGGGTTTCTACTCGAAATATGGTTATTCAGAAAATCTGGGCATAGTCAGCTGTTGTTAGTTGGATATGAGTTAAACTGGGAATGAGCGCAATGATTCTCTCACAACCAAACATTCTCATGGGGACAGATAAAAAAGTTACTTTTTTCTTCCACCAAGTTAATGTCAAAACAAGTGCTTATACAAATTTTGGCCACTCGAGCACAATTGAAGGGTTCAGAGCCATAGTGGGCCAAGCGCCATTTATTAAAAACAGAGAAAGCAAGGGTTAAAGTTAAGTGAATACCATAGTTTAATGAAGATTGACATATCATTTACTTTAATGTGTGTACTTTATATTACTTGCTATATGTTTCCATTTAATTATGGTAATAACTTCATTTTAACCCTTGTTTTCTACGGTTTTAGTAAATGGCGCTTGGCCCACTATGATTCTGAACCCTTTAGTAATGATGACCGTAAAAATAAGTTTCTCTGGAGCCGTTTACATAAATAAAACAAAATTTCATGGAAATATTTATTGGAACAGATACAGCAATTGTTGAGCAATTTTTCATCATATTCCCCACCGAAACTGAGACATTTGTCATACCGAGTCAAATTGTGTATCCCTATGTGGTAGAAATCTGCCGCCTGTGATCGGAACCTGTGTGTGACAACGTCTGCACCTCTCTGTGGATCCTATGGTATGACGAATGTCTCGATTCCAGTGGGGAATATGTTGAAAAATAGCTCAACAATTCTTCTATCTATTCCAATAAATTTTTCCAATGAAATTGTGTTTTCTTACTGTAAATAGCCCCAGGGAAACTTATTTTTACGGCCCTCGTAGTTGCGCTCGAGTGGCCAAAATTTGTATAAGAACTTTGTTTTGACTTAATTAACATGGTGAAAGGAAAAAAATTAACTTTTTATCTGTCCTCATGAGAATGTCTGCTTGTCAGCTGAACATAATCCTAGGGTTGGTCTTCCTCGTCCAGTATGATGATGATGGTGATGATGATGGTGATGATGATGATGATGATGATTATGATGATGATAAACAAAAAAGCTATAGACATTGCGAGCAGAGGTAATGAAATTATTTTTGGTTACTGTAATTTTCTTCCTCATTAATGCACATAATCTCTTTTGTTATTCTAAATACGATTGTTTATTACTGGTAGTTAAAAAGTTTCCTTTCTTTTGTAGATCGTCATGATATACTCTAAATCATTGATCGCCAAAAGCTGTGTTGCGACACATGCCCCTCTACTCAAGCCTAACCTCCCATCCTCTTCTTACCCCCCACCCCTCCACTTCGTTAGAAGTTAGCAGATATCAGCAGAAGATGTATACTTGTAATCCTGTAAGTGTGTAGGATACTGTGTTTCGAAATGTCTCTTTTATAAGAGAAAACAGATATGCAGAAACGTAAATTTTAAAAACCATGGGACGAACCATTTCTCTTTCGTGCTGTGGCAAAAGTATAAAGCGCTTAATATTATGTTATAAAATGTTAAATATAGTAAGTTAAAATAAGAATGTATGATGCCACTATTTTTCTTGTCGTGAAGATTATCGAGCCCTTACCTGTAAGTTGAATATTTATTTTCAATAAAAAAACGAATAATAAAAAATATCTGCTTCTATGTCTTAGTCGGGGTAAAATGTTAAGGAGTTTTTTCAACTTCTGTAGTGTAATTTCTAAGTTAATGATCAGCCTGGTACGTGTTTCTAATTTAAAAAGTCTGCAATGTAAAATAGCTTACGTGTTTTCTTTCATGGTGAATAAGAAAATACATTTTATGTTATTAATAATACAAAAATAATGAATAGGAGGGGAAAACGTTAACACGGGTGAAGTGTATATGGTTAATAAATATATATACATATTTTAACTAATAGCGGGTACTTACATCATTTACCCATATTGAAGCCAGTTACATAGACAAATTTACCGACAGGGTCGTTGCCTAGGTGCGCCGTAGCAGTTTGGTCTACGCTACAACTGCGATGAGATGAGACGAGACGAGACGAGACGAGATGATGATGGAGATTTGTTGGGATGCCACAGGGGGAACCGGAGCTCCCAGAGAAAACCTCTGTGTTAACTGGACCATGGGCTTACTAAACAGAATTGGAGGTACTGTACAAGGAGGATCGAACCCAGGTTCACAGGATTGTAAGTCCAGCGCTTTAGTCACTAGATCGTCATGGCCGCTTATATAGCTAATAAGTAGAAAACTATTATATTGCTTTTGTTTTTCGGTCACAGTCCGTCTCTGCACTGTCATTAACTGCATTACCTGAGGAGATACCCACTCCATCCCTCTGTCTTCGATAATGACGTTCGGGTTGCATTTCTATTACGTCACAATTTTTTGGCGTTTGGGAACCACTGTTTTAAATGTACAGTCTTAGAAAAAAAGTTTTGTCGCACAGATATTTTGTAAGTCCCAGAAAGGAGGCAATGCGCATGATCAGTCATACAATGAAACAAAATTAATTTTATTACCTCATCTAGTCCTTCCCTTGTGAACCAGGTCGCTCGTCCTCTGATCATGCATGAGAGATTCGAACACTGATCTTTGAAACCAGAAGAAAGAGGTCTATCGCTAAGTCATAAAGGTTTCGTAGGGAATATGTCGTTTCTTGACATAAAACTACGTCGCTGCTGCGACATGATTTCATATTCGATGCTTAATTTTTGTCGTTTTGACGGAGAATGGCGCGTTCATCCGAACGACGCGACACTTAAATATACGCTCCAGAAGAGCGGTCGTTTTCCGAGTCAAAGGATGTACGTTCGAAGTTTAGGATTATAAGATAACCAATACAATAGATGTAGAACATTCAACTAGGGGTGCAATGAGTAGGGAACGGATTTCTAGGTGCTAAAAAGAGAGATTTAGGGCTTTATAAAATCTAACTTAGGAACTTATATAAAATTAACAATCTATTTTAATTTTAGTAAATATCCATTTTAGGTTCAATTTATGTACAAAGAAGTCATTATTTTTTGTGTCATCTTCTCCAATACTGTATTTGACTAAAAAAATACAATTTGTAAAATACAAAATTGTACTACTGCTTGTAGCAATACATTACCATACGTTTTTCTACATCCTCCATGGTTAATTTCTTCAGGTCGTCCCTGAGTAGCCGCTTGTAAACGGAGAAACTTTTTTCGACGTCACAAGAAGTTATTGGAACAAACTTCATGCTTCATAGTAGATCGTTGCTTCAATCTAGGTCCTACCTGGTCAACACTGGCTCTGGTGGTAGAGGGACACTTGGTAGCATGTCCTTGAATAGCAACACGTGAACGCGTCTTCATAAACACTTTCATCTCCGTTGAAATAACTTTTTTCACTTCAGGATATTGCAATCGATTTTCTCTTCCCTTCTAAGACTAATTTGAAACAAATTTGCAGACCAGTGTTTGTAACAGATATATATTTTTTTTACATTTTAAATTGCATTTTTGTAGTTTCTTGGAAATTTTGCATTTTTAGTACCGGTATTTTCATTTTACTTAGCAAAATATTAGAAAGGAGCATTTAAGACACAAACATATTTTTTTGGCATTTATAGGAGTTTGTTTTTTCATTTTTTTTTTCATTTCATTTATTATATTCCATAGATCTTACATGAGCAGTGAAACTTTAAGATGTGCAACAAGTCAAAATTTTACAAAATTACAATTATAATTTTGTAATTTTCTAGAATTTTTTTACAATTTTCTGCAATTTTTTACAATATTTTGGCGAGATGTAGTGAGATGAGGTGAGGTGAGGTCCGAGGATTCGCCAAAAGATTACCCGGCATTTGCCTTTTGGTTGGGGAAAACCTCGGAAAAACCCCAACCATTTAATCACACCAAAGGGGTGAAATGAAGTGAGGCCGAGGACTCGCAGTAGACCATCCGGCTTCAGCCCCACGGCTGGGGAAAACCTCGGAAGAAACCATTCAATGAGACCAAAGGGGAATCCAACCCAAACCCGAACGCAGCTCCGGATCAGCAGCTCAGCGAGTCTGCCGACTGAGCTACATACATCGATGGCTCTACTAAAAATATACAATACATAGCCAATTAGATTATTAAATTTACAAACGCACACGATTATTCATCAGTTCAGCTATATGTATAATACAAAACAAGTAAGTTAATTCAATTTAAGACATAAACAATTCAGTCAGTTGTGATATACAGATATTGATAATACATATCATGCAAACTACTTCAAATTACAAACACAAACAATTCATCAATAGAGCTATACAGATCACTATTCAATTTAAAGCATATACAATTCATCAGCCAAAACTATACAAACATATACAATACAAAGTAAGCAGATTAATTCAATTTACAAGCATACTTTCATTAAGCTATACAAATTTGTGCAATTAATATCAAGTAGATTAATTCAATTTATAATCATAAACAATTCATCAGTTGAGCTATACAGACTACTATACAATTTACAGCATATACAATTCATCAGTGGAGCTATACAGACTACTATACAATTTACAGCATATACAATTCATCAGTTGAGCTATACAGACTACTATACAATTTACAGCATATACAATTCATCAATTGAGCTATACAGACTACTATTCAATTTACAGCATATACAATTGATCAGTAGAGCTATACAGACTTCTACAGGCTACAATTTACAGGATATACAATTCATCAGTAGAGCTGTACAGACTACTATACAATTTACAGCATATACAATTCATCAATTGAGCTATACAGACTAATATATAATTTACAGCATGTACAATTCATCAGTAGAGCTATAAAGACTAATATACAATTTACAGCATTTACAATTCATCAGTAGAGCTATACAGACTACTATATAATTTACAGCATATACAATTCATCAGTAGAGCTATACAGACTACTATACAGTTTACAGCATATACAATTCATCAATTGAGCTATACAGACTAATATATAATTTACAGCATATATAATTCATCAGTAAAGCTATAAAGACTAATATATAATTTACAGCATATACAATTCATCAGTAGAGCTATAAAGACTACTATACAAATTACAGCATATACAATTCATCAATTGAGCTATACAGACTACTATATAATTTACAGCATATACAATTCATCAGTAGAGCTATACAGACTACTATATAATTTACAGCCTATACAATTCATCAGTAGAGCTATACAGACTACTATATAATTTACAGCATATACAATTCACCAGTAGAGCTATACAGACTACTATACAATTTACAGCATATACAATTCATCAATTGAGCTATACAGACTAATATACAATTTACAGCATATACAATTCATCAATTGAGCTATACAGACTAATATATAATTTACAGCATATACAATTCATCAGTAGAGGTATAAAGACTAATATATAATTTACAGCATATACAATTCATCAGTAGAGCTATACAGATTATTATACAATTTACAGCATATACAATTCATCAATTGTGCTATACAGACTACTATATAATTTACAGCATATACAATTCATCATTAGAGCTATACAGACTACTATATAATTTACAGCATATACAATTCATCAGTAGAGCTATACAGGCTACTATACAGTTTACAGCATATACAATTCATCAGTAGAGCTATACAGACTACTATACAATTTACAGCATATACAATTCATCAATTGAGCTATACAGACTACTATATAATTTACAGCATATACAATTCAACAGTAGAGCTATACATACTACTATTCAATTTTCAGCATATACAATTCATCAATTGAGCTATACAGACTACTATATAATTTACAGCATATACAATTAAACAGTAGAGCTATACGGACTACTATACAATTTATAGCATATACAATTCATACAGACTACTGTATAATTTACAGCATATACAATTCATCAGTAGAGCTATACAGACTACTATTTGTGGTTCATTTAGAAGCTTTAGGTCCTATAGAATTTTTATAGAGGAATCCTGTGTGCACGAAGCACAGGAGGTCTGAATAATATACGTTAAGACGTAGAAATCAAAATAGGTACGTAACTACTGTAGAAATTCGTTCCCTAGTAATGAGTTCATAATACATTCTTCATAGAAGATCTGACAGCATAAAAAGTCAAGAACGCACGAACTTGAACGTGAGAATGTTGATAACGATAATGACCAACTAATCTTTCCGAAGTTATGGAAATTTGTTGACTCTCCCTGTGCTTGTAGCTAGCTGCCTGTGTCCACATTTCCCCCCTCTGGGATAACGAATCCTCTTGGCCCGTGAGAACCTTGCCACCAATTCCGCACTTCGGCTGAGGTCCACATCGTAAATCTGTAGCAGTCGCTTTTATACAGCGATGTGAGATCTTAACATCTAACCTGTAAGTTCCGGTTGCTGCGGTTTCACATCAGAAACAAGATATCTGAAGCAGGTGTGCGTGCCACAAGATGCGGTTCGGTTTCTGAGTCTCCTTGATGAGTTTGGATCATACCAGAAGTGTTAAGTTTTCACAGCAAATCGATTGCGGAAGTTGTCATAAAGCTGTGTATTAATTTTCGACAGAAACCTCAGGACATGTTGCCTGGCCTGTAGATAAAATTCCCTCCCATTCTCCAAATGACTAATTAATACTAATTCGTGCTAAAAGAGAGTAAAGTAGAATTTTATTCCCGAGGGGAATATTGCATGAAATCAGTTTTTGTCTTGTGTGGTATAGGTACTTACAAATATGTTTTAAGTAACCCGGAGGTTCATTGCCGTTCTCGCATAAGCCCACCGATTCCTGTCCTGAGAAAAATTAATCCAGTCCCTAGCATCATATCCCACCTCCTTAAAATCCATTTTAATATTATTCTCTCATTTATGTCTCTGCCTCCCCAAATGTATTTTTTCTTCAGGTTTTCAACTAACACTCCATATGCATTTCTGCATTCACTCATATTCTACATGCCCTGCCCATCTCAAACGTCTGGATTTATTGTTCCTAATTACGTCAGGTGAAGAATACAATGTGTGCAGTTCTGCGTTGTGTAACTTGCTGATATGTTTTCAAACACTTACACACTTTGAATAGTACTTTGCAAGGTCAAGAAGTTAACATAATAACAGCTAGGGGTAAAATCAACTGATCTATAAGGAAACTTGATTTCTGGTTGACAACACTTGACAATAGAAAATTTGATTCTTTTCAGTATGTGTTAAAGAACTCATGGAAAATTTAGCTTCGTATCGTATGATATGACAAATACTGCGCTTTTTTACCGCATGTAAGCTTAATTAAGTTTGCAGAATTTTAAACAACAGTTTTTTTTTATATTTTCCGGGAGTAATTCAAAAGAATTACGACAGTCACATTTTGATATTGAATCCGTTTTCAAAAATTTGCGTTAAACTGGCTGAAAATAAAAAAAAACAACATAAAAATAAAAATATGAAATATGTACTTATCGATGGAATGTTGATTAGCAGAAGAGTGGGAAGACCAAAGAAACTCGTTAAGATTCGCTGAGAATCCAGGTTTCATGCAGGTATTCGCACATGCTCTCAGACAAGTTCCTTCCGCACGTTGCCAGCCAGTGGTCGAAGAAATGCTATGAATATTATAATGGAATAGAGATGTGCCGGAATTATGTTAATGTCAACGGTAAGGAAATAGGAGAACCGCGAGAAAAGCAGAACTCCGATTTTATGCACCACAGTTGAAGGATGTTGGGAGAAAACGGGGACTGTCACAAAACATCATTATTCAGGAAAACAAGTTTTAATACCTGAACCTTCCTGGTTTTTAATCAGTTAACCAAAGTTTAACGTTACCTTACACGGACATTTTCACTTTTAAATTTTTTGTGATTAGACAGTTCTGTAGTCCCAGTTGTCACCTATAGAATGCGCTGGGTATTCCTTTATTGTATAATTTTTATCTATCTCAACAATGTATACGTTAAAGGTAAAAGACATTTATGTCTTGATACTTTTTCAATAAAGTGAAGCATATGAAAAAAAAATGGGCATTCCTGGTTTTCCTCCCTATACCCTTCAGTGTTTAGTATGGATTTCTCAATGAAAATTTACAGACGTGAACGAGATTCGAACCAGAATCGCCAGCGTAAATCATTAGTCATTTATAACTGACACATTTTCAAATCAGTTGAAGACACCAAAATTAAAATTTTTAATGTAGGCCTATGTTTTGTTCATTTATAACCTTCTTTCATGTCCAGTTCTGAGTTTTATTTAATTTTAATATTGCTTTTCTTTGTTACAGGTAAGTGCTGAACTATCTTACTCTAAATGTTCTACATAAGGCAAGTATTTTATTATTATTATTATTGTTGTTGTTGTTGTTATTATTATTATTATTATTATTATTATTATTACTACTACTATTAATATTACTATTATTATGTTGACTTAATTTTTATATAACATTTGATATTAATGTCATGCATTTATACATACATTCGTAGACGTGATCTTCTCAATTTTTTCTTCATACAGGGTGTCTCAGTAGAAACATAAAATACTAAAGGAAATATAGTTTGGGTAAACCTACAGTACATCAATGTAACTTGATATACCTATGTCCGAATCTAACGGTTGGGGAGAAATACTGATACGTCATGTGGTTCCGTATACTATAGCTTATTTGACATGTTACGCCAGATCTTTTGCACACGGCAGCATCTGAGCACGGGATGCCAGCGCAATACACACAACTGAATTTACGTTCACTTGACATTTAATTTTTGTGTTCGCATAGTGAATATGCTGACATGCATTTGTTTATGAATTTTATGATTGCAATGGTTTGGCTCCTGTTGAGGAATACAGACGACGCTTTCCTGATCGAAGCGCTCCATCTAGCTGTGTGTTTTCCCGTGTTTATCAGATGTTATCTGAAACTGGCAAGCTACCAAATGTTTCATTTAGGTCGGAAAGACAACCGATACCGGTACCTGATATGAATTTACAATTCATGGAATCCATAAGAAGAGTAACCTTACTAATTTGACAATTAATATTAGGAGAAAAATTCGCTCCGGCGCCGGGGATCGAACCCCGGTCCTTGGATCTACGTACCAAGCGCTCTCACCATTGAGCTACGCTGAAGTCCAATCCACAGCACCGGATCGAACTCTCCTCCTCCAGTGTTTTTCCCTTTGTGGCCTGACTCCAAACTGGGCATGTATGTTGACATTTTATATTAAGTCTTATACAAGGAACGCACTCAGTTGAGTGACTTGTTGGCCGGGATTCCACAGTCATATTGCACAGTAATCTGTACAGAAATATGCACTATTGCTAGAAGAATTTACTAAATTTACTAAAATATTTCTGTACATATTACTGTGCATATGACTGTGGAATCCCTGCCACCAAGTCACTCAACTGAGTGCGCTTCTTGTATAATGGCAGTTGACTTAATAAAATGTCAACATATATGCTCAATTTGGAGTCAGGCCACAAAGGGAAAAACACTGCAGGAGGGGAGTTCGATCCGGTGCTGTGGATTGGATTTCGGCGTAGCTCAATGGTGAGAGCGCTTGGTACGTAAAACCAAGGACCAGGGTTCGATCCCCGGCGCCGGAGCGAATTTTTCTCCTTCTAATATTAATTGTTTCCATAACAGATATATTCTGTAGGACCAAAAAAATAATAATCTTTAGTAAATTCTTAGTAATTTGTCTTGTGTAATCATTTTATTTTCTTACTGACATTGTACTTGATTATGAAATAAACTTAATGGAACAACACAAGATGCAGCATTTTCAATAATGTATCATATCACAATATTCTAAAACGTTGAAATACGTCTATAATGTACCTCTTTTCATCATTAACTTCCCAACCGTTAGGCCTACATTTCGGACATAGGTATATCAGGTTAAATCGATGTAGATCAAGCCAAACTACATTATCTTGAAGTATTTCACATTCCTCCTGTGACACCCTGTATTTGAATGTAGCTAAATGATGGTATTTTTCAGTGATGCTTGTAATTTTATTGTTTATACCGTCGACCTTCCTTGCAAGTAACTCGCGCTCCGCAGTATTCGCGGAATGAAATATTCAGGCCTATTGATTACTGCATGACTGAGTGCTGGCTTTTCATAATGGTCACGAACATTTGTTAACAGAGTGGCGAGGCCGTTATTGATTCACTGCAACAGGGCTTTCGCATCAGTTACTTAGTGTGAATGTGCTCGGAGGGAACGGTCTGAAAGACATAAAAAAATGTCTTGTTTAGAAGTGTAGGCTTACACGTGTTCCATCGCTCCGTCTGCCATGGTGTTCTGCTTCTACGTCATTCTTTTCATGTCAATTATCCTTCCCTATTCTCTTTCTCTTCATTATTTCGTTATTTTTCCATTTCTCTTTCATTAATTCATTTTCCCTTCTTGCTTTCTTTCCTCGTCAATTTTTTCCCCTTTATTTTCCTTTCGTTCCATTGTATGTGTATCTTTATTTCTTTCAACTGTCTTCTTTTCTTTCACAATTTCCTCTAATCGCTCACTTTTTGCTACTCCCTTTTTCCTTCTTCTTGTACCTGATTTTCTTTCTTAATACACGTCACTTTCTTCTTTCGTCTCTTTCTTGTGCCTCGCTTTCTTTTTTCTTTCTCTACTTTTTATCTCGCTTTTTATACGAGTACTTTGTGTTTCTCACTTTCATAACCTCTGTGTCTTTGTTGTAAGTGCCTACTTCTACCATTCTATCATTCTTTATGTGTTTTTCTAATCTGCATATATATATATATATATATATATATATATATATATATATATATATAGCAATGGCAGGGTCCTTAATTTGCCGTTATTCGCCCCGACTCTACGCACGTATCTCATAGAAGCGTGGTATTCTATATTTTCTGTTAGCGTACCCCCAAAATATATTTATACCTCCAAACTGCATTGCAAATGTATAATAATTAAGAAAAATTATGATTAATGTTGCATTAAGAAATAAATAATAATTATTATTATTATTATTATTATTATTATTATTATTATTATTATTATTATTATTATTATTATTATTATTATTATTATTATTAGTACTGATGGTATTAATCAGTTAATTGGTAACCATTATTTCTCTCCTGATACAGATCACAATCACTTAAAATCTTATCTTAATTTTCTTGAAAAAAATCTTGACACTCATAATTTTAGAATAGTAGTCCTTGGTGATTTCAGTACCCCGGGTATGGACTGGTCAACTGGTTCTAATCTCAATGACACTCATTATTACTCTAAAATTAAGGCTAAGGATTTATATTCCTCGTCCTGCCTTCTTGGATTAAATCAAATTAACTCTACCGTTACAAGTAAAAATCTTCTTGATTTGGTTTTTACTAATGTCAATAACAGTACAGTTAAACTTGCCGATCACTCTCTAGTTTTAGAGGATATTTATCATCCATCTATCTCTATTTATATTGAAGTAAATTTATCGTTACCGGAACACTGTCATATCAGTTCATACTTAAATTATTCTCAAGGTGATTATCTGTATCTTTATTCCATTCTATACAATTATGATTGGACTAGCATATATCAGACTACTGATGTAAACACTGCTGCAAATTCCTTGTCTCAAATTATAAGCAATGCTATATCTCTTTGTGTCCCTGTCACCTTTGTTAAAAAATCGCACTATCCTAAATGGTTTTCAAACGAATTACGTCAGCTTATTAAGAAAAAAAATAAAGCCCATAAAAATTACAAAAAATATAAAACTGATCATCATTATCAAATTTTTTCTAATTTTAGAAAACAAGTCAAAGCCATGATTAAATCCGATAAATTCAAATGGCTACAATCAATTGATGATAACCTAAAGCATGAACCAAATAAATTTTGGAAATATGTAGAAACGTTTCGAAAAACTAATAGCAATCCCACAGAATTAATAATAAATGGCGTTCACATCACAGATGAAAAAGAAATTGCAAATGCATTTGCTAGTCAATTTAAATCTGTTCAACAAAATTGTAACTCTAATTTCATTACTTATGATTCTAACATTACTGCCTGTTTGCCCCTGCCTAAAATTACATCCGATGATGTAACTAAAGTTATTAAAAAGCTAAAGCCTAATAAATCTAAAGGTACAGATAGCATTCCTAATTTTATAATCAAGGGTTGCTCTAATATTTTCATACCCATTTTAACTTTTTTATTCAATCTTAGTTTAAAAACAGGAATTTACCCATCACTTTGGAAGGAAGCATCCATTATTCCAGTTTTTAAAAATGGCAATAAAAACAGTGTTACTAATTATAGACCCATTTCTATCCTAAAAATTTTTTCTAAAATTTTTGAAAAAATTATTCACAAACACATTTCATTTTATGTCAAAAATAAGATCAATTCGGCCCAACATGGATTTACTAGAGGGAAATCTACTACTACAAATTTAGTTTCCTATCTCAATCTCATTATGCCTGTTGTCGAAACTCAAGGTCAAATTGACTCAATTTATTTTGATTTTAGCAAAGCATTTGATGTTGTTCCTCACAAAATTTTATTAAATAAATTAAATAATTTTGGTCTCTCCACTAACTATGTTAATTGGTTTGAAAAGTATTTAACAGATAGACAGTCTTGTGTTCGACTAGGTAATTCTCTCTCGGTTCCATTTAATAGTGTATGCGGAGTTCCTCAAGGGTCTACATTGGGACCTCTCCTATTTTTATTATTTATAAATGATATTAGTAAAAGAATAAGTTCTAGCTGCCTTTTATTTGCGGATGATCTCAAAATCTTCCGTAAAATTAATAGTTCGGCTGATTGTCAAATTCTTCACAATGACATTAATTCAATTTTACAATGGTCTGTTGAAAATGGAATGAAAATTAATCAATCCAAAACTTTTGTTATTTCCTTCTCACGGAAAACTACTTCCCAAAAATTTAATTATTCTCTTAGTAATGTCATAATTACTAAGAAAGATTGTATTAGAGATCTTGGTGTCTTACTTGATTCAAAATTATATTTCCATGATCATGTGCAATATATTTATACCCATTCGTTAAGAATGCTTGGTCTAATTAGGTCTATAACTTATTCTTTTTCCACTCCTATGTGTTTATTAATGTTATACTATACGTTGGTTAGATCCAAGCTTGAATATGCATCTGTTGTATGGAACTCCATTACTTCCACTGACTCGGCTAAATTGGAGAATATTCAAAGAAAATTTATTTCCTTGTGTACTTATAGATTTTTACCAAATTCCGATTATAACTATGAGATTAAATGAAAATATTTCAATTGCGGTAGTTTGTTCACCAGACGTCAGGATCTTGATTATTTATTTTTTTGTAAAGTCATTAAGGGTGATATTGATTGTGAATCTTTCATAAACAATATCAGTCTTCGTATTCCAGCTAATGGTTTAAGATTTCATAAATTGTTTTATAATAAGAATTCTAAATCTCTGTCTCCGGTCTGCAGATGTATTAAATATGCTAATTTGCAAGTATTCAACTTGGATCCATTTAATGTGTAGTATATCTTTGAGTTTTAACTCACTGATCTAATTTTAACAATTATTTGTCCATTTTTTTCCTACATTTGGTCAATTGATTAATATAGACTATTCCATTATTTCACTTATCTTATTGTATAATTTTATAATTTTTATTTGATCTATGATTGATGTAGACTATTATATTGTTTGTATTTCATCTCATTGCCATTTTCTATCATTCATTCTCATCATCATCTGTTGTTTTGTTCTCTTTTGTATCGTGCTAAACTTTAATTGGCCTTGTGCTGTTGTTTTGCACGTTAATATTGTAAATAAATAAATAATAATAATAATAATAATTATTATTATTATTATTATTATTATTATTATTATTATTATTATTATTGTTATTATTATTCGCCCCGACTCTACGCACGTATGTCATAGAAGCGTGGTATTCTATATTTTCTGTTAGCGTACCCCCAAAATATATTTATACCTCCAAACTGCATTGCAAATGTATAATAATTAAGAAAAATTATGATTAATGTTGCATTAAGAAATAAATAAATAATAGTTATTATTATTATTATTATTATTATTATTATTATTATTATTATTATTATTATTATTCGCCCCGACTCTACGCACGTATCTCATAGAAGCGTGGTATTCTATATGTTCTGTTAGCGTACCCCCAAAATATATTTATACCTCCAAACTGCATTGCAAATGTATAATAATTAAGAAAAATTATGATTAATGTTGCATTAAGAAATAAATAAATAATAGTTATTATTATTATTATTATTATTATTATTATTATTATTATTATTATTATTATTATTATTATTCGCCCCGACTCTACGCACGTATCTCATAGAAGCGTGGTATTCTATATTTTATATTAGCGTACCCCCAAAATATATTTGTACCTCCAAACTGCATTGCAAATGTATAATAATTAATGTTGCATTAAAAAGTAAATAAATAATAGTTATTATTATTATTATTATTATTATTATTATTATTATTATTATTATACAGTAGTAATTGATGCAATAATAATAGTAACTATTTACGTAAAATCGTATTCAAGTAAGGAAAAACAAGAGTTGATTTTGCAAAAGAAACTATAATATGCAGTAGAACCCCGATTATCTGTAACCCTATTACCCGATTGTCGGATTATCCGACATTTTTTCTAGCTCCTTTTTTTCTGCAGAGAAAATTATGAAGTACTGTACGTTATGTTTCTGCGTAATTTTTTTACAGTGGGTTATTACAAGCCTATAACCTTACAAGTATCACAGTAAGGAATGCTTTGCTGTCGGCAACAGAAATAGTTAGTCTGCTTGGAAAATAGTCATTATCTGCTTTCAAAGAAATTACCTCAAGAACTCCCACAAACCCGTGTAGGCCTATCATTCTTTTCTTATCCTTACTATTCGAGTGGCCGTATTATATAACTTCTATCCAAAATGTCTTCCACAGTTGCCAAAAGAAAATGTTGTGTTATTACCGAAAAAAGTTACAAATAATTGAGAGGTTTGAGAAAGGAAAAACTGTGCGCAATTTAATCAAAAACAAGCATAAAGTATGTAAATCTATAACATGAGAATTCTACTATTCCAATCTTTCCGCACTCATCATCAACCATCAACCCCTTGCCCACAAGAATCTGTCGTTCACAGCCGAACATTTAGTGTACTCCTGATCCACTACATAGGACGTTAAACACAAGACTACGAAGGAAATTACGAAATTGTAGACCAACGTATTATGCCCTTAATTTATGAAAATCTTGTATAGTATGGATTATCCGATTTTTTCGATTAACCGTTCAGTCCACTCCCTTCATTACCTCAGATAATAGAGGTTCTACTGTAATACAATAATTGTCAACAAGTATAATAAAATAAATATGTCAGCATTTTTACATAAGTAATCAGTAAGATGCGTAAATCTTGAGACATAGATCGAATACCACTGAGTCCTGGGCATAAAGGGGAAGTGAAAGGGAACGAAGTAGCTCTCGCCCTTGTCCTTTTCGCTTACACCGCTTTAAAAACAAACACACAGTAATACATTGTGCATCAATGGTGCATTTTAGAAGACCAAAGAGAGGCGAAAGTTTTTAAAAGCTATGATGTCTGCCTTATACAATCCGTCACTGAGCAATGCTTACCTTCCTGTCTGTTTGTATCGGACCAAACATTACTGTCTCAGCCAGGGAAGGTGGAGTGGGGAGTTAAGGGGTAGTCTGCAGTGACTCGATTGAGGTATTAGTGTCCTGGCTTGACTTAGACTATCCAGAGTGCAGTACAGGTGGTGGATCTATTTTACACTCGTAATGAATGGTGATAGAGAAATATTGCGATGTAACAGAGGAAACGGAGTATCCGAGGAACAGCCCTATGTTACCTGAACGACGTGCTTTTCCAATACAAGTTACACTTCAGATCGGGATTTGAATCTGGGCCTCCTGGCTTACAAACCCAGAGCGCTAACACTCAGCCACACTCTGCATAGGCCCATCTCCCTCTCTTTCTATTTTCTGATATGTGTATTTCTCTCTTTTCTAGTTTTCTTCTCTATTTTTTCTACCGCCTCTCATTTCTTTTGGTCTTAGCCCGTTTATGTTATTTTGCCTTACATCTGTCTGTTCTTAATTTATCTGTTTTCACTGTCTCTTAATTTGGAGCTCTTGTGAGTCGTGGCACACTGATGTCACAGTCTGGAATATTGACAGGCATCTTGGGTCATACCCTGCCTGTACACGTCGTCTCTCAGTTTATCCGAGTTCTTTTGCTTTGTTGGCTGAGTTGCATGGTCTGTTTTGCGCTGTTTCGCGAACACTCGAAATAACTCGGTGTATTTTCGTATGGTGGTCTTGTTTACAAACTTCGCCGAACGGTCATTTTGCCCATTAGCGCAGCTTTTCATCTCATGACTGTGTTCACTTCAGTTCACATCACTCAAATGTAGTCTGCTTGATGTGGTCACTTCCTCGTCTTGTTATAAGGAGATATTTATTATTAATTAATCATTACGTTTAAGTTCCTTTTGTCCTGTTCCATAATCACAATTTTAGGCATTATACACCAACGCTCAAGTTTATAATTAATGGTATTATATGCCACGTAGTCAGCATTTCACAAGGTTACCGCCTGATATAACACAGAAATGTATGTAGGCCTATATATTTACACTGCAAGTGGGCAAACACCCGGTGGCAGTAGTAACTTAATTATACACAATAAAAATTAACACATAATAATTACGAAATACACAATAATTACAAATAATAATAATAATACATAAAATAACCTAATTAATAAGTGAACTTAATTTTCCATTACAACCTACATACATATAGGCCCTACATAAGTTTCACATTGGTATTAATACTCTTTCACTTCATTCATTGCACTGGCACTAAGATACATTTCACTGACACTTTAGAACACATTTAATTGACACTATAGTCCACACCTGTGGAGTAACGGTCAGCGCTTCTGCCCGCGTAACCAGGTGGCCCGGGTTCGATTCCCGGTCGGGGCAAGTTACCTGGTTGAGGTTTTTCCGGGGTTTTCCCTCAACCCAATATGACCAAATGCTGGGTAACTTTCGGTGCCGGGCCCCGGACTCATTTCACCGGCATTATCACCTTCATCTCATCCAGACGCTAAATAACCTAAGCTGTTGATAAAGCGTCGTAAAATAACCTACTAAAATAAAAAAAATGACACTACAGAGCACATTTCATTGGAATTATAGGACACATTTCACTGACACTATATAATACAATCACTGACACTAAAAATTATCACTGATCTAAAATATTCACTCCCCCTGTAAACCGTAACTTAACTGACTCACTTCGCTTCACTAATACAACAGTTCAAATAAGACAGTTACACCCTTATTGTTCCGTAGGATCATACTTATAAACAGAGCTACATTAAAATAAAAAAAGTATAGTCTAAGACCCTCTTACAAGCTATTTTAAACTAATTTATAATTCAAACCAAAGGAATAACTCGTCTGGCTAAGCAAATACCTGTCACCTTGAGTAATGTAACGCATAATTATTTTTTTTAATTTACATTTTATACACAACTTTTTAAGTTATTTTTCAATTTCCTTAAGGACGAACACCCTCAAAGACCGCTACAGGTAGATCATTCCAGTCATTTATAGTTCGATTTAAAAATGCACAATAAATTAGCACGATGGCCGAATAAATGTGAATACCATATAATGTTTAAAAAATTGCATGTTGTAGGATTTTAGGATGAAACATCTTTTATAGAAAGTTTTATGATAGAAATTTAATGTCTTCACTGTGTTAACAGTAGCATTTTCTATATTTTCCAGTTAAAATTCTTGAAAACAGTAAGGAAAGGAACATATTATAAAATTACTATATATATATATATATATATATATATATATATATATATATATATATATATATATATATATATATATATATCCAAAGAAATGGACCTGCTAACACAGAGATTATGTCTTCGAGAAACTCGTTTTTTTCAACATGACATTGCTTTGTTTTCGAGCTATTTATGTGTTTCTGTAATAATTCTTTTTTTTTTCCCGAGCGAACTTTTTGTTAAATAATTTGCAAATCAGTATATTAGAATCACTAATATAAAAATGCTCACTTTTATAAACACCCGCGAACTTAAGATATTTTCATTCATTCATAGTTTTCTATCCAAAGACAGGTTTTTTATTGCAAACCCAGCAATCTCCAATCTTTCCTATCTATCTTAATGTTGTCTATCATCTGATACCTTGTTGTCTAACATCTGTTATATTTTTTCTGCTCCGAACTTTTTTCCCCCGTTCACCATTCCTTCCAGTGCATCCTTCAGTAGGCAATTTCTTCTTAGCCAGTGATCCAGCCAATTTCTTTTCTTCTTCCTGATCAGTTTCAGCATTATTCTTTCTTCGCCCACTCTTTCCAGCACAACTTTTTTTTTTGCCTTATTCTATTTCACACGTTCTCTTCTTCTCCATATCTACATTTTAAATGCTTCCAGACGTTTCTCTTCACTTCGTCGTAATGTACATGTTTCTGACTCATACAATGCCACACTCCACACAAAGTACTTCATTAGTATCTTGCTCAGTTCTTTTTCCAAAGGTCCGCAAAATGTACCCATTTTTCTATTAAAAGCTTCCATTGCCTTTGCTATTCTCCTTCTGACTTCCTGGCAGTAGTTCATGTTATTACATATTGTGCAACACAAGTATTTAATGCTGTTCACTTGTTTTACTGCTTCATTTTGAATTCGCGCGTTTATTTCAGCACTATCTTGTCTATTTTTGCATTTGCAATTTTTGGCACATTCTCACATTTTTGGAGAGGTATTTTGATTTCTACCTAATTTTGTATTGTAGCTATTTTTATACGAAAAAAAAACTTAATTTTTTACTCGTCTAGCATATATTTACGATGATTTGGCAACCCTGGTGAAGCTGTGAATGCTGTACGCAAGAGAGCGAAAAAGCAACAATAATTTTATCTCGTGGAATATTTTCTTGATTGATCTATTGTTGAGTTGTTGATTATGATGATGATGATTATTATTATTATTATTATTATTATTATTATTATTATTATTGTTATTATTATTAAATTAAATTAAACCTATTCATCATGTCCGTACCTTCGTTTACATATACGAAGTGCTGCTTGATGTGTATTGTTAATTTATAAATTATGCGTTTCTGAACTGAAAGGAAGCAAAGAACTTGCTTTATATGTATTTCCTAGTTTTCTAATTATACGCAGTGCATCACCGCCACTTCTTAGAAGTGAGGAAGCTCATTCGCGTGACGTATTCTTGGAAGAATTGGGGAAGTACTAACCTAAGAACGCAATGCTGTCCACGCAGTTTCATATTTGTGGAAATAAACATATGCGCTTATTTTAAAATGGTACGGAAATGCATAGTCAATACCAGCTTCAAGAATCGATCACTTTGACCCAGTCTACCCTCTATCTTCTGAGTAGTGGAATTCTTTGATCTTGCCAAAAGTATGGCTTAAGAAATCTGGAATTGAAATCACCGGAAAAAGAAAGCATGACAGGCTAAAAAGGAATTGCAATCAGGTTACCTACGAAGCAGAAGGGGCAAGAATTACTCATCTGGAATACTAACAGAATAAAAACGCTTACAAGCAAACATTCTGATGGGAGCATATAAAAAAGTTAATTTTTCTTTCACTATGTTAATAATATCAAAAGAAGTGCTTATACAAATTTTGGCTACTCGACCGCAATTAAAAGGCCGAAAAAATAAGTTCGCCAGGGGCCGTTAACAGAAAGAAAACACAATTTCATTGAAAAAATTTATTGAAACAGACACAGCAATTTATTGTTGAGCTATTTTTCAACATATTCCTCACCGGAATCCAGACATTTGTCATATCATGGGATCGACAGAGAGGTGCAGACGGCTGTCAAATGCTGGTTTCTACGACACAAGGCTACAAGAATAATCCCATGATGTGACAAATGTTTCAGTTCCAGTAGGGGATATGTTGACAAATAGCACAATAATTGCTGTGTCTATTTCAGTAAATCTTTCCATGCAATTGTGTTTTTTTTCTATAAACTGCCCCAGGAAAAAACACTTTCTGGACGGCCTCGTAATTGCGGTCGAGTAGCCAAAATTTTTATAATCACTGTTTTTGACATCATTAACATGGTGGAAGAAAAAAATTTAACTTTTTTATTTGTCCCCATCAGAATGTTTGCTTGTTAGCGAAGCCAGAGACAGCAGAAGACTGTTTTTGCTTTCTCATTACTATATAATACTTGGGATTTTAGAGCAATTACCCATTTTGTTCGTTAAGCACAAATACAATTTTTTTTTTTAAATTCTGCATTTCATTTTAAAAAAATCGTGATATTTGATAAGAGTTTTGTAGTATCCTAATGTGACTATTTGGATCGTTAACGGATATGCCACGGTATTAGTGTGTAAATGCTTTTTTTTTTAATGTTATTTTAAAAAACTGTCAAGTTTTATCATTCTACTACAAGGATAAGATTGCTTTGAAACTCTACAATGTACATTTTATCACATATGTACGAGTACAGACCGATTATTTAGTCCTGGCAACTCAGCGACTCGAAAGAGGGGAAGTAATCGGAGGAGTGGGGAGAGTTCCGGAGTAGAGATAAGTGCGAGCAGTCGGTAAAGGCAAGCGAGTGAATAAACTAAACACCCCTTGTCGTAACTAAATGGACTCGCCTGTCCCACGCGCACATCTCCGGCGACTGTCAGAACTAAATAATCGTACTATATGTACCTTCTACATATTATGATCATTAATACAAGACATAAATTGCATTATATTTATTTCACTGAATTATATTCACAATTCTTATAAATAAGAACCAATTCCTTAGCAATCTAAATATCACAGTAACATCCAACCTAGGTCATAAACGTTACACGCAATCCTTTGAATCCCCTGTCACTTTCTTTATCGGCGATGCATCGACACAGAAGACTTGCTTGCAGCGCACGTGTTGTATGTTCCTGGTGTTGGTGCGCCACGCCATAGAAAAATAATATTGTAGTGGTAGAGCAGTGTTTTGTTCACTCTGTTTTTCTGTCTTATCCGAATCTATACCGCTATTAGTACAACTGTCTTGTGGTGAGACGATGCCTCTTTTGTTCTGGAAGGATGATGATGTCTGGCAACACGGATCTTCCTTACTGCACAGTGACAAGAGACAACATAAAATATACGGTTGAGGTCAGAAGAAACGGGTACAATAGAATCGTTTTTATAAAACACAAACTCCATAAACTCTTCGTGATTTCAGTTCAGATATTCCACATTTCAAATCTACGAAATATGTTTTGCTCATTTTTATACGCATAACGATCCACTGAATATTTAACGTTGACAGAATTAAACAGTCATAATCAGGAATGGGAAACTCGTATTGTAAATACAGCAGTCTGAATAACAGCAACTAAGGTAAGGGGAGAGGCTTAGCTCTCTGGGAGCTGCTGTTTCCCGGCTCTGGTCATAATCATAATTGCGAACGTTTGGATATGTTTCCAACCTCACTGTGAGTAGCTAGAAACAATATTAATAGTATTCCTCGACAGCGATAATCCTTGCGTTAAGAATAATTTATTATGCTGTGCAGGTAGCAATTAGTAGGACTACATGCATTGTTTATAATACCTTCTTTAATAGAATAGGTATTACGGTGTTACCAGTACGTATTAGACCTACTTTACAGGCGATCCTTTTCTCTCCTCTTGAGTATTCGATTCTGAATAATGGCTTGTTATCAACTTCCATAGAAACGCAACTGTTGTAACTATTACAGCATACCCTTTTCTATTTCAATTTGTCCATCCTTTCCTTGCTGTTGTCTTCTTCCACTTTATCTTGTCCAATTTCCCCTTCTTTTTTCCGTATCTTTCAGCTCTATTTTTTTCCCTTCATACGTTTGCCACCCCACCCTCCTCGTCATCCACCATTTTTTTCTGCCTCCTACTTCTTTCTATCTTCCGTCTCCTCTTTTCTCTTCCGCATCCTCTTAGATCTTCCGTCTGTCCCTTCTTTCCTTATTTTCCTCATGTTTCGTCTCTTCCTCTTTCGTTTCTTCCCCTTACGCTTCTCCCTCACCTACCGCCTCTCCTTCTCTTCCGCTTACCCATCTTCCGTCTCACTATCCTCTCCCACCTCTTCCTCTCCCGCTTTTCCTTCCGCCTCTCCCTCTTCCTCTTCTCCTTTCTCTTCCTCTTCTCCTTTCTCTTCCGCCTCTCCTTTCTCTTCCGCCTCTCCTTCCTCTTCCGCTTCTCCTTTCTATTTCGCCTCTCCCTCCTCTTCCACCTCCCCATCTTCCGCCTCACCTTTCTCTCCCGCCTCTCTTTCTTCTTTCGTCTTTCCTTCCTCATCCGCCTCCCCATCTTCCGCTTTTCCTTCCTCTTCCGCTTTTCCTTCCTCTTCCGCTTTTCCTTCCTCTTCCGCCTTTCCTTCCTCTTTCGTCTCTCCTTCCTCATGCGTCTGTCCTTCCTCTTCCGTCTCTTCTTCTCCACCTGTCTCTCTTTCCTCTTTCTCCTGTCCTTCCTCTTCCCCCTCCCCATCTTCCGCTTTTCCTTCCTTTTCCGCTTTTCCTTCCTCTTCCGCCTTTCCTTCCTCTTTCGTCTCTCCTTCCTCATGCGTCTGTCCTTCCTCTTCCGTCTCTTCTTCTCCACCTGTCTCTCTTTCCTCTTTCTCCTGTCCTTCCTCTTCCCCCTCCCCATCTTCCGCTTTTCCTTCCTTTTCCGCTTTTCCTTCCTCTTCCGCCTTTCCTTCCTCTTTCGTCTCTCCTTCCTCATGCGTCTGTCCTTCCTCTTCCGTCTCTTCTTCTCCACCTGTCTCTCTTTCCTCTTTCTCCTGTCCTTCCTCTTCCCCCTCCCCATCTTCCGCTTTTCCTTCCTTTTCCGCTTTTCCTTCCTCTTCCGCCTTTCCTTCCTCTTTCGTCTCTCCTTCCTCATGCGTCTGTCCTTCCTCTTCCGTCTCTTCTTCTCCACCTGTCTCTCTTTCCTCTTTCTCCTGTCCTTCCTCTTCCCCCTCCCCATCTTCCGCTTTTCCTTCCTTTTCCGCTTTTCCTTCCTCTTCCGCCTTTCCTTCCTCTTTCGTCTCTCCTTCCTCATGCGTCTGTCCTTCCTCTTCCGTCTCTTCTTCTCCACCTGTCTCTCTTTCCTCTTTCTCCTGTCCTTCCTCTTCCCCCTCCCCATCTTCCGCTTTTACTTCCTCTTCCGCTTCTCCTTCCTCTTCCGCCTTTACTTCCGCCTTTCCTTCCTCTTCCCCATCTCCTTCTTTAGTTTTTCTTCGACTTAAGTTCTTTTCCACAACTTCCTCTTCCTTCCAAATCCTCTTCCTTCCTTTTCCTCCTTTCTCTCCTCTTTCTCCTCTTCCTCGTTCTTTCTTTCCCCCTCTCCTATCCTCTTTCGCTCCTTCCTCTTCTGTCGCTCCTTTCTCTTCCTCCTTACCCTCGTCACTCTCCTCTCCTTCCCTTGCCTTCTCTTCCATCTCTCCTCTTCCGCTTTTCCTTTCCGTCTCTCACCTGTTTTATTCTCTTAATGGAAGAAAAAGCCATTGTTTTACGACCATTCCACATCGGAACTATGTATTATGCTAACCCTCGTTAGTTAACCCTCATTCCACACAAGAGGACTCCGCATATAAAATAAATTGCCGAAAAATCCTTCCACACTCCAATCGCTGATAGGTTCTACGTTCGCGCTAGAAAATGAGGCGGCCATTGACACGTGTGGGGCAATGACATATGACGTGACATAACAGACAATTAATTTAAGGATAACCCAATATAAACATGGAATGCATGCATGTACTTACATTACAAAGCGTATACTTCAGGTAACGAACTGTTTCTAACGACCTTGCGATGTTTTAAGCCTGAATTACTGGAAACTGGCTGGCCAGTATAGCTTGCACCATAGACTGACGACCGTTTCCATCTCTTTGTTGGGTTAGTGTTTATTGTCATCTGAAGATACCCTACAAGGCGAAAATAAAATAATTTATATTGATATAATAACACATGTTATACATATAAACGTGTAATAGTTTGTTGTTTTTAAATTAAAATTATGTGTTAATTTATTCGGATTGAAAATAAAACAGATATTAATTGCATTAGTGTTTTAGGTTGTGACACATTAGTACACAATATAGCATATTATATCAGAATTATTTTGAGGGGTTATGAAATGTTCTCCATATATTTTTTATGTTCTGAAAGAGAATGTAGTAGAAAGAAGTATAAAATAAAATTACATAGCTACTATGAAACAACATTTGCTCACCATTTGATTACCCTACTTGATTACAGACTCATTTAACATTAAGACAGCCAACGGCGTAGTTCAGGCGGTAGCGTGTTTGCCTGCTGATCCAGAGTTGCACTCAGGCGTGAGTTCGATTCACACTTGAGCTCATTACCTGGTTGAGTTTTTCTGAATTTTTCCCCAATCGTAAGGCGAATGTCATGTAATCTATGGTGAATCCTCGGCCTCATGTCGCTATCACAAATTCCATGGACGCTAAATAATTCAGTACAGCATTATTAAATAACAAAGTAAAAAAAAAACATTCAGGCATGATATTTTTAAAAGCAGTCCGAACACTCGAAACGTTGTGCTGTATATTCTGCAGGAAAGGAATCGGAATAAAACTTTCCGGTAGTCCAGTGATATTTTGTATGTTAAGGGGAAACGGAATTGGATTTTAGAGGAACCAATACATTATTTTTGGTTTTACTTCTTTTAGAATGATATTATATCACTTAAGCCTGTAACTGCACTTTTTAATTTGTCGATTTTATGAGAAGGAATATACAGGTTTTCATTTTAATGCTCATTCTTAATCAATTTACGAATTTTGGGCGGAAAATTTGTTTTTATTTTTCCAATTTATTCTTTGACTTTTCCTCTTTAAAATGGTATATCACATATGATTATACTAAAATTATAACCATGTTAATTTTTCCTTATCCTGCGAAGGAGGCGCAGTATATGCACTCTTATTATAATGCTTATTTTCTGTAAGTTTAATTTTTCCATACAAAACGAACATTTTCTCAGCTTCTACTTAATGTAGAAAACTAATATTTTCAGTAATGGTTTATTTGGGAATTTTACATGTACTGAGACCTTTTTTGACATTTGTTAAATTTTGAAGATGTTACAAAGGATAATGTACTGAAAATCGTTTAAAAAATATACGAATGAAAAAATCTCTGTGACTAAATTAATTAAAGAACTATTGTTTCACCATGAAGTCAAGTTATGTGTTAATGAGCTGTAAAACAAGCAGCTGTCTAGCTTCAACAATTTTGAGAAAAAGTTCCTTATGTAAGACATAATTTAACGTTGTCAAAGTAGCCAATTCCGTGACCTCTTAAAGTAACTACAATGTGATGTTATTTGTAGGGACACGTACGTGGTGGAGTATGTACCTGTACATATTTATATAGCCCATGAATGTATGTGTGTAATATATATTACTTGTCATGTGAAACGAATGTACCTGAACAGTTGGGATTCTGACTAAATTGAATTAGTTTTCCTGTTTTCACAATATAAGGGATACGGGTTGTGTAAACCGCTTCGGGCACTCAAATAACTGGATCCGCCTGTCCCTGTTACTTCAGTCACAGCTAATCGGACGCTGGACGTGTCGTTTTAAACGGATTAGCCGTTGTGCAAGAAGGGAGACAGTTTGACATATTTTAAACTGAAAAGCCATCCTCTTTGAGTAACACCACACTCCGCAAAATGTATAGCCAACGCTCTTCGTTTTCTTCAGTTCGGAGTATTCAGAGAGTTTGGAACGGAGTTCTCTTGCTTAATATTCTTATTAGAGGACTGTTTACAATGGAATTCGTTTTCGGCATGTCTATCTTAGAAATAATGAGACACAGGTAGCTCCATTCTTTTGTGTTGTGACTGCACAATTGTGTAGAACATGATCTTAGATCATATATACCCAAAACATGGATAAATATATAATAGATGCGAAACTGCGGTCAGCGCCATCAGGCGGTGGGGGGCTGAAATAAGATGATCAGCGCCCAACGTCGTAGGTGGTGGACATTAGAACAACGTGTTGGGTACATTACCCAGAGTTCTCTATTTATCCGTTCGAGATATTGCTAGGAGAGACAAGATGGCACACAGAAACTTGCTAGTAAGTGAACATAAAGTGATAATACGTGTGTATAAGCAGTATATATTAAACAGTGATGTTTATGGACGTTGTAAAAATAGTGTTATTGAATGTATTGTAAAGTAATACTAATATAATAAATTGAAATATCTAAGTAGTTCTTGCAGACTTTTCCATTGCGCTGTACAATAAATACCCAAAGAATACAATCCAAATTATCTAACCTTTCACTTTATTTTTTTGTCTCCGTCTGGTTATATTTTAATTGGGTAGTGTAAAATAGATCGTCTTTTTATCTTCCTGTTGGCTCCGGTAAGAATTTTCAGTAGAAGATGCTGTGAGGAATAAAAATGTAAATGTTTTATTTTAAATTGGGTTAGTTTTGAATATCGATGAGGGTGGGAGGGAATACTTTCTGCACAGTTTAACATTTTCATCACCAGGTGCGCTGCTAAATGCATGGAGTAATTAGTTACTCTTTTCGCTACTCGGTGGCTGCTAGATGTAATAACGCCCCTCCTCCCAACAGGTGGCAGCGAGATCAATTTCTACAACAGCGCCTCTAGTATGTGTTACGGGAAACTCAGTAAGTTTCGCATCCTATTATATATTCATCCATGCCCCAGATAGGTCAGCCTTGTAGGCTTTTACGTTAACAACTTTTGTTAGGTTTACTACGCTGCCATCTAGTTGTTGCATAAGGAGTCACGTCATAATTCCCGTTTGAATTGCATTAGCTACTGTACTGCCATCTCGTGTTCGTTTACGGCGGACGGATGGCGATCCTGGCGGTTGTTCTCTTCAAATTGCTGCCGATTTTAATATAGCGATGACCCATCTGTTACATATATGATCTAGGACATGATGTAGTGTTTATTATTAGGTATGTACAAATGTAATACGTCTTTATAATTGTTGGACTACACATTTAAGAATGAATTTTAACACGCTACGATCCTCATATTTCCTGTAAGTATTTATATTTAAATATTTTTTCGACTATTTTATCTTACTCAAGCAGACGCAAGTTGAGAGAAATTTCCCCATTTCACATACATTCTATCACGGTTTTTACACAGGGTGGAAGTAAAAGAACGCTGTAGATTTTTCTATTATTCCGGTTGTCACCTTAGCTGCATTGAAAGGATCAATTGCTCTCCTGAAACATCACCTACATTCGAAATCAAAATAAGTTCATTAGCATTCTTTACTTTTTTGTAACACTTACCTCTCTAAAACTAAGTATATTTCCACTAATCTAAAAAATATGCATTTGCAGCTTTGTACTTGTAGGAGTTTCATTGTTAAAACAAAATCAATGGCTCAATGAACTTGTAAACATTTATATGATTAAGTACTCTTTGTCCCTTGTGGCAGCTCACGAATGGTGAGAAGATTTATAAATTAATTAGCTCATGTTTAGAGACGAGAATTCCATGCAAATGCATGTTTTATAGGAACATAGGACATAGCTCAAACTTAGTATTTACCCATTTCATTACTTTTCGGTTCAAATATGTGTACTTTTTCCGTGCATATTTGCATGTATTGGCCTTTTTGGCTTAAAAACATGCATAATACATATTTAAGCAATATTTAGCTTAATCGTGGGTGTAATATACATTATATTCAGTTTAAATGCATGTTTTAATGGTTTTGAGGGACACTCCAGTTTCTCGATTTTTATAACTCTCAGTTTAGCTTCAGGAATCAGGATTGAAGAAGGAAATGAAAAAAAAACTGAACAGAGAAAGGTTCATTCAAGTTTGCACCCGTAACTTCTTGCAATGTAGAGAGGTCATTCTTTGCCTACAAAAACATATAGGCTGACAAACGCAGGAACCTCACAGAAACCAGTTTAGAAATGTTGTTAGTTGTTCACTATGCCAAAAAAAAAAAAAAAAAATGGAGTGAAATAAGAAATATGGGGAAAAAATGAAAGTGCGTATTTTAATATGTTTTTCGCTCGATCGTGCATGTTTCATAGTTTGATAGTGCATGAAATTCTCGTCTCTACTCATGTTATATGTAGCAAAAAAGTGTAATACGATAATGGTGGAAAGTTCATAGTTTTCTTAGGAAACATTTATTTTGCCAAAAGTTTAACATCCTCTTATTCGGTAACTATTGCGAGTAGAATCGTGATTTTGTCCATATCGATAGAAAATCTAATAAAGAATCATTTTTCCCTCTGGCGTATTTCAAGAGCTTGGACGGTTTTCGTGTAAAACTAATTCAAAAAGCACTAATTTGGAGCCACTCAACGACACAACCAGATTGCAACGTTGTAACCAGAGAGGCAGGTAGGGAGATGTTGACCTTGGCACACAGAGCTGAGTTCGTTAATCTCTTACATCTGTATTGCAAGAAGAAAGAGGACTGTGTTAGCGGTGATGTTGCCAGACCGCTGAAACTTCCAACTTAATTTTCTAATTAACCGTGCATTTAATCACAAAACGTAATATATGTTTTCCATTCATTTAAGTGTACCCTATCGTCGCTTTCAATCTGTAGGATTTTTTCACTTCCATCCTGTATATAAAAAAGGAAATCTCTTATATTTTACCAAAATATTCGAGTAAATATCATCGTTATGGAGAATGGAGAAAATTTATATAATTGACAACACATTATGTCACAAAATAAAACGACCTGAGTTGAAAAATTGTAACCTGCGACTATGGATGCCATTCAACGTAGTCCAGGTGCTAAATCTAGTCTAACGTGCGTTACATTGACCTCAAAGTCAATCCATCAATTTTGGTCTTGGCGCAACTGACTGTCCTTCTTGAAGAAGAGAGATCTTTTTTTCTTACCTTTTATTTACGTACAATTAATGTTCCATTTCAACTAAAGTAATATATGCAGGTGTACTTGTACAGAGTTTTTCAGAGTACTATGTTGTTTTATTTAAGCAGCTCTGTCAAAATTTTAGCTATGTTAGGAACTCAGTGGAGTTTAGTTACACAAGAAAAAGTTTCCTTCGATTGGAGTTTCAAGAGCTGTTAAAAGAGCTGACAGATACTGAGGAAGACATAACTGAATTTTGGTAAATAAGGTACATACACGCACCGCGGTTAAAAGGTGTGCGAACGTCTAATCCTCATTTCAGTTTGATTGATAAGTCTGTCCCCACTACTCACACTTCTTACCATCAGTGAAGGGGAAGATGCTACTGTCCATCTCACAAACTTCGACTGTTGACTTTCAGCACAAAGTAACATATTTTATTAACTGAAAATTTGTACCAGTAATCTATAAAGATCCTCTGATTGAGGTTTTGGCTGATAAATAGGCCTACATCTATTATTAGGCAGTATTTCTCACTTGACGATGTGTGTCAGCGTAAGAACATTTTTTTTTTATGCATCTGAAGTCTGACTGGTGTAATATAATGACTATGACATAGTCACATCTCCTGTGACTCAACCGTGAATTCCAAATGTTTGAATTCTAATAGTTTATTTCTCCTCTACGATACATTACTGTATTTTACCGTGCAAATCCCCTGATAGTGTCATGCAAGATGACGAAACGGTGCAGTGTATTCCAGTTGCAGTTATTAGTTGTCTAGTGATTCTGAAAGTGGTGTAACAGTGAGTCTGAAGGGATGGGCGAGACATGATAGAAATCAAGACACCATTCCATTCATAGTAGGAAGGAAAGGAAGGAAACGCTTTTAACAGAATTACATTTCATATATTTGCAACTTAATTCATATAGGTTTACGATATTATTAATAGTTGGTATACGTCATTCGTTATCTCGTGAAACCAAATACTTGTGTACGTCGTAGCATGTAGTAAGAACCTTACGGTGGGGGTAAGCGAGTTCGTTGGATAATAGGAGCGTAGTGAGGGAGGGAAGCTTCTCAGTCCACTTTCTTCTTCCCCTGACGCGCAGAAAGATTTCACGAGATAACGAATGGCCTATAGAAGGCATGTCAAGGACACGTTCAAAGTTACGAAATGTTTTCTCTGAGAGTGCACTTTGCGAGTGCTCTGGTTTGAGTGAGAGTAAGAGAAGTCCTCAGTTAGGAATGTATAGCAGTGGGGGGGGGGGGGGAACAAAAAAAAACGGACCGACCCTTGCAGCTGATTTCACAGCCTTGTTCACTCCACAGCACGATAGACTGGTAACTAAGACTTTGGTGGTTCGAATCCTGCCTGGGAAGGAAACTTTTTTTTTTTGTTCCTTATTCAAATTTATTCCCAATACTTTTCGATTGCTGGTAAAATTCATGTTCTGGGAATAATACGTTAATTAAGTAGTAAAATATCGCTGCAATCGAAAAGTATTGGGAATAAATTTGAATAAGGAAGAAAAAAAAATTCCTTCCCAGACAGGATTCGAACCACGAAAGTCTTAGTTACCAGTGTATCGTGCTCTGGAGTGAACAAGGCTCTGAAATCAGCTACAAGGGTCGGTCCGGTTTTTTTTTTTTTTTTGCCGTTACTGTACGTTGTGCAGGGAATAAGGCTCAACTTACACGGTCCATAACTTTGCGATTATTTTGCAGCAGTTTGTGTGTGATTGTGCTGTCGGCGGAAGCGACCACACACGGACTTCCTTTTTGTGGTCGCTTGACGTCCATATCTACCACAGACAACCACACCGCAAGCTTGCTATTTGCCAAGAAAGCGTCTGTCGTTTCCAAGGATACGGTGTAAAAGCGTCTGTCGTTTCGAAGGATACGGTGTCGGCGGCGAGTGGTTGGCGTGTGGTCGGCGTGTTGCACGTGTGAGTTGCGCTCGACCACCAACAGCGACAATTCTGTGGTTGTGCTGTGGGTGATACCGACGTCTCACGACCACAGACGTTGACAATGACTTCAATTTATGGTCCGTGTGAGTTAGCTTCATCTGTTTCCATATAATTCAATACTAATTCCTCACCGCCCACAGCACAACCACACAGAACTTCAAAATAATCGCTAAGTTGTGGTCCGTGTGAGTTGAGCTTAAGTTAGTACAGGAATGTAAAGCTAATACCACTCTATACATAGCCCTTTTAGGATAATTTATTTAGGAAATTTATGTTTCGACAATCATGTTTAATATTTCTTTGGAGGTATACTTGACTTCTTAATAAATATGTATTATTTCATATTAGTGTAAGACAAACAATAAGAAATATTATATATTGTGAATGACACTACCCATCCATGAATAAATTTATGCGAAGTATTATGATGACATCTTTTCAAAATTTGTATACCTCAGTGCATTGACGAATTTTTTCAAAATAAAACTAAAATAATTCAAATTTCGTTTGTTTTTACACACATATGCAAACATCCGGGTTTGTCATTATGCGTTAAAGTTTCAATCTTATTGAATAAACAATCTTCATACTAAGATTGAACAACAGCTACTGCTGATTCTAGAACTAGTTATGCGATTTGAGCGTCAATTAATAGTCCTCATAATTAGCCCACACTGATATTCTTAATGTAATTTAATCTTATACTGAACAAAAATGGATCATCTTCCCATAAATAAACATAATTCATTTCATTATTCTTCATTGTAGCCTACTTTCATCTCATGTTTCTCCGAAATTAAATTGTACTTTATTTTTAAATTTATCATTCTGTATCCTCTCTGCAAAGCATATTGTATTTTATTTTTAAATTAACCTCTGGTTTGTATTCTGGATCCTAGTGGTCAGCCGTAGATGTCGGCCAGATGTCCCAAATTGTGGAATTAGTAGTATAAAAAAGCAGTTAATTAATTCTTCCCACCACCGCAACAAGATAAATTATACGTACCATCATGTTGTTTTTAGGGGACGCTGTAAAGCAAGCAGTCCTATATTATTTCGTATTAGCGGTGTATTTATTCACCTCCGCCACCACTTTCGCAGCGAAAGAAGGGAAAGTGCAGGCGCCCGGGAGCACGAGTGCTTGCACCGCGGGCGAAGAACACATCGCGGGCTGATTCTGATATGACTGGCCTTACAGGTAGTGTAAACAGGTTTATTCTATATAAAAATGAAATAAATGCATAATTACCTACAAGTTTATGTTTGCCAAAATTCTTATGTTCAAGTTCGAAGTGCCGTCTGATGTATAATGTTTTATGTAAATCTCAATTGAACAATTGAGGCTTTGAGCTTTACCTTTATTCATAATAACAAAATAATTTTGCTCCCATGTTTCTTGGAAGTTAAAACGAAACCTACAATTTATTCGCCATATTCCACCTCTTTACACACCCCTGCATAGAAGGTCGATTTCAACCTCTTACAGTAAACCAGAGTGCTGCATTGGAGTTAAATCGCTCGCTTTAACTCGGTCGAGTGTCGCACCCTCGAGTGAGATACAATCGGTCGTGATACGCTCGTAATAAATAGAAGCAAAGTACAAGGTCATCTCACCGACATGTCTTATCTTGTACGGAAGGCGACAGATAAGATATGTTTTGCTCACACGGTAAAAATAAGGCTTTATTTTCTGCGTTTATGACAAACGTTTAATGGAACAGTCAATGGAACGTACCAAAACAGGAACATGAAGTTATAAATAAAATAGTCTGAAAAACTTCGATATAGTTATTATTGCTAACTAATAATTATTAAATATCTGATTTACCACATATATAATATGATAGGTACATACATAGTATTCTGCCTATATACTGCGACAATGTAGAAACGTTTTACAAAATATTATTGATATAGCAGTGGATTAATAACAATATTACTACAGAGATAACGTCACAGAAAATGTAATAAAACGAATAATCATGCTGCACAACTGTTACAGACGCAGAGACTGATACACTAATTATTAGAGATTATTATTATTATTATTATTATTATTATTATTATTATTATTATTACTACTACTACTAGAAAACTTGATACAGTTCTTGCATTATCGTGATTGTGTTCTCCGTTTATAATAATTACATTTACATCCAATAACATCTAACAGATGAGGCGAAAATAAAATCACTCCTGTGTGGGGGGGGGGGGGGAAACATTTACCTACAACATTTATATTACGTTTTAAAGCAAGTTTTGTAGTTGTACTGTGGAGAGGTTAGTTAAACACTGCAAAGTTTTGAAATGATAAACATCTATGATGTTACTACACAGTTCATCACTGTAACAAGAACGAATGTCTAATGCTCGGCTTATACCGTTCGAGGATTTATCGCTCGTGACAATTTTACCCATCATGCATATGCGCTACCTATCGGATTATGCTATGACCTACTTGGCGCTCGAGCGAAAACGTCCGATGCAGACCTCTGCAGTAAACACACGCAGACAGGTAGAATATTTGTGGAGGAGTGGGTATATAGTGCCCATGCCTGCTTTAGAACGATTAACTTCAATGACCTCTCTTATTATGCGTTATCGGAGTATGCTTTGTTCATTTTGAGATAGCCAAGCATAACGGACTTCACAAATAGTACGTCTCCATCAGGTCTTGAACGATGATACCGTGATGATGGAAATATAGCCTGCTGTAGTCAATTTCGAAATGTCAGAGATATTACTTCCTAGCATGGATTATTCTTCATGCTTGTGGCCTTTTTCGCTAAGAGGTTTTTACAAACTTCTCGAGACATTATGGAGTCTGCAATTCTCGGCAAAAGGCAGGGTGTGAATTATTTGTTTTATGGCTTATCTTATCTCTTGCAATGGCAAGAGCCTTCTTTTCGTTTTTTTGTAAACTTAAGAGAAGAAGGGCGTATTAAGGGGTACAGAATTAGACAGCCTTGAGTTCTTGGCCTTGGTAGAGAGCAAACGAACATGGTTTATGTTTACACAACGCAGTGGTTACTAGATAATTAGCACTCTTTTCGTGTTTGAGATGTGGCTGATGCTAGTCGAGGACAGGGCTGTGTTTATTGCAGTTTGTGCTGAAGGTCCAGCTGGAATGGAAGCGAACAGAAAGAGTTCAAATAGTAGCTTACAGGATGTTTTCAAGCTGGAAAATGCCGCGAGAAACGTAGAGCCACTTTATTTAGTTTTATTTAGTTCCTTATTCTATCACAGGTGACACATGTTTGTCATTGAGCTATATTTTGCAGATGATGTATTTATTATAATGTAACTTTCTTCCCATGTATCTTTCAGTTTGTATTTAATACACTTACTGAGCACAATAAAGATATTCGTAAAGAAATAATATTTAAACGTTCCAACAAAATAGAAGAATATAAAGGATGGTTCAGGAGGAATAACAAATACATTATGGGGTGTACAATTTTCAGTGGTTGTGGAGATACAGCTGTTTGAATGTTACACATAACAAGCCTTACAAACAATAAGAAGGAACGACAGATTCCTACGTACTATTAACTACATACAAAGGAATAGTATGTGTCGCTCTTCTGAGATCGTCTAAGAGGATCACTGTTCATAATGGGCTTGTAGAAAGAGCTGTTTGTAGTTAGCCTGTACAAGTATGAGCATGTTCTTCCGGCATGACTGCCCCTGCCCCAGTACATTTTAGTCGTCAGGTGACACACCATCCAAATATCACATTACTCGAACGATGAATCTGCCGCGTGGTCACGTTCATTGACCTCCAAGGTCTCCAGACCTACTCCTGTCGATATTTGCCTCTGGCGATGTGTACAAAAATAAACACAAGGGATGAATTGGTCCCTAGCTTCATGAACATTGTCGTCTCATAAAATGACAAGATGATCTCAAACAAGCAACACAATTTCTGTTTTGCATTTAAAAGACCGGTCAGTGGTGAAATATTTGAACCATTACTTTGAACTGTTGAAATGTATTGATACCATGTAAATCAGCAATGATGTAGTCCTTAAAATATTTGTCATCCCTAACATTCAGACAGCTGTATCTTCACACCCATTGAAAATTGGACATGTTTATATAGACTTTTTTTCTTACTCAAAATAGTCTGTATTATCACCCACAAAAATATTTACTACTCAGCCACCGGGGTGGCTCAGTCGGTTAAGGCGCTTGCCTGCCGTTCTGAAGTTGCGTTCGGGCGCTGGTTTGATCCCTGTTTGGGCTGAGTACCTGGTTGGGTTTTTTCCGAGGTTTTCTCCAACCATAATGTGAATGCAAGGTAATCTATGGCGAATCCTCGGTCTCATCTCGCCAAATATCATCTCGCTATGACCAATCTCATAGACACTAAATAACCTAGTAGTTGATACAGCGTCGTTAAATAGCCAACTAAAGTAAAAAAAGATTGATAAAATAAATAAAATTGGTTAGAAACCATACATGTTTCGGGGGCTGTGCTCCCCCATCATCAGTGGTTGTACCACGACTGCAACAAGAGAATGGAATGTATAAAGATCTTGAATATACTACTAACAATAATATAAAATTTATAAAATACAAAGTCTAAGACAACATCGTTAAAAAGTAAAATGATCCAATGTATTGAATTGAAATTTCATTATAAACTTAATTAAGAATGAATTTGAAGAATAGTTATTAAATATTTTTAAATGATATCTTATAGAAGGAATATATATAATACAATTCTGATAATACAATGTATAAATCTTAAGTAATACTGATGGTGACCCAAGAATAATGTTAAAATATCAAAATATTGTAGAATATGAATGACGAGATGTGAATGTTATTCATTCCAAAACATTTGAAATTAAAAATTAACATCAATGAAGTTAAAAACTGATGTTAAAAAATTTTTTAAAAGAAGTTTCAAAAGTAGAAAATACGTTCTTATACTATAAGTACAATAAGAAATACATTAGAAGAATGGACATTACTACAATTTTGATGTTGAATTCACCTACGGTGTAGATGTTCTACCGCGTGTCGTATCTTAAAGAGGACTGACTATGCTGAAGAGCAAGACAAAGAATACGTAACCAATACTACGTTGATCTTTTTTTGTTCAAACCGGAAGTGATGTAGAGGTCAAAGAGGATATTATTATCATAAATAGCTTATAGTATAAGAACATATGTTCTCATTTTGAAACTTCTTTTTACAAATTTTTTAACGTCAGTTTTTAACATCATTGATGTTAATTTTTAATTTCAAATGTTTTGGAATGAATAACATTCACATCTCGTCATTCATATTCTACAATATTTTGATATTTTAACATTATTCTTGGGTCACCATCAGTATTACCTAAGATTTATACATTGTAGTATCACAGTTGTATTATATATATATATTCTTTCTATAAGATATCATTTAAAAATATTTAATAACTATTCTTCAAGTTCATTCTTAATTAAGTTTATAATGAAATTTCAATTCAATACGTTGGATCATTTTACTTTTTAACGATGTTGTCTTAGACTTTGTATTTTATAAATTTTATATATTTGTCAGTAGTATATTCAAGATCTTTATACATTCCATTCTCTTGTTGCAGTCGTGGTACAACCACTGATGATGGGGGAGCACAGCCCCCGAAACATGTATGGTTTCTAACCGATTTTATTTATTTTATCAATAAATAGTGTTCAGACAACTGTAATAATTATCTACATTATTTTTAATCTTAGAATGAATACATTTGTACAATGAATGGTGATGGAGTTGTGTACCCCATAGAATATAGTAGAAATTTTAATTTGTGTTGCATTTCTTATCCTTACTTTTTTACACAACTCGGAAATAAATCAATATGTGCAAAAGTGTCAAAGGAAGTTTTAATCTGATTAATAAATTGTACCTCTACATTACACCCACAAAGTATTTACATATGTTCCCGTTGTTTAATCTATCAAGATATTACATTAGTATTGCATCATAACTCGGAAATGAAAGATTTTCAGAAAAGGTTGTATACAACATTTTAGTCTTACTTTTACCTCTACATTACAATTACAAATTATTTACATGTACTTATGAAATATTCACTACAGTTACGAGTATCTCATAATAGTAAATGTGTTATTCATTACTTAACGTTCATTTTCAATACAGAGCAAATTCGAAGATAATGAGATGGCAATTGTAATTATTATGTAACGCGTCATTCTAAAATCAGAGCATAGTAAGAGGAGATAAGATAAGTGCATTTCTTTAAGGAATATCCTACTTTAAACTCAGACGATAGAGACAGAGAAGAAGGCAGAAAATTGGAAAGATTGGAGAAAGCTGGGTTTGCAGTGAAAGATCTGCCCTTGGGCAGAGCACTGAATGAATGAATTATGTTAGGTGAAGAGTACAATGCGTGCAGTTCTGCGTTCTGTAACTTTCTCCATTCTCCTGTAACTTTATCCCTCTTAGTCCTAAATATTTTCATAAGCACAGTATTCTCGAACACCCTTAACCTCTATTCCTCTCTCAAAGAGAGAATCCCAGGTTTCACAACCATACAGAATAACCGGTAATATAACCGTTTTATGAATTCTAACTTTCAGTATTTTTGAAAGCAGACTAGTTGACAAAAGCCTCTCAATCGAATAATAACAGGCATTTCTCATATTTATTCTGCGATTAATTTACATTACGGCTTTAGTTTCAGTTCCATTGCATGTGAATATGTTTTTTGTTCCAAGTGCGTTTATTTTATTATGTAGTGATGGATTGTTCCCCTCGCAGAGTATCATTATTTATTATTTATTTTATCATTATTTTATTCGTAAACATGATGTTGTGCGTTTAATTCGCTTCGAATTTTTCTCTTGCTTTCCACAGGCGATGTCCTCATCTGTTCATCTTTTTGGAAGAGGCGGTACTTCCGTCGACCCGTACTTCTCGCTCCCTCGGCGTGCCTACATACACACGTCAAAACAGACAGTAACGCCACAACTGTTTTTCGGTAATCGTTCCTTGCGCGAAATATACTATGCTCTGGTCACGAAACATAATCATATAGCTACTACCTCCTTACTTGCTTCAAGTAAAATTCCTGCGTTTCCCCTAATAGTTTGTGGATTTCCTCATAATATATTCACGTCATCCGCATAAAGAAGCAGGTATCAATTCCAAATCCTCTATGCATTCGTACCTTCGGCGTCATTGATAACAAGCAATCAGCTCAAAGCTGCGTCTTCAGCTTGAAAATTGTGAAGATAATCGTGAAAATACGATCAATAAAGCTCATGTCAGGGATCGAATAGATCATTTCGAATACGAAGGCAGCACATTACATGGCGTTCGTGGCGACATGCCAACAACAAACGACCCGTGACACGTGAATGAGTGTTGTTAAATGCGCATAAGAGTAGCCATTCTCCCAGTCCGCACGTCCCCTTCCCGGATGTTCAACAAAATTTATTGTCATCCATTTATCCGTGTCACACAAATAGTACAAAACTATTCATCATGGACATGGGATCCCCTTCTTCGTCTTCTGATGTCTGTAGGGAAATGATAGGAAATGGGAAGCCGTGTTTGCTAACTGGATTTAGCATTCACACACTCCTCGCCTCTTGAGAGCCAGACGATTCTTAAGATGCAAATTTAGAACTGACTGAAATTACGACATTTTGTTTCGTGAGAACACCCAGAGTTGACCTACTTCTGTTTTGTCTAGTTTTCTGTTCACAGCTTTGTGTTTATTATATTTCTCTTTAATGAAAAGTTTAAAGTAGGCCTACTTTGATGTTGCGGAAAGAAAAATAGAGGTTCTGACTGAAATACACGATTTTATCGTTGTATATTATGTTATCTGTAACAATAAACAGAATAACTTTACTTTGCATCTTCGAAGAATAGTGAAAGAAAATTGAGATATTTGATAATAGATAAGAGAGAGCAGTGGTGCCATTCCAATTTTTTAACAACCGGTTCTCTCCGCTAGTGACCGCAAATTTCATAATTTTAATATCAAACATATTAAATAAGTTAATAGTAGTAAGAATTTACAAATAAAGGAAAATTTCAATGCAACATGCTATTGCAGAATTATTATGTGTAGAGAAATTTAAAAACTCACAAATGCTGACTCTGATCACAAAGAAAGGGACTACAGCTAACTATACTGCGTTCCATAATATCTGACAGGCGACGTAAACATTGCCGGGAGAGGACGGGAGAAAGATAATTGCTACTCAACCAATGGCAGAGGTCACATTCCAGACTTATCTTGAAGTTGGGCGGAGGTGGAACGTTTCAGACCGCCCAACTTCTAGATGAGCGTGGGATGTGACCTATGCCATTAGTTGAGTAGCAATTATCATTCTTTCTCTGCCGGCAATGTTTACGTCGCCTGCCAAACATTATGGAACGCAGTATAGCTTTGAATATTTGATCACACTGACACATATAACCCCATCGCTCTTATTGCCGGCAGCCAATCACGTTGCAGGTTGGCTACATTTAAACGTGTGCGTCTTGTCATTCGCTGCTGACGACGTTATGCACTTCCTAAGACTCGATAAATACTTATTATAATCGCCCGCCTTTTTGGCTCTTTCGTTGACGTTCGCAAGAAGCACACGAAGAAAAATGACAAACGATGCTAACTACCTACACTTTATAGAGCCTTCACTTCCTAAGGCGTAAGCAAAGAGGAGGAGTCACACCGGAAATAACAGCGACGCGACTATAGTTTGAAACGTACCAAGATGCATCTGCACATGCATTTACACTCTCTACGTTACATCAAGTTTAATTAACCTTTCATCACTCTCCGAAACATTAAAACTCTATCATCTATTTTACTTTTCTTAGACGTACCGCTGTCACAATGATCACGAATCATTGCGCTACAGGACTACACTGACTGCTGTCTGCGAATATTAAATAATAGATTTGAACGTACGTTGAGCATAAATGATACCGAACGCTACCAGCCCGTTGATCAATAATTAATTCGGTATTGCCAATACTATAATGTAGTTCATTCAAACAGAATAAGAAATTGTGGGAATTGTATTAAAATAGGAAAAAGTATCTTGTTAGGCCTACTGTGTTTAATAGTTGATTCTGTAGTTGAACGTATATTCATTTTTAATTAAGTTTTTGAATACTAAATTTCGTTCTTGTGTATCGGTATTAGCATTGGAAGGAGAAGTGTGATTGTCTCAACCGTCTGACTTTTGTGATTGCTCTAATTGCTTTAGTTATTAGTATACAATCTACTGTTTCGTCTGAGAGTGAGGTCGTGTTACAAGAGATAATGCAATTAGTGAGGTAATGTAAATTATATAATATGTGTAAGGAATACGGTGTATAGTATTAACACTTTCACAGTATTTATACGCGTACAACACTTTCAGCACCTTCTATAAATGTGTATTCACCACTATCTCATACAGCTCGCTGGTATAGCTCGCTCAAGAAACGATTACCGAAAACCAATGGTGGCGTTGCTGTCTGTTTTGATGTGTGTATGTAGGCACGCCGAGGTGGGAGAGATGCGAGCCGATGGAAGTACCGTCTCTTCCAAGAAGATGAACAAATGAGGACATCGCTGTGGAAATAAAGAACGTAGCAAGAGAAAATTTTGAAGTTAATTAAACGCGCAACATATGTTTACGAATGAAATAATAATATCACAGTCTACTATATACAGTCGCGAAGCTTGAAGTGATTTTTTGCAAATCTTACGATAAAGCGCGCCAAGCGGTTAGCAACTAGAAACAATAGACTGTCCACTGTCGACTTTGGATTTTAGAGTCGACTGTGTCATATTTCCATCGAGTGCTAGGTCGTTGCGTATTTCGCATTGATGCTTGTGAAGAAAAATCCTAACATCTATTTCTTATTTTACTTCTAGATGCAAAAAGTGGTTAACAAATAGCAGGAGGGAAGATCTAATGACAAAGAATGAAGCATATCTTTGCAATAATATAAAGTTTTGCTCTCTTCAATTCGAAAACACACAATTTATGAATGAAAACAAAAATTAATTAATCTGGAATGCAGTTCGAACTTTTGATGTTTCAAATAAACCTGTTCTGTTATTACCTGCAGCTGAGAAACAAAAGCTTTGCACTAATTCTACGTCTGTATCAGCTGATTCCTTGAATAATTGTACATTTTCACACAACTTAGGCCTACTTTTTTTTTTTTTTCAAAGGATATGTTTTTAATTATAGCTGATAATTTTGTTGCTATTTTTGTTACTTTACTAGAGACGTAGAAAAAGTAAGTCTGTTACAATAAAATTTATTGATCACGTTTTATTTCCAATTCTGGTGTGATTATTATTGCTTAACCTCATCCCACTTTGTTAACTACGTAAGCCTACACTACAAGTACCGGTACACGTAAGTTACTCCCATTAATTCATATTTCCATTATTATTGTTATATTATTGTTGTAAAGGGAAATTCAAATTAATATTTATTGGTTTCATAGTTAATTATCGCTATAATCTTGAATGAGTGAAGCGATTATAGTAAATTTCAGTTCGTTTTACACAAACAAAAATAATATTAACCTATTTCTTGCAGGTATCTTCGAGTTTATGGTGGAATTTAATATTCTTCATTAAAATAATAAATGAACTTTATCCATTTAATATTTCAATAATGGAAGGAAGGTGTTAATTTTTCCAAAAGAACCCGACAAAGAAAGTGTAACATATTTTGTCGTCTGCTAGGAGAGATCTGTGATGATGAGGCGATAGTAGCGATCCTAGTGGTGGGCAACTACCCATGTTTGCATTTTTACTACATATTGACCTTCGCGACTGTATATAGTAGACTGTGATAATATCGTGCGATACAAGACACGCATTCACATGCAATGGAACAAACTAAAGACGTAATGTAACTATCACAACGCAAGACTGGTTCTATCAATTTAATTTCTCTTCCGACTGTACTCTTGAATATCATTCTATCCTTCCGTCGGTAATCCGTACTTGCGAGACCTATACGAACAGTAAACACGTCTTTATCAGGTCATAGGTCACAGAGGCCAGAGGGAGAGAGAATGGTGATCCACATTCTTTCCGGACGCAGATTTAACTTGGGCGCGTAGTAGAATACTGTATTGACTTGCTGGAGTGATAGGCTGACTTTCTATCAGCTTCACTGACAGATTACAACGTGTTTAATAAATTGATGTGTATCAAACACTGCTCTGTTTGTTCGGGATTCGAACACACATCTCCTGATCTGTGTTTGAATTGAGGTCGGGCGTTGATCTACTCCAGAATTAAGATCGGATCGCAGTTATTTCCAGTATAAACCAACCAGGAAGAGCCTGCACTGTTTCCCATTGGTTTACATCGAACCGATATCCGACTGTGAGAATTTATTTTATCTCGCCAACAAGTGTTACAACGCGGTGTTATTTCTGACATGTGAATCTCCATGACAACATATTAAAAGATAGTGCGGTAATCTGGCGTGCACAAGAATATTTGTAGCACACAAGATTGCATTTCATGTCGAGATAAAAACGGATACAAGTTAGCTAATTGGAATGTTAAAACTTAATAAGAGTTCGTGCAGTTATCTGTAATGGCGTGATATGACGATCAAAACAACGCGAGTTTATTGACAGTGCCTCTTGTAACATCGTCCTTTTATATATTGCCGACAGAGGACTTATTTTACCTCGCATGTGGTTATTCTTGTATCAAAGTGTTCATGGAGTCTCAATGAGTATAAATTTGTAACTCTCCAGCATTTCCTTAAATGCAGTGAAATTGTTTCTTCGTTTTCTTCTCTCCATCAATTACTTCTGTTTTAGTCTATGATTGCTTCATTGATGTCTGTGGTCCGCCTGGTAGCGCAGTTAGTATAGCGCTGGCCTTCTGTGTCTGAGGTTGCGGGTTCGATCCCGGCCCAGGTCGATGGCATTTAAGTGTGCTTAAACTTATGTAAGCTCTTTGATAAGTTTATTTTAAAAAATGTTCAATCAATATGATTTATCTATATTTTGCCAATTTTGTTATTTGCTATGGCATCTCAACTGGATATTAACGTTTTCGCCTTTTCGACATCATCAGATATTTTAAAAGGACGAAATCTAAACAATCCGTTAGACCATACATAGTAATGTGCATGACATAGTTGATTTCATGAGTTTTATGTAATTGAAGTTTATTGATAAGTAGTTCAATTTTGAATTTGATTTCGAGAAATATAAATTATAGATGTGACTGGATACATATAACTCATGTTACATTGTTAAAATACCACTTATTATAAAAATAAATAATTAAAATGATAGAATTGATAAAATTTACATGTTATACTTTGTGTCTAAATTAGAAAACTACAGTGCCATGCTATTATTATTACGATGTAGTTAATGGGGTATGTTTTGCAATACATTTGGATCTTCTGTGGTAGTCACTCGTCGTGTTCTTGGGTCTGTAACATTTTAAATTTAAAAGTAATTGACAATTTCTATGATAAACTTAAGAATGAATTGAAAATGTATTAATGTTGAATATATAGAAAAAACTTACTTATGTAAATGAGTACTGCATTCTTATTGATTGTGTTGAATACACCATTTGCATTTGAAATGAATTGTAAAATTATATAACCTCGGCAGTTGCGAGCCCGTTAAATAAAATATAATATTATTGATGTGTATGACAACATTATGTCCGTTTCGTATGATCTTCAATTTTTCATGTACTCTACGTTAAAGGGACTGGGTAATAATTAGGGGTCAAAAATCTGATGTTTTTTATTTCGTGTTTAAATAAAAAAAAAGTACAAAAGTTATTTCGAAGGACACTAAGGAACTGAAATTTCTTCTGCATTATTTTATTTGTTAAAAAACGAATGTCTTTCACGATGTAACATGTATTGGGGGTTGTCTAAAAGGTGTGAATAAATATTGCGATACACTGTTATTATGTATCTTTTTTTACTTGGTTATTTAATGACGCTGTATCAACTAGTAGGTTATTTAGAGTCGATGAGATTGGTGATAGCGAGATGGTTATTTGACGATATGAGGCCGAGGATTCGCCATAGATTACCTGACATAGAGATTACGGTTGGGGAAAACCTCGGAAAAACCCAACCAGTTAATCGCCCAAGTGAGAATAGAACCCGCCCCCCGAGTGCAACTTCAAATCGGCAGGCAAGCGCCTTAACCGACGTGAGCTACGCGCCGGTGGATATTATGGTTCTATAACTCTGTGAGGGCAGTCCGTTGTTTGAGAGTAAGCGGTGGATTCAGTTACACATGCAGCTTAAATGTAAGCAAAGAAGATAGCCCGGTATAATCAAAGTGTAATAAATAATCCTGTTTCCACACAAAATAAATATTCTTTGACAGTATTGTATGATAACACGGACGAAACTTTTTTCGCATTGCTTAGACCTCCTGACCTCTTACTTCAACCGATTCAACAAACACCTCACAGGAACAAGGACATAACAGAGCTGCCACCACAAAGGGGAACATCTAATACTAAATACTGAATACGTCCGATACTTAGATACCTTCGATTATTGTAAGACAAGCCTGATGACATAAATAAATAGATGAAATAAATAAATATGTAAGTAAATAAGTAAATAAACACTGAATAAGATATAATTTGACTTCATCTAATTTTAAGTTAAGGATTTGTTACATACTTTTCTTAGCTTTTTCTTCGTTGCAGCCCAGATCACATATAGATTGCTCATTCCTATGTTAAAATCGGTTGCACTTTGAAGAGAACAGCCGCCAGGATCGCCACCCGTCCTCCGTAAACGAACTCGAGATGACAGTACAGTCGTAATGCAATTCAAATGGGAGTTATGACGTGACTCCTTATGTAACAACTACAACCTGACAGAAGTTGTTACCGTCAAAGCCTATAACATCGAGCAATCTGGGTATCTATGATCTAGGGTTGTAGCTTCCTATTCGTTCTAATAATATATTCTATAGGCTGTCCACAGTCCTGAGCATATTATCTTGCTTAGCTAACTAGTATGAAATGTGACTAAACTCTGGGCTTTAGTATAAAGTTTGCCCACAGTCTAATATATACAGTCACGAAGGTCAATACGTACCGGTAGTGAATATGCATCCATAGATAGTTGCTAACCACTAGGATCGCTAACATAACCTCATTACAGACAATGTGAAATAGTACCGGCACAGTCTATTGTTTCTAGAACCCTCACAACTCAAACTATGTGACTGTATATACTAGACTGTGGTTTGACTATTACAATGAGGGGGATTATAACAGTGGAAAAATGGGGGGGGGGGATTATGTCTCTATACCAACACAGACGAACTGCTATCTAAAAATAGCGTACGACACTTGCTTACTTACTTACTGGCTTTTAAGGAAATCGGAGGTTCATTGCCGCCCTCACATAAGCCTGCCATCGGTCCCTATCCTGAGCAAGATTAATGCAGTCTCTATCATCATATCCTACCCCCCCCCCCAAATCCGTTTTAATATTATCTTCCCATCTACGTCTCGGCCTCCCCAAAGTTCTTTTTCCCTCCGGCCTCCCAACTAACAGTCTAAGATATATGCATTTCTGGATTCGCCCATACGTGCTACATCCCCTGCCCATCTCAAACGTCTGGATTTAATGTTCCTAATTATGTCAGGTGAAAAATACAATGCATGCAGTTCTGTTTTGTGTAACTTTCTCCTTTCTCCTGTAACTTCATCTCTCTTAGCCCCAAATATTTTCCTAAGCACCTTATTCTCAAATACCCTTAACCTAAATGTACGACACACATGTTAAAATTATGTTATTTTGTTCGTAGGGTTGCTGTATTCATAAGTTAAATGCTATTTTAACACTTGTATCGTAAATAAGTTTTTTTTAGTTTAGGTGACACGTATAATAAATGTCAAATGTTGAGGTAAACAGTATGGGAAGAGAATGGGTTCGAACCTAAGAATCAGAACTTTATCAGTTATGGCACTCTTTCCTCTCCTCCCTCCCACACACACTTTAAACAGTGAAACTCCTGTGATGTGCGATCAAATCGACTCTATCTTCAATTGAGAGAACACAAGACAAAAGCATGGACAACGTACAAAAATCTAAGCTTGAGGCAAGATTCAAAGGTTTGTCGATTGTTCTGTGGAGATTCAAGGATACATGCCTCAAACCTTGGCGGGTTATGTAAATTTATTGGGTTGAACGAACTGATATGTTTGATGAATTTTACGCTGTTACCATGACATGACACAGGCGGCGATTAGATCCTCGGATTTGGTGCATGTCAGTTTGACAGCCTTTATCTATATCGGCCTGTGAGCATTTGCCGGCAAACACAATATATGCCACTCTTGCAAGAAACCAGCACTAAAACCAAGAGGGGAAACAATGGACGATGATCGATTCTGTAGATCTAGGAATCTCTGTTCCATCACAGTAAACTCTGGAACTCTTCATTCACTGCATACCTCTTTGTTTAATGGAACCATTCTGCTCCCAAATTTATAGAGGCATTTGGATGTTACTATATTCTTTTTCCGTTTGCTCTAATATTGGCTGTTATTTGCTCGCTCGAATTCCTCCGTGCTTCTAAACTGTCATGGCCTGTGGAATGCAGACTCAGATTCACTTACACTCGCCATTTTATTGGATAAAAACGACTGACACAGTCACACAACTTGAACTCGGCCCATTAATTCGTCAACATATTACAGCAAGCAGTAATGGCAATGATGGCCGCTTCCACGGCTCGTCGTTAGCATGCTGGTCTTCAATACAGGATGTCCGGGTTCGATTCCCGGCCTGGTCGTCATGCAAATTGTGGTGGACAGAGACGTTAATTACGCAATAAATGAAGTAAACAATGACCTAAAATCAATTATTTCATGGACGAAAAAGTTTGGACTGAAAATAAACTCTGAGAAATCACAGGCAATTATAATGGGACATCAACGACTGTTAAGTAAATTAAACACAGGTAACTTATCTCCTGTTAAAATGAATGAAACAATTATCCCTTACAGTGGTAGAGTAAAAAATCTAGGAATTTATATGGACAAAAACTTAAGTTGAAATACTCAAATCACACACACATGTAAAATAATTTTTATGAAAATTCACACACTAAAAAGAATTCGAAATTTCCTTCGTTCCTTCTCAAGAAGAATTTAGTGCAGTAGCTCTTGATTCCTCATTTTGATTACTGTGACACTCTCTACACTGACCTTAACATGAGACTGACAGACTACAGCGTGTTCGTAATGAATGTGTTCGATTTATTTGCAACGTCCGTAGATCTGATCGTATCACACCTTCACTAAATATGCTGTCCTGGATCCGTCTCAAAGAGCGAAGAACTATTCACTCTCTCACTTTACTCTTCAATATTCTTCAAACCTCTAACCCTAGCTACTTAGCTTCTCGTTTCAACATTTGTCCTCATATCACGAAATAGATACTCGCTCACAAAACCATATCACGCTCTCCATTTCTAAACACAGAACATCCTTCTACTCTTCATCTTTCACCGTCTCTGCAGCTTATCTCTGGAATTCTCTACCACAACATGTCGGAGACTGTCGGACATTGTTTAGCTTCAAAAATAAATTAAAATTGCACATTTTGAATTAGATTCTGCTTATGTAACTTACGAATATTCACTTTTCACATCAAGGTATCGACTTCAGAAGGAAAACGTACTTAATAGACATTGAAGCCCCGTCTGTGCTCAATGTTAGCGTGCTGATCTTATATCCAAGGGTTCGATCCCCAGCCTGGTGTCGTCATGGAATTTGTGGTGAACAAAGCAATGCAGCAACTTCACGTTCACGTTCACGTTCCTGGGCTTCGGCAAGCTTCTCGTTAATTGTGAATGCGATAGTTTTGTAAAAATATAGGTTGTATATTTCTTTTCCTTTCTTTCCCCTTATTGTTCTCTTTATCAGCCGATGAATTTATTATCATATCCTTTTTGTTGTGAATTTTATTTAATTTTCGTATTTCTTTTCTTTTTTATTATTATTTTATTACATTCCATTTTGTTATATTCTTCCTTACGTTTTTCCATATTAAGCATTTATGCTAAATGAGTTGCTTTCACTATATTCCAATGTATTTTACTTTCTTTTTTTTTCTATTATGGTATTATATTCATGTTGTTTAGTGTCGATTTTATTATGCTACTATTATTATTATTATTATTATTATTATTATTATTATTATTTCGTTGGAAAGGGTTTTTGTTATGATACCCCCGTTACTATCTTTCATATGGAGAGGGTCTAGAGATTGATGTACTCCCAGTACTCTCTTTCATTTGGAGCGACTTCTTGTTAGGGTATTCCCGTTACATCCATTTGGAGATACTTTTTGTTAGGATACTCCGTTACTCTCTTTCATTTGGAGAGGATCTCTCTTAAGGTACTCCCGTTACACTCATTTGTAGATGTTTTTTGTTAGGATATTCCGTTACTCTCTTTCATTTGGAGAGTATTTTCTTAGGGTACTCCCGTTACATTTATTTGGAGATGCTTTTTGTTAGATATTTCGTTACTCTCTTTCATTTGGAGAGGTTTCTTGTTAGAGGGATACCGTTACACTCATTTGGCGATGCTACACTCATTTGGCGATGCTTATACAGGGTGATTCATAAATACCTGTAAAAACTTTGTGGGTGTAATGTAGAGGTAAAGCTAAAACTAAAATATTCTATACAAGTTTTCCCGCAAATTCTTACTTTCAGAGTTATAATGCAAAATGTCCTATCCAAATAAAAGACAGCTTTGAGGATTATCGAATGAAGATAAATGAAAACAAAACGAATACCTTGGTTATCGAAAGGAAAATATAAAAGGTAAATGTGCGAATTCGAAATGAGTCGGTGGTACAAGTGAACAGTTTCAAATACTTGGGGCGTAGTATACACAAGACACGCTGGTGTTGCACAAGGACAGAAGTAGAAGTAGAAGTAGAATATTGATTGGGTATCGCAACAAATGGCGTACATGTGAAAAATGTAGACGAGAACTCCCATACTGCAATGTCAAACGGCAGTGTTTAATTGTTGTAAAGTTATTTCATGACATTACTTTAAACACTCTCGTACATCATAATGTGTATATAGCCTATTTAGTTAACTAGCCCATCCTCTCAAGTTGTATTCCCCTTAGGAAAGTGGAGGAAGTGGATTTGTGTGATTATATTGTTTGAGACTTTACAATATTCGATACACAATTTAAATATGGTCAGTGAAAAATATAACATGGAAATTAATATTGAAAAAACGAAAATCATGCCATTTTGTGGGAAATTCCCTGTACCAAGTAAAATCTGTTTGAATAATAAAATAATAGAAAGAGTAAATACTTTCACTTACCTTGGCTATACACTATCACCTTATGAGGAAGTAGATATTGCTGAAAAAATATGTAAGTATAATAAAACAATGGGGATCATTAATAAAATCGTGAAACCTTCACTAGTACAAAGACACACAAGAATAGGCTTGTATAAAACCTTACCTTGTTAGCACAGCCAGTATTAAGCTATGGTAGTGAAGCGTGGACTGTGAAGAATAAAGATGTCTGTAGAATAACAGCAAGTGAGATGAGGTTCATGAGAGCAACAGCTGGATATACTCGCTGGGATCATAAAAAATGAGGACATAATGCAAGAACTCCAAATAGAACCCATTATGCAGTTCATCAGCAAATATCAACTTCAGTGGAAGGGTCATCTCGAACGAATGGATCGATGCAGAATTCCAAAAGCACTGTTTCATTACCACCCGCATGGCAAAAGATCTCTGGGTCGTCCGAAGAAGAGATGGACTGAAAATTCTAGTTTGAGACCGTAACAGGCCATTCGGCCTAATACTTATTAGGAAGACGACGACGATATTGTTTGAATTTCGTTTTCTTATGCGGTGTCTAGCGCCATGTTGACCACATGATCAAGGAATTTCGCTACTTACGAATATATAGTGTATGTTCAGAAACCCGAAAGAGTGAGAAAGTAACAAGTTAAGATGCTCAAACCTTGACATATATTTTACATTATGTAGGCTGATATAAATCAATGTCATGTAATAACTTACATGATGTTGTACATGGTATAATATGAAAAAATTATGACATGACTAGATACAATATAGGACATGTTCCGATAAGACTGTAGTACGTGTATATAATATAAAACATATGGATTTAAATGAAATGACACGATATGCATGATACGCAGAACGTTAGGAAAACAGTTCAAGAAGTTCAAGTCGTGATATCGAAAATTAAGACACATGATGTTTTCACAGAAGTGAATTGAAGTCCATCATGTTTCTGCAGGTTAACATTGTCTTGTCTTGCTGCCTTTTCGAGGGCCGAATGCGGGAACTCGGGATATCTATGCGGTTATAGTTGCATCGGGCCAGTGCGCATTATACACGATCATCGTTTCAATCCGACAGATGGTGCGGATGGCATTCGTGAATTCGATGCTGACAGGTGAGTCTTCCGGAGATCCATATTACTTAGGGTTACCATCCGTCCGGCAAAGGAAGGACATGTCCTCTTTTTTAATCATTTTATCCTGTCCGGCAGGCATTTAAAAAAATTGAAATTTCCGGCATTTCGCATTTCAACTAGAATTAATATGAATATTGAATAATGTGCGATATTGTGCATAGAATATCTAAACAAATGGTGAAAACCTATGACATAATTTAACTGCTTTCAATGGTTGAAGCTGGAGCACATAAAAAACATAAAATATGATGATCTATTGACATGCATTGATTTCTTACACTCTATAAAGTCACTATTCATGATTCTAGCTATTTTATTCTGCAATGTACAAAGATATGCCAATCAAATTTAGATAAACAATGGTGTAAATTCTTCAATTCCAATAGTTCTGCGAGAACTTTCTCAGAACTCTTAAAAATATGTCAATTCTATTTCTCTATCCCAAGTCACAATGGAAGTGCTGAGAAAGTATTTTCCCTAATATCTGCTCAATGGACAAAAGAACTAAATCGCATGCTAACGGAGACAGTCGGAGGTATCATCATGGTGAAATATAATTTCAAGGACATGTCCTGTGAACAGTTCCATAGTTATTTGGTACAAGATAGAAATTTGTATCTTGAGACTCTTTTGCACAAAGTGGTCTCCACCGATAAGTAGAGTACAGATATAATACTGATCCAGCAACTAGTGAGAAAACTAAGGTGAGCCATTGCTTTTATCTTTAATTTTGTTCATACCAATTTTGAAAAAGTCCTCCTTTTTCAGCAATACCCTCTTATTTTAGATTCAATGTCCTCCTATAGAATTTCTTCTCACGGTAACCCTAGTATTACTCCCCAAGATTTTTGCTATTGCAAATGATAGATGAAATGAGGAGGACGTGGAGTTGTGGGAGAAAAGATATTACCCCGACAAAAGTCCGCTATAAGGTCTGCTTTGTTCATAAGTCATCACCAATTCCATCACAACGTGGCCAGAAATTGAACACGCACTGCCCTGAGCCACAGACGGGACTACCGTTAAAATTGTTAAGGCTGGTCCACAATAAACCGGGAACGGAAACGAGAATAAGAACGGAAATATTGTTAAAATAAATGTGTTTAAATGTGAGCATTCACAATTAACGAGAAGGTTACCGAAACCCTGGAACGGGAACGGGAACGGGAACGTGAAGTTGCTGCATTGCTTTGTTCACCACAAATTCCATGACGACACCAGGTAGGGGATCGAACCCTTGGATGTAAGACCAGCACGCTAACATTGAGGCACGGACGGGGCTTCAATGTCTATTAAGTACGTTTTCCTTCTGAAGTCGAAACTTGATGTGAAAAGTGAATATTCGTAAGTTACATAAGCAGATCAGGTACAACAAAAACGAGCCTGTTCTACTGGAGTAAAATAAGAGGAGAATATGCATGCGCCGAAGGCTGACAGCTAGGTGAAATATTGTCCAGTTGGTAGTATTAAAGCTTAGGTTATGCGATTGTGAATGGAAGTTCATTCATGGACATTAACATCGTGATACACAGTGTACTGCGAATACATTTCATCCCGGTTGAGAGTAGCAGTCTGCAAGAGACTACACAGGAAGATATGCGAGTGTGATATAGGTTCATTCAAAAGACGAAAGATTTGAAAATCCTGTAACTTTGTTAGAATGTAAGTTCACAGAAAAATATCAATACAGTTTTATTCATAAGAGTGGGATTTATTCAGATGTAAACTAGTTTCTGAGAATACACCGCATTGTTAGTTAACAATTTCTTCAAATGTTTTATGAGCTTCCACAATGGCGACAAATTGAAGGGTCCATACCTTTAGAAGTTATAAATGTTCTCATTTCCCTGGAACAACTTATATTAATTACACTTATAATTTATAGTAACAATGAATAAGGGTAATTCGCATTTGTAGAAGCAAAATCGTTATTTTCTGACATTTACAAAAAAAAAAAAAAAACACGCATCAAGTCACTCAAGAATAGGAAGGTTAAATACACTTCTGCTCTCCAGAATTTGTTCCAATATGAAAATCGATAAAAACATTTTCTGAAATGGGACTACGTTTTGCGTATACTTCTTAACGTATATCTGTATGTGTACTGATTCTGTATGTTATACACGTGATTACATATAACAGATTGGTCAGCCTTACGAGCTTGAGAAAAATAACTTTGATCAACTTCACTATGCTGCCATCTAACAACTGTGAAAGAAGTCACGTTATAACTCATTTGAATTGCATGGAGCAATGTACTTCCATCTAGCTGTCGTTACCATTCGACAGTGGCGATCCTGGTGGTTGTCTCTTTCACATGTTACCGTTTTTAACATGGGGATGACCAATCTATTATATAGCCTATGTGATCAGGGTTATACTACGCGTTCAGTGTTACATGACCGTTGAGCGCTGATGTCGTCACTGTCCTTGTTTACAATACATAGTTGGCGATTAGGGTGCGCGGGGCAGAGCATTTGCGGAGGGGGATGACGCACTATGTTAGTACAGACCAATTATTTAGTTCTGACAGCTCAGCGACGCGAAAGAGGGGAAGTAATAGGAGAAGTGGGGAGAGCTCCTGAGTAGAAATAAGAGCGAGCGGTCGGTAAAGGAATGCAGTACAGCTTAAAGATAAGCGTTCACTACATCGTATCGCACGCATCGCCTCTCGGCAAATCCGTCCACGTTTCTCGGATGAGCAACTTTTCCGATGCGTGCGATCATGGCCTTCTTTAATAAATCAATTTTAATTGGTCAACTGTTACTATTATGTTGTGCCATGTTCAGTGTCGCGCCAAAATGGCAGACGGAAAACTTATTTCGCTTGTAGAAAATAGCGAAGAATTTTATAATTTGAGGCGTTCCCATTACAGTAATCAAGTCATTTCTTACATATATATTATGTAACGAATATTTCTTTCGTTTATTCCTCTTCAATTAAGACGCATGAAGGAATTACAAATTCTTATTCGCTAACAATCATAATAATTAATAGACCTAACCTGAACTCCTCTGTTTTCAGCAATGTCAATATCGTACGACGTCATGTTTTAGTCCACACCTGTGGAGTAACGGTCAGCGCGTCTGGCCGCGAAACCAGGTGGCCCGGGTTCGAATCCCGGTCGGGGAAAGTTACCTGGTTGAGATTTTTTCCGGGGTTTTCCCTCAACCCAATAGGAGCAAATACTGGGTAACTTTCGGTGCTGGACCCCGGACTCATTTCACCGGCATTATCACCTTCATATCATTCAGACGCTAAATAACCTAGATGTTGATACAGCGTCGTAAAATAACCCAATAAAATAAAAAATAAAGTCATGTTTTAAACAGCTGATAGGTGAATCCGATGAGGCGGTGAGGTGAAGCCGTTACAGTGAACGCACTGCACTTAAAATATCCGTTTGTTCGATTCGTACGAGGAGTGCGATACGATGTAGTGAACGCTTACTTTAACTGTACTGGAAACACAACACTATACCGCATGCGTGACATCTGATCGCTCTGACTGCAGGCGACAGACTAACCTGAACGTCCCTTGGCGTAACTTAATGGACCTGCCTGACCCAGGCGCACATTGCCGGCGACTGTCAAGACTAAATAATCGTACTGTACTTGGAATCAACATCGGTCAATTTACAACAGATGGGTAGTATATGTGTCTTTTGTGTGTGCATATGTGTTTTTTTGTGTACATATGTGTGTTTGTTTTTGCGTGTGCAAGTATCTTTTTTGCGCATACAAGCTTGGATGTGTTTTTTATGCTGTGCCTTTTTTCTCACGAATGCTTGTATGTGATTTATATATTAGGATTGCCAAAACAAATTAAAGTATTTCAATGAAAATGCCACTATCAGTACAGTACTTTTCTTATTCTTCGTGTGAGTGCTTATGTGAATATATTCCTCTGCCACCATTTCCGGAACCCACTTTGAAGTACACAGTCATCTCTTTACAATGCTAAAGCGTGGGACAAGGTACAGGCCGTCTCGTCCCCCCTCCCCCTCTGAAAACTGTTCCCTCATCCTAATATTCCTCCTGCATCACAAGTGGTGATAATTAATTCCACTAGTAGTAGCTGTGTTGTCATCGGTTACCATGCTAAGGACAATGTTTTTTTTTAGTAACGTTTGGCTTAATTTAGTATTAAGTATACGAACACAGCCGCCTTGTTTCACAAGATTTACGACTGTCCCAATCTTATTAAAACCTGACTATGTACTCCCAGGGTGTTAGTCATGTTGCCTTTAAAAAGAGTTCCCCCACTTTTTACCTGGCTATCAACAACTCCCACGTAGCACGTTCGCAATGAACCTGTAAAATCTGATTAAACTGTAAAGACATTAAAGCATTTACAAATGTTAATGTGATCAAGTAATTAAAATAAATCAAAATACATTTGACAGAAAACTACAGATCAGCGTAATAAACAACTGAACAACTTTTATTATATAAAATATTCAACGGTCTACTGGGTAATAGCGAAATATTATCACAAATCCAGATTAACGCTAGAACATCACATTTAAGAAATCGTCAATTGTTATATTATAAAAACCAAATACTTCAGCACATAAAAATTCACCAGTGTTAAAAATGTGTTCAAATTTCAATGAAATATGTAAAACATGGGATCTAGATTTCTGCATTTCTTACATGGAATACAAACATTTTCTTATTAATATACTGAAGATAGTTGATTTTATATAATATTGCTATTTGTTACTCTGTAATTTGCTAATTATAGCTACATTTTACATTTTTGGCTATGATATCTATATTGAACTATTTTTCATTTATTTTATTTTGTATTTTTCATTTATATCTATATCTGTAGCTCTTATTTAGGTAGTATCTATTTGTCTGTTCTTTTTTTTTTTTTCTTTCCTTTTCTCATTTTCATTTTAATTTGTATTTACACTTGTATCTGTTTCATCTCTTTTTTTCATGTTATCTATGCTTTTTTTTTTGTAAACGAATATCTATACTGTCTATTGTAATTGGGGCTTTGCCCTGTTATAGGCATAAATAAATAAATAAATAAATAAATAAATAAATAAATAAATAAATAAATAAATAAAATAATAATAAAAATGATACTAAATTATAATTTTTCCAGAGAAGAAAAGACATGGAAGACCAAAAATAGCTAGGAGTTTGATCAACTACGAGAGAGATGAGGCTAAAAAAGATACTTGGGAAGACAGAAAAAAATTTGAAAAAAACTTATTAAGAAATCCTAATATTTCTGAAATATGATACTGGTTTTAATATTATGTCAGACCAAAATTTAATAATGTTCTTTACTAGATTTTGTTTCAGTTTGTAACTTTAATACTTTTATGATTTCATTTAATGTACTTACACAATATTGATAAGCAATATTGAAATATTACATGCATTGTTTCAATTACAGTATAGGCTTATTCAAACAAAAGAGTAAATGCAAAAACTATTAAAATGTTTTAAGTACATTAAACAGCACTGACCATATTAAATATTTTAAAACACTAAAATTAATTTAAATGAATTTATCCCCGAATGAGCAATGCTTGTGTTCGAGAGTTCAGTATTGCTTTATAGGTAGGCAGAAAGAAGAAAAATAAACAATAAATGTAAGTAATAAAAAGAAAATTGTATAGATTACAAAGAGTAGGATAAAATTATAATTATAATTGAAATAGTTTATAACTAATATTCATAAGTAAATAAGAATAATAACTAGCAAATAATTATCTATGCCTATGTTAACTTTTTTAAATTTCTTTAGAAATGAAATTATGTAGTATTAAGTCAGAGTTAAAACCGTGTTTCATACCAACAGCCGTTTATTATTATTATTATTACTATTATTATTATTATTATTATTATTATTATTATTATTATTATTATTATTTGTAGTATTTCTGTCACCACGGCATGGCGCGTCCTCAGGTTGCAGATAGAGGAGACGGCCTCCAGATATGGAGGGTAGCTGCGAATGTATTGAATAAGGAGTCACGGACAGCGGATAAGGGGTGTGCTCCTCCAGCTTTGAAGTTTGGCGAAGGGCAACCCATCACCATAAAAAAGAGCTTGTTACGAAACCCGAACAATCCAGACGTTTGAGATGAGCAAGGCATGTAACACGTATGGGTGAATGTAGAAATGCGTATAGAGTGTTAGCTGAAAGAGCTGAGGTGGAAAGACTTTTAAGGAGGCCAAGGCGTAGATAGGAGGATAATATCAGGTTTGAGAGAGGTAGGATATGATGGTAGAGACTGGATTAATCTTGCTTAGGATAGGGACCGATGGCGGGCTTATGTGAAGGCGACAATGAACCTCCGGGTTCCTTAAAAGCCATTTTTAAGTAAGTATTTCCTGACTAGAGCCAGGAAATGAGTACGCTTGCTACAAATATGCTGATGTGATTAGAAATACATTTAAATTTACAAGTAATAATACTTCTAGTAGGTATACATAAAATGTAATTTTGTACAAAAACGTTAGTTTCATAAATGTATATAATATATAGATACAAATTTCGACATTCAGTATGTTTGCATATACCTGTACTTGTAAAGGAAAACACATAGGCCTAATACAGATTGATCTACGATGTGACATTTTGTATAGGTATTCATAATTTCTTTAAAAGGAGATGAAAATGGAGAAATTCTGTTCTAATCTTCTTTTCTTTTATAAACTATGAACATATAATTTTCTGGCAACATTTAAAAACGGATCAGCTTTAATCAAGATTGAATATGAATACATCACTAGATTTTCCAAGAGTTTTTCCACTTTATTTTCACGCCAGGAATCGGTAGCATCAAATGAAACAGACCTACTTCCCCGGCAGCCAGTTAGAAGACGATGTAGCCAGCCATCACTTCCTTTAAAATTTGAACCCGCATGCAAACAGTGAAATGAAGAGCTTTACGGAGGATTACACGAACTACAGTAGAAATTTCATAAAGTTTCCATCGAGAACAACGATCTCGCAGACAATAAGACTGGGAAATGCGCACCGTTGTGACAGACTTTTTATAAAATATCGTCATAATAACGAGAGGCATTTAACATAGAAAATAAGAAATGGGCCAGGATCATGAATTATTGCATTATTCAGGTTTATCGTTATAATGGTTATGTTACATGGAGGTTTAACTGTGTTCTAAAATCATTCTTAAATTAAGAATTAATTAGAGACACGTCGAAAGTAGGAATAATCCATCGATGGCTTGAAATATTCAGACTTTTGGAATTTCATGGGACTAAAACATGTCTAAAACACCAATTCTTATGTGTGTTCTTGATGGTAATTCACCCACCCACCTACCTACCTGTTTCCTGTTTAACAAATGTTTGATACCTTCTTCCTATTGCCTATTGCCTGTTATATTCTAATTCTTCTGTGCTCTTTGGTTTGTTTTTCTGTGGTTACAAGGCAACCATCATCATAAAATGGCAGTCAATACGAACAGCTGTTAGAGGGGCGGCCATTTTTTCTCTATATACAACGCCTAAACAAGGGGTTTCGTATATAACTACTGCAAAGCAATTCCCATTGTATAGTTATAACCTGTTTATACATCCATCGCTTATGCTTGTTCTATTAGTAAAGTTTTCTGTCTCAGCTCTGCATAAGTCTCGTATAAAAACTATACACGTTTTATTAGTAAGACTGTAAATAAAACAAATTATGTTATAGGCCAGCCAAGTTCCGATTACCGACGGCAGGAGTCCGAACTACTGAGCTCATTGCAGGTTTTGTGTTTGTAGCGATAGCAACGACCTCATCTCCAAACGGTAATAAGAAGTTGGTAGGCCTATAACTGCGTCCTTAAATCGTTGACTGTAAACATTTTAAGTTTTTTTAAAATGGAAAAATTTCTCCGTCTTTCTGACAAAATACATGTTCTCCTTTCGCTCGCTACCAAATTCTTATTAGAGCACTGATCTCCTAGCGCCTAGCTTTGTTTTGTTTTTTTATATTCACCTGTGTTGGATGCCTCCGAGCTATACTCCATGCATATCTACACTGTTGCGGGTTGCTTGGAGACTCTAGGTCAGGTATGATCAAAATTGTAAAAGCTCCGATTACACGGATGATGCTGCGCTGCATAACACACACAGTGTACGGACTGGGCTCCGCAACTACATTGCAGCACCGCCTGTGGCATCGCTCTCATACTCTTACAAATACGGATATTAAACTGAACTTGAAAAAAGGAAAGAATGTACACTGTAGTATTCAGTTATTTCATTGTGTATTATATTTAATATATTTATGATATTATTATACCGTATCATAGATAATGTTATTTTGATATTCCACCATACATTGCGATCTATTCAACATGTGGATTCTTTTCTGCAAGTAATCGGAAATCTATTTCCAACGAATTTACTGCAATGCGCAGCTGACTCGAAAGATGCTCATCTATTAATCGGGATCTATGTTTGGATTTAGCAACTTTCATTCTCTAAAATGATTCTTCGTACACGTATGTCGAGGCAAAGGTAGCTAACATAGTGATAGAGAATAAGCTCATCTTGGGATATTTAGTTTTGTTATTTTTTTAATACTTCTATGCTTGTCAAGTCATATTCTCTGCATTTAGTTCTGAATTCTACGTTATTTTTTAAATCAATTAACTCGTCCTGGAACTGCACTCTCACGGATTGTACTAAATTTACTATGAAAGGATTAACAAAAAGATTAATATCACTTTCCATACGTCTAACATCACTAAATCTAAGTTCTGTGAATTCAAATTTGAGTTGTTCCAGTACAGAGATATAATTAACTATATTTTGTTCAGGCACCATACATCTCTTTACAAGTTCACCATCTGTGAAGGATTTTAGTGCCTTAGCTAATTCCCAACACTCTACATAACTTGCTCCTAAACATAGACTAAATTCTTCGACTCTCTTCAATGTTTGGCCTTTCATTAAATGCATTTAATTCTTGAAACTGTAATGCCTCTGAAAAATTATTTTATCATAACATGTATTTTTGTTGGAATAAAATCACCACAATAATAATAATAATAATAATAATAATATAATAATAATAATAGCAATAATGATAATAATAATAATTGTAATAGACCTAACAATCGTAATAACAATGCTGCTGCTGCTAGTAATAATAACTGGTATATATTACAGAAAACAGCTTCCCTGTCACTTCGGCATGTTCTGGATGGCAGAGCGTATAATGTCATTTTATGTTGCTCAGTAGTATTCCTGACAGTACCTTACAACATAGTAAACCCTTTATCGAACGCAAAACAATTAATAGTCTTTCTCCCACACTGTACGGAATGATCGTTTGCTTACAGAAGGTTTTGACTGTGTCATTGTCCCGCACTGTTCGTACGTTTACTAAGTACTTGAACTGCCTTCCGCAGTCATCCGTCGAGCTTCGAACGAGGAACAGCACGCTCTACCTTGGAAGGTTGTGATTACAGAACGTAATCGGGAGTCAGAGAATGAGCATACCTGCTCTAGGTAACCAAACGCAGGACTCCAGTCATGAGGAAGAGGCAAGTAGTACAGTCGGGTCTAATCTGGGTGCATTACGTGGTATTGCTGACTAGCGTGCTTTGTTCTTTTCGATGTCGATACGTAGTTATAGTGATGTACTTTACTAACAAGGGTGATTAGCTGTCTTCCTGAAACAAGTAAGCAAACAAATCCATTTTACCCTTTTTTAAATACTTTCAGCATACATTAATCGGGTCGACCTGGTTGGCGAGTTGGTATAGCGCTGGCCTTCTATGCCCAAGATTGCGGGTTCGACCCCGGGCCAGGTCGATGGCATTTAAGTGTGCTTAAATGCGACAGGCTCATGTCAGTAGATTTACTGGCATGTAAAAGAACTCCTGCGGGACAAAATTCCGGCACATCCGGCGACGCTGATATAACCTCTGCAGTTGCGAGCGTCGTTAAATAAAACACAACATTTTTTTTTACATTAATCGGTTGATTGTAATCCCTACTTGCACAGCGAACTTGCTGAAAACACGGAGTGCAAAGCGTTCTACGCTCATGACATTTGTACATGAATTCGGGAAGGAATGTTTTTCTGGAAAATGGGAGAAGATAATGTTTTGTCATGGGTGCCATGTGGATACTGGAGAAGACAAAACATTTTCCATTCAGAAACACTGTTAACAACACGACACAATGACAAAATTAAGTCCAATAAGAATATTCAAAATGTGCCGTCAATTTCTGGATGATAGTCAAATTTTTCGCGACATGTGTTTAATGATATTATAGATGAACAGGCGAGACCTGGCATGTGAACTGTGCGATAGGGGAAGGAATGAGCCATAAGAAAGAGATTTTTTTTCATGATGGTTAATATTATACGAATATGCCAACAAGGAAGTTAATATCTTCCCCCTCCATTCCCATTGGTGATATAGCCACTGCGCATAGTAAGAACACAGGACTGGTCTTGCCTCGTGTACTGTACATGTCAATTAACAAAGTAGAAAATAAATATGTCAAAGAGTTTGTTGAAAAATATATGTATAGGAAGTTCACCTAGATTCAAACCTAAACTACAAAAACATTTTGAAAGACTCGTATATACCCTGTACTTTGCTAGGCAAGAAATATGAAATGTAACAAGGAATGCATTGAGAAAGGAAGAGCCAAATAAACATTTTAATTAATATCTGGTTTCTCTCCTCTTCTTGTTCTTTATTTTATTTTTAACCTCCTTCCTTATACCGATTTATAATGCAGTGCTGTGTGGGAGAGGATGTCTTAGACTCATACTAGACTCTCCCACACTACGGACTTCTCTATGTGGTCAGCATGATGCAAGATCGCCGCAGAGACGTCACAGGACAAGTAAAAGAAACGTGACCAACTCCCACTGTCGTTGAATGGAGATAATTATCCGCCTACACCGGGAATCGAATTGTGAACCGTTTGAATAGAGAGAGCACACGCTAGCCATGTCGACGGACTGGTTTCTCTTATAACTGACCAAACAGAGGTTGAAGCAGAAATTAAAGAAATGGTCAGTGCAGGAAATAATGTTACAGAGCATTAATCTGTACATTGAAGAAAAAATAATTATTATAACTTTTAAAAGTCAGTTATATAAAACAATAATGAGGTCTGTAGTTACCTAAGAATCAGAGACGTGGACCGTGACAGATAAGATATAACGACTAGGGAAAGAAAGATTTTTACGACAACTTATGGACCTACAGATGATAGGTCTAATAGTGGAATATTCGGTAATGCTTTTAAATTTCCTGATATAGTTTCAGTAATTGAAACAAGAAGGTTAAATCGGGCTGGACATGTTATCAGAATGAACAAAGAAAGGATAGTGAAAAAGAAAAAAGCTTTGAAAGAAAATTGGAAAGTAGAAAAGGAAAAAGACTACCCAGATTGATGGTATGGAGACAATGGGAGAGAGCAGGGAATCAGAAAATGGAGAATAAGGCATTGAATCGTGAGTAATGGACATCAGTCATTGAGGAAGCCAAGGCTAAATTGAAAGGACCGTAGAGCTATATGTGGAGGAAGAGGAGAGGGAGATAGAGTGAGAGAGAGAGAGTGGATCACATGTGCCGAAGTTTATCTAAGCTTATACTTCTAGTCGGAATAAAGAGTTATGTGAAAATGAAAGATTAAAAAAAAAATTAGCTATTTGTTATGCTTATATCTATGGAGTAACCAAGTTTGAAGGGAACAGAAAACAGCGTATTGAGCCTACTCCTTAAAAACGATGATGATGATAAAGATGATAAAATTTCAAAGGATGAGGAAAAAGAAAGAAAAAGAGTAGAAAACTACAATGCAGACAAAGAAAATAAAAAGGAGTAAATTGAAAATGGTATAGAAGAGAAAGAATAAAGAGACGACGAATAATAAGATAGAGAAAAAATGCAAATGATGAGGCAAAAAGAAAGGAAGAAGGGAAGAATGTAAATAATAATGATAAACCGCTAGAAAATGAGCTCTTAAGGAGGACAATAACAAAAAAAAAAAATAATAGGCGGAGATAGTTGAAAACAAATGAAAAGATGACGAATATGGAGATAAAACGAAGACTTTGAAAAATCAAGGACATGATGATATAGGTTTCAAATGAGAAGGTGAAGGAAAACGAAAATAATGAAAGATATGAAGGACAGGATGACATCGGTATCAAATAAGGAAGTAAAGAAAAACGAAGATGATGAAAGATATCAAGGACAAGAGGAAATTGGTATCGAAGGTAAACAAAGACGAAAGATATAAGATCAGTAGGACATCAGTACCTACCAAGTGTAAGATAAAGGGAAATGACGTGACAAATATCTGGGACAGGAGGATATCGGTATCGAAGAAAAACGGAGACGATGAAAGATATCAGTGACAAGAGAACATCAATGTCGAAAAAAGAGATAAAGAAAATAAATAATTTGCAATAAATCGTAAAGAAATAAATGCGCAAAGATGATGATGAATAAAAATAAGAAGTTGGGAAAACGAAAGCAATAGTGAAGATGTTGAAGAGGAAAATAAGAATTTTGTGATGGACAGGAGGATATCGGTTTCGTAGAAAAAATAAGACTAAAGAAGACCACCGGCGTGGCTGAGTCGGTTAAGACGCTTGCCTGCCGGTCTGAAGTTGCGCTCGGGCGCGGATTCGATCCCCGTTTGGGCTGATTACCTGGTTGGGTTTTTTTCCGAGGTTTTCCCCAACCGTAAGGTGAATGCCAGGTAATCTATGCCGAATCCTCGGCCTCATCTCGCTATTACCAAGTCATCGACGCTAAATAACCTAGTAGTTGATACAGCGTTGTTAAATAACCAACTAAAAAAAGACTAAATATATCAGTGATAGGAGGACGTTAGTACCTATCAAAAGGCGGGGTAAAGGGAAACGGAGATGATGAAAGATATCAGTGACAAGAGGACATCGATGTCAAAATAAGAAATAACTAAAAAGAAAAAAAATTGCCATAAATCGGAAAGAAATAAATGCGTAAGGATGATAATGGATAAAAATAAGAAGTTAGGAAAACTAAAGCAAATAGTGAAGATGTCGAAGAGGAAATTAAGAATTTTGATGATGAAGAATAGGAGATGGACGACAATGTCAAAGGAGATTAGTAGAAAGTATTTTAACACGTGATAAAAGAGAAGAGAAAAATTTTAGATGGGTACAGCAACAAAAAAAGAGAGCAGAAAATAAAAAATGTCAATGAAGAAAAACTACGGAAAAAATAAAGATGTGAAGGTAATAGAGATGGATGAAGAAGCTGAAATCATAATATGTTTTTAAAATGAAAATAACTATAATAAATATTGGCACGAAATCGAAAAGAAAATGGACAGAAAATAAATAGGATTTGTAAAAAAAAAAAAAATCAAAAGAAGAGTATCAAAATTTTCAATAGTAAACAGAAGAATCTAGAGTATGCCATTAGAAAAGTCCAGGATAACAGAGAGGGTTTGGAATTGAACGGGTTACATCAGCTGCATGTCTATGCGGATGTCGTGAATATGTTAGGAGAAAATCCACAAACGATTAGGCAAAACACGGGAATTTTACTGGAAGCAAGTAAAGAGATAGGTTTGGAAGTAAATCCCGAAAATATTAAGTATATGATTATGTCTTGTGACGAGAATATTGTACCAAATGGAAATATAAAAATTGGAAATTTATCTTTTTAAGAGGTGGAGAAGTTCAAATATCTTGGAGCAACAGTAACAAATATAAATGATACTCGGGAGGAAATTAAACACAGAATAAATATGGGAGATGCCTGTTATTATTCGGTTGAGAAGCTTTTATCATCCAGTCTGCTGTCAAAAAATTTGAAAGTTAGAATTTATAAAACAGTTATATTACCGGTTGCTCTTTGTGGTTGTGAAACGTGGACTCTCACTTTGAGAGAGAGGAACATAGGTTAAGGATGTTTGAGAATAAGGTGCTAAGGAAAATATTTGGGGCTAAGAGGGATGAAGTTATAGGAGAATGGAGAAAGTTACACAACACAGAACTGCACGCATTGTATTCTTCACCTGACATAATTAGGAACATTAAATCCAGACGTTTGAGATGGGCCAGGGCATGTAGCACGTATGGGCGAATCCAGAAATGCATACAGAGTGTTAGTTGGGAGGCCGGAGGGAAAAAGACCTTTGGGAAGGCTGAGACGTAGATGGGAAGATAATATTAAAATGGATTTGAGGGAGGTGGGATATGATGATATAGAATGGATTAATCTTGCTCAGGATTGGGATCAATGGCGGGCTTATGTGAGGGCGGCAATGAACCTCCAGGTTCCTTAAAAGCCAGCAAGTAAGTAAGCAGAAGAATAAGAAAAAATATCTTAAGGTAGGCACAAAGAAGAGCTAAAACTATAATATTTAGAAGAAAAATAATAATCAAGTATGGTAATAATTGGATCTAACCTTATGAATTGTGTATACCACTAGGTTTATGGAGTCTGTGTGGTCCGGAAGTCGGGCCATTCCAGCTCGTGTGTAGTAACCCATTTTATTTAGAGCCCACTTCTGCAGACTGCGGGGTCGTCGCCACTCTGTCGCGTGAGGCGATTATTAAAATATCGAACATAATTTCGTGTGATATTTTCGCAACGCTCAGCCTGCTGTAGGTGTGGCCCGAGATCCCCACCTCTGCAAGAAGCGGAACAGACGTCACCTTGACACACTATTCCGAAATTAGGAAACAGCAGAACCACGTATAATCGTGGAGTGTGGTGCAATGGGCAATGCATTCTGATAACAGTGACACACACCCCATGGCCGTGCTCGACCACTTCCGTTCCGGCAAATCGATTGCCTTTCACACTTGATCTTCTACTGAGAATTTATTCATGGCCGATCAGGCCGTATATTTCAGTAGCAAATTAATTTAAATGTAGAGCTCAACTAGTGAGACGCGCATATCAATCAACTGTGCTGGTTGTCAAAGGTTAAAAGTTTATATGAATGACATCGATCAAGAAGTGATATAGTGTTTAAATGGGTTAACATAGACTCAGACCGCCCAATGACACCAATAAAATTCATTGCTGGATTTCTTTCGGACGAATAGCACAACTATGAGGCTCTTATTGTAGATTTACGGCACATATAAAACCCTGTTCTTGAGTAAAAGATACCTAGACACAATTACCCAGTTTTTTTTTGCCCAAATTTCCTGCATCTGTAAGCAGATTCCTTTAAGCACGTGAGACTGCAACGATATCTGATGCACGAATCACGAAATCAATATTGTATTCTAGTATTGCTGTGAACAGCATATAGCAAGGTCGTTAAATCTTCCCAAAATTGCGAAACTGGACTGACAGTATCCGATGTCGAGGACATACAAAAGCCAACCGGTTGGCTGAATATCTTTTGGTCATGTAAGACTCCAGTGATATCTTGTGTGCAAATCACGAAATAAATCAATTGGATTCTATTATTGTTGTGAAAGTTTCATATGTATATGAAGAGTCCACTGCAAGAATTATGGATGTCACTTTCTTGTCGAAAATGAACCAAGACTGTCAATGCATAGCTTAAGACATATGGAATGTACATACAGAGTTATATGGCATTAACACTGATAGTTATTGTCCAGTAATGATCGGAAAATCACAGTTAAGCTTTGAGCGCTAAGCATTTCAAACTTTCAATTGCTTCTCCTGCAAAATGTATTCCAAATGACATCCATCATTCTTGCAGTGGACTCTTCAGATCAAAGTCGTTAAATCTTGCTGAAACCGCGAAACTCTGTTGGCAGTAGGCCCTATTCGGTGTCCAGGGACGTAAAAAAGCCAACCGGTTGATTCATTTTATTTTGGTCAAGTGAGACTGTAGTGATATGTTATGCACGAATCACGAAATAAATCAGTACCGGTATTGTATTCTAATATTGCTGTGAATGTTGCATATAACAAGGTCGTTAAATCTTACCAAAGGTGCGAAACTGGGCTGACAGTATCCGGTGTCGAGGGACATATAAAAGCCAGCCGATTGGCTTAATATCTTTTTGTCTAGTAAGCCTCCAGTGATATCTTATGCGCAAATCACGAAATAAATCAATTAGATTCTGGTATTGTTGTGAAAGTTTCATATGTATATCAAAATCGTTAAATCTTGCTGAAACCGCGAAACTGTGTTGGCAGTATTCGGTGCCCAGGGACATAAAAGAGCCAACCGGTTGACTCATTTTATTTTGGTCAAGTGAGACTGTAGAGATACGTTATGCACGAATCACGAAATATATCAACTGGATTATAGTACTGTTGTAAAAGTTTTATATATCAAATTCGTAAAATATTGCCGAAAGCACGAAACTGTGTTGGCAGTATTCGGTGCCCATGGAAATAAACAAAAAAAAAAACCAACTGGCTGTCTCAATTTCTTTTGATCTTCTGAGGTTGCAGTTATATTTTATGCACTAGTCACAAATTAAATCAGTTGAGTTTTATTATTATTGTAAAAGTGTCATATATTAAAATCGTTAAATCTGGCTGAAAGCGCGAAACACTATTGACAGTATTCGGTGTCCAGGGACGTAAAAAAGCCAACCGGTTCAGTCAATTTATTTTGGCCTTGTGAGACTGCAGTGATATCTTATGTATTAATCACAAAATAAATCAGTATTGGACTCTAGTATTGTTGCAAACGTTCCATATAGCAAGGTCGTTAAATCTTGCTGAAGGCGTGAAACTGGGTTGACAGTTTTCGGTGTTCAGGGACGTACAAAAGCCAACCGGTTGACTCAATATCTTTTGGTCATGTAAGACTACAGTGATGTCTTGTACACGAATCACGAAATAAATCAATTGGGCTCTAGTATTGTTGCGAAAGTTTCATATATCGAAGTTCTTAAACTTGCTGAAGACGCCGAAGTGTGTTGAGAGTATTCGGTGTTCAGGAACGCACAAAAACCAACCGATTGACTCAATATCTTTTGGTCATGTAAGACTGCAGTGATATCTTATGCACGAATCACGAAATAAATCAATTGGACTCTAGTATTGTTGCGAAAGTTTCATTTATCGAAGTTGTTAAATATTGCTGAAGGCGTCGAAGTGTGTTGAGAGTATTCGGTGTTCAGGAACGCACAAAAACCAACCGATTGACTCAATATCTTTTGGTCATGTAAGACTGCAGTGATATCTTATGCACGAATCACGAAATAAATCAATTGGACTCTAGTATTGTTGTGAAAGTTTCATATATCGAAGTTGTTAAATCTTGCTGAAGGCGCCGAAGTGTGTTGAGAGTATTCGGTGTTCAGGAACGCACAAAAGCCAACCGGTTGACTCAATATATTTTGGTTATGTAAGACTGCAGTGATATCTTATGCACAAATCACGAAATAAATCAATTGGACTCTAGTATTGTTGCGAAAGTTTCATTTACCGAAGTTGTTAAATATTGCTGAAGGCGTCGAAGTGTGTTGAGAGTATTCGGTGTTCAGGAACGCACAAAACCAACCGATTGACTCAATATCTTTTGGTCATGTAAGACTGCAGTGATATCTTATGCACGAATCACGAAATAAATCAATTGGACTCTAGTATTGTTGCGAAAGTTTCATTTATCGAAGTTGTTAAATATTGCTGAAGGCGTCGAAGTGTGTTGAGAGTATTCGGTGTTCAGGGACGCACAAAAGCCAACCTCAGTATCTTTTGGTCATGTAAGACTGCAGTGACATCTTATGCACGAATCATGAAATAAATCAATTGGACTCTAGTATTGTTGTGAAAGTTTCATATATCGAAGTTGTTAAATATTGCTGAAGGTGCCGAAGTGTGTTGAGAGTATTCGGTGTTCAGGAACGCACAAAACCAACCGATTGACTCAATATCTTTTGGTCATGTAAGACTGCAGTGATATCTTATGCACGAATCACGAAATAAATCAATTGGACTCTAGTATTGTTGTGAAAGTTTCATATATCGAAGTTGTTAAATCTTGCTGAAGGCGCCGAAGTGTGTTGAGAGTATTCGGTGTTCAGGAACGCACAAAAGCCAACCGGTTGACTCAATATCTTTTGGTTATGTAAGACTACAGTGATATCTTATGCACAAATCACGAAATAAATCAATTGGACTCTAGTATTGTTGTGAAAGTTTCATCTATCGAAGTTGTTAAATCTTGCTGAAGGCGCCGAAGTGTGTTGAGAGTATTCGGTGTTCAGGAACGCACAAAAGCCAACCGGTTGACTCAATATCTTTTGGTCATGTAAGACTGCAGTTATATCTTATGCACGAATCACGAAATAAATCAATTGGACCTTTAGTATTGTTGCTGAAGTTTCATACATCAAAGTTGTTGTCCTGAATACACGAAACTGTGTTCGCAATATTCCGTGCCGAGGGACGTTAAAAAGCCAACCGGTTGACTCGATTTCTTTTGGTCTTGTGAGACTGCAGTGATATCATATGCTCGAATCACAAATTAAATAAATTGGATTGTATTTTTGCGAGAGTTCCATATAAAAAAGGTCGTTAAATCTAGCTGAAGAAGCGAAACTGAGTTGACGTACAAAAGTCAACCGATGACGAAAATGAAGAATTTTCTCTCACTCAAAATGTGGTACTATAAATCTAATTCCAATTAATATCAATAAATAGGCTTACAGGTATTGATCAACATTTTTTACATTCAAATATCGAGCCCTCAGTCCCATTCTTTCCTCGCTTTTGTGGGAATTTCGAACCAAAACTAGACTAGAACAAATAGCGGGCTGGTCTTTGCTTACCATGACGCAAGAGCACTGCTTATGATAACAGTGGGACAGTTACCGGATAGTAAAAGTGTCTCTGGTCCTTACGGAATAAAAATACGTAAATCTCCACTTCCTTTCCGGAAATCTAACCTGCTACCATTTAAGCAACAGCGGAGAACATATTAGCACATGCATATCTTATTTGGCACTATAAACCGCAAAGGGTACGACTTAGATCCTCTGAACTATTTCGGATTCCTGAAGTTCAAACTAATTGAATCGCGGATTGTAAAAAAAAAAAAAAAAATCCCAGTAAAATTCTCGTTAAAATGGAATGAGATATGTATATAACTTTTCTCGAACTATGAACACAACCTATGGAGTAAAATGAAACATTTCGAACGCATGGATTAATATTTCATTAAAACGTTGGCTAAGTTAAAAAAAATATATTGTCATAATTTTCTTCTCTGTTCATTGTAGTAATGAATTTACTGGACTGGATTTACTCGAGCAATAAGCTAAAATTCCAGAAGAAAATTTCATGTTTCTCATATTTTTTTAGTATGAAGATTTGATTTTAAGAAATGTAGGCAAATTGTTCATGATGATGATAATAATATAATAATAATAATAATAATAATAATAATAATAATAATAATAATAATAATAATAATAATGCTTATTTTTTTCTGGTAGAGTTAAGGCCGTGAGACTTTCTGTTCCACTCAACCAGAGGATGAAAAGGAAATATATGATAATATAATATTAATATAAAAGAAAGTTATAGTTATTTCTAAGACGAAATGTAATTTTGTTTTCAAATGTGATGTTGCAACGGTATGTCATGCATAAGATAGACTGACAAGAAGATTTCTTCAATGATAACTAAGAGGAAAGAAAAGAATAGGGAGACCTAGGAAGACATTGCTAGAAGAAAACATCAAAAGAAGGCAAACAAGAGGATTACAAAAGAGAGACTGGGATGGAATGAATAGAGAAAGGAAAGTAATAGCTATAGTATTATTGGGCTCAGGAAGATACGTCCAAAACGTTTAGTGTGAGTGGGCACACCACAAAACGCAAATAATCATGTTGTAATTTCTTGAATTTGTATTTAAGTTATGTGGTCATAGTGTTCTGTACAAGTAATCTTCCATAACTGCAAGCATATTTTGGCCAGTCTCTAACAATATTGTAGGTAGTGTTATATTATCCAAACAGCCATTACTTTAAACTTCCAATCATTCTAGTATGCTTCCTCATATAAACCCTAAAAACACTTTGTAAGACGTAATCTGCAATAATGAACTGGAATCCTACAGAAATGACATATATCTTGCAAGTTTTCATACTCTCGCCGAGTTGAGCAATTTTCCTCGAAGACCTTGAACGGCAGTAGGCCTACTGGTTGAGCTTGTGTGCTCCATTAAGACCACCCACTTGGTTGTTCCGGGATCGATAGACGGTATCGGGTGATTGATTACATGGCTTAGCATCCCTCACTACTTTGATACATCCGCCGAGACGAATGGGATGTATGCGTATTTGAACCTTCATGGTATTCAGCAATTTCGTCTCTTTTTTTGCTCCCATGTTGCATTTCACGTAGTCTATAGTAAGTATTCGCAACTGATATGAAAGACGAGACAGGAGGCTATGTTGTTACTAGATATGCAGTAAAATGTATTTATAAAAAAAAATTGTTTCATAACATTATAGCAATGTATTATATGATGAAAGAGTAATGGAACGGAGAAAAATTCTCTCCGGCGCCGGGATTTGAACGCGGGTTTTCAGCTCTACGTGCTGACGCTTTATCCACTAAGCCACACCGGATTCCACCCCGGCGTCGGAAGAATCGTCTCAGTTTTAAGTTCCAACTCTTGGGTTCCCTCTAGTGGCCGCCCTCTGCACTACGTCATAGATATCTATGAACCTAGGACCGAAGTCCACACATGTGCTGAGGTGCACTCGTAATGAGTGACTAGTTGGCCGGGATCCGACGGAATAAGCGCCGTCTTAAATCACGAAGTGATTTACGCATATCATATATATTATTATAATGTACCGAAGTACATATGATATTTCCATGCAGATAATCTGCGTCATCATACGATGACGTCATCGTATGATGACGCAGAATATCTGCATGGAAATATCATATGTACTTCGGTACATTATAATAATATATATAATAATATAAATGTATTATATATTTTACGCGCTTCGCACCAGTTTAATTCTATAACATATTACAATTGGATCTCTTTTCGTTATTTATTTCCTTATACAAAAATAATGCCAACAAAACGAAGACCATAGTCATAGGAAGAAAAGTAAAGAAGGTAAACTTAGGAATTCTTAATGAGGCAGTAGAACAAGTGGACAGCTTCAAATACGTGGCGTGTATAGTGGCCACGTTCAATTAGTAGGGTAGCGGTGTCAAAGAGGACGGAAGCTTTGTAGTTTCAATAATTTTAATTATGTCGCGCTGTCCATTGTCGTCAAGTCTTTTGAAGGCCGCTCCAATACTCCACGCGGAGTGTATGGACGGAAGCTTTGTAGTTTCAATAATTTTAATTATGTCGCGCTGTCCATTGTCGTCAAGTCTTTTGAAGGCGGCTCCAATACTCCATGTTATATTAATATATAGCAGCAACAAACAAGACGTGACAACGTCGCATTTTCATTTTATTATCGGTGCATGCAATAAAGACCTACAAATCTTAAAAGAAATGCCGCTGCCTAATAATTAAACGAGGCTGCTATATTATCGACGCTGCCTCATAGTTAACATGTCGGCATCATACAATGACGTGCGGTGTGCTTTTAAAACAATTTTGCCGACCGATTGTTGCTCTGTAGGTTTCACTCTAAGCGTCACGTTGTCACGTCTATTTCCTCGATAAGAATAAGCACTAGTTTGTTATATTGTTCAATGGCTATTATTATTATTATTATTATTATTATTATTATTATTATTATTATTATTATTATTATTATTATTATTATACGAATACGTCGACATTATTCACTCTTAATGATAACTCTTTAATAATAATTTTTAATCGCATACCTTAATGTTCATCCTCAGCACAAGACATTGCAACCTCGGTTTTAGTCCACATGGATTAGACAAGTAGGTGTCATTTAATAATAGAAGCAGCTTATTGGTTGCAATATTGAAATTGAGGCGAGTGATGGAGCGGCGACACAAGAAATTGAAAACAATAGTACAATTAAATTTTAAAGACCTGCCGAATCTTATGCACGAGGCCGTTCAAAGACATGCCGAATGTTAACCATGAGAGCGCGGCGATAATACTATAAGCAGTAACATGAGTTGCTGCCAGGAAGTCAAAAGAGGAATAGCAATGGCAAAGGAAACTTTTAATAGAAAAAGGATCATCTTCTTCCGACCTCTGGAGAAAGAACTAAGGAAGAGACTAGTGAAGTGCTTTGTGTGGATTTAGCATTGTATGGGTCAGAAACATGGACGTTACGACGAAGTGAAGAGAAGCGAATAGAAGCATTTGAAATGTGAGTATGGAGAAGGATGAAGCGTGTGAAATGGATAGACAGAATAAGAAACGAAGCTGTATTGGAAAGAGTGGGTGAAGAAAGAATGATGCTGAAGCTGATCAGGAAGAGGGAAAAAATTGGCTGTGTCATTGGTTGAGAAGAAACTGCCTACTGAAGGATGCACTGGAAGAAATGGTGAACAGGATATGATATGATATGATATGATATGATATGATATGATATGATATGATACGATACGATACGATATATGATATGATATGATATGATATGATATGATATGATATGATATGATATGATATGATATGATATATGAATTCCGTACAAGTAATCAATCGATAGCCGGGGCTAGTTCAGCACGCTCGTAGCGCGGGCTAGCGAAATGTCTATGAATAGCACCCCATATGTCTGCAATTAGGGAGTCGAAAGATAATTTTGAATTTTACTCTTGAAATTAACACAAAACATAAACATCCTACTCTCCCACGCCAGTATACGAACCTGAAAACTAGTGGTGTAGAAAAATGAGAATAATATTAGTTCCAGCAATTCATTGCAAGCATTTTAAGTGCCTCAGTGGTAAGATGAGAGATTCGTTAGCTATAGTTTTGGTAAATGTAAAGCAAGCTATAACGGCTGAGGGGAAAGTCATCATTCTAACCACACTACCTCCATTGTATGATCGTCCACCTCTGCTTCGGTATGCAGCAGCCGGCTGGTCGGTCTGGGCCCTTAAAGGGCTGTAGCGCCACGGATTATTATTATTATATTATTATTATTATTATTATTATTATTATTATTATTATTATTATTATTATTATTATTATTATTATTGAGATAGGTTTGGAAGTTAATCCCGAAAAGACAAAGTACTGTGATGTCTCGTGGTCAGAATATTGTACACTACGAAACGAAAATATAAAAGTTGGAAATTTATTCTTTGAAGAGGTGGAAAAAATCCACATATCTTGGAGCAACAGTAACAAATATAAATGACACTCGGGAGGAAATTAAACGAAGAATAAATATGGGAAATGTGTGTTATTATTCGGTTGAGAAGCTTCTGTCATCCCGTCTGCTCTCATAAAAGCTGTAAGTTAGAATTTATAAAACAGTTATATTACCGGTTGTTCTGTATGGTTATGATGTTATGAAACTTGGACTCTCATTTTGAGAGAGGAACAGAGGTTAAGGGTGTTTGAGAATAAAGTGCTTAGGAAAATATTTGGGGCTAAGAGGGATGAAGTTACAGGAGAATGGAGAAAGTTACACACAACTCAGAACTGCACGCATTGTATTCTTCACCTGATATAATTAGGAACATTAAATCCAGACGTTTGAGATGGGCAGGACATGTAGCACGTATGGGCGAATCCAGACATGCATGTAGATTGTGAGTTGGGGGGACCGGAGGGAAAAAAACATTTAGGGAGGTCAGACGTAGATGGGAGGATAATATTAAAATGGATTTGAAGGAAATGGGATATGATGGTAGAGACTGGATTACTCTTGCACAGGATAGGGACCGATGGCGGGCTTACGTGAGGGCGGCAATGAACCTCCAGGTTCCTTAAAAGCCATAAGTTATTATTATTATTATTATTATTATTATTATTATTATTATTATTATATATTAATGAAAACTATTTATATAGTTGTATATAATATATTTATGTGAACTTCACATTTTAAAGCAATATTGGTTAAGCTTTGAACTAGAACCATCATCGCCTAACTCTACTTAAATTACGTGCGTTTGTGATAGAGGAAAATTGAACTAATATATATTCTTTTCGTAGGATTTTGCGCCACGTAGTAAGATTAATAGTGCAAAGTGTAACAAGAAACGAACATTTGTCTTTCCTCCTTCGCACAACTGCTGCTATCGGCAACAGCGGTTTGTAGAAATATATGAAGGGTACACGGGAATAACGATCAAGGTCCATTTTAAAAAGTTTCTAGAAAAACGAATTTTAAAGTTTAAGCACTTAATACTTTGTTATGCGTGCACTTAATAGAAATTGACGTAGTGGAATGTCAACAACGATTATTTCTTATTACTAGCTAGACCACATGGTAATACTTCCTTTCCACTATAAGATAGCATTATTAACTCAATTTCGATTTTTGGTGGACTTTGATCGTTTTTCCCGTGTACCCTTCATATCTGTTGAACAAATGCATGTGTCTGGTATAAAAATCGTAACTTCTCTGCCCATTGATATGGGGCGCCTTACAAAAATAATTTCTTGAAATACCCGAACTTTTGTTAAAATAAATCGTGTTAATTATGTCATTTTAATGCACCGATAGGTACACTGACGTTCAAAGGTATCCGACCTACGATTTTATGATCGTGTAAGCGAACATTGCAACCATGGGACAAGTCAGAACCAAAGATATAAAAAATTGACAAACCTTGAAAGAGTTCCGCTTGTTCTCAATAGATGGCACCATTATTGGGAACCGCTAAAAAGTGTCAGGGAAAATGATTATGTAGATTAAGCATAAATTATTCTTCTAATAGACAGTATCAGTGGTTTCCCGTCAAACTCAGTGTTGTTTTGCAATTATTATTTATCTACTATTGGCAACAGTGACTATTATCTTCGCCGTCTATTCATAGAAGTAATAACTACAGAATCCACACTTACACCAACAAATTATCGATCACTATGGATTAGTATGGTCAGATATCTTTGAACGTTAGTGTACAACTACAGTAGAGGCTCGTTGTCGGTTCGACTATCTTCACCATCATCGTCTTCGTCAGTATGCAGTCCGTTGCTGTCCTCGTCGTCGCTGTCTTGTAAATTTATCATAATAGGTACTAACATTTCATCACATTCATTTATTTTATGAAGTCTTTCTCCTGAAGTTCTTCATCGTGTTGTACACAGGTTTGCGTCAAATTTATTTCTTGCTTTAGATCGAAATATGCATTTTCTCGCTGATACTATAGTTGAGCCACACGCAAAAAAATCATTCATCTGCGCAAGCGCTATGTCCACCACCAGCAGAACCGGCGGGTTATGACTTTACCACTCCTTAAAAATCACATGTTAATCACTTGGGGCCCGCCTAAATTACAAATGACAGCTCGAATTCCAGGTCATACAGTGATTACTGATTCTGCATGCAAATCCTGCGTATGCTGGAGGAAAATGAAGGGGCATAGAAGTCCGCCATAATTATTTTTCGTTTGTGGTACAACTATAAACCTGTTTTATAGGGTTCTAAATGTCGGTCTCGGTCTCGGTCTCATCCCTCTTTGTATGACGGACCAATATTTCTTATGATATGCTGTATTACAAGAACTCCAAATGAAGTGGTCTTATGCAACTATCACAGTCTAAAGTCTGTGTGATGTATCTTGTCTCACTGTGAAAAGAGAGAGAAAGGAGTTATGTCTTACTTCGTCTGTATTGCTATGGCAATGGGGGGAGTGGAGCGATGCCGTCCATCATCCAGTGGCGGAAGGACTAGTTGATACATTCTTTAGCGCAAAATAAAATTACAAAATATCTCTTTTCGTACTGTGTAGTTCCGTCACTGAGCTTGTCTTTCAAGAAAATGAGTTCCGTTAGCCTGTACAATAACAAAGTTTTGAAAGGAATTCTGAAAATTTACAACCCTCCTATAATCTCCACCCTCATTTGAAGGGACTTGGTTTTATTGCTACTGAGACAAGATAAACCTTACTAGGTATAGTACTGTCATTGCAAGTTATCTTGAACCTTACATCTCCTAAGTCTGTCTTTGGAACTGCTCGGTACGGCGTGTACTCATCAACGTAACGGCACGGCAAGGATGCCCCTCCCTCGGGTAACGTGACTCTTTTCAGAAAACGTCGGTTCTTTTACCTTACGGCTCTCTACTGTAAAAGAACTTGGTTCAATACAGACATCATCTTCTCTCGATACTCCGGTTTTGAGAGGAGAACATAGTTTCGTAGCAAGCTTTAATTAACCTGTAATGAGTAAGTATTTAAATATAATCGTTTGTACACTCCTCTCTCATCCGGGCTGGGGACCGACAATGGAGGAGTTACTACAGCTACTTCTGTACATTATATAGACCTGCATGACTTACACCTTCAGCTAATAAGTACATATTCTTGTAACAATATTTTACAGGCTTATTATTTGAATTTACATTAATTTACAATTATACACAATCCATATCCCTATCATTGCTGCCATCATCGCTTGTTCCAAAATTAATTATTTCGTCAATGGCATCATCCATTCGGAATTATCTTCTTAATCGTAGACTATGTACTACTTTCTGAACACGATAGAATTCTTCGATTGTATCCCGAATAACGTGTTGATCGAAGTCGTCCACTTCAACTTTACACAAGTCCTAATTCTGGAATGAAATAATATGTTTAGTAGAACTATAAGAAAATAATAACTTACAATAGTAATTCATTATGTCGTTCACAGTACACACACTATTGTACATAACTATTATAGCAATAATTTCTAAACATTACATAACTATTCTTTCCCGAGTAGTGTGAGGTTCATTCGGTTGTATTTCAATATTATTCTTAATTCTCTTCACGGAACTAATACTTTTGCCAGAGTATTTAGCCGCTCTCTCATATTCCTTAGCAAGAGGTTCCAGCAAATATTTGTTTAATTTTTTCTCCTCGCAACGCTTAATTTTATTATATTTGCGATAATTTCTCTTTCTCGGCTATGGCTAACAGCGTTACTTTTTCTCCGCGGTGGTGTGATTTTACCATAATAACTACCCTGTGGCTGCTGCTCCATGTTAACACTACTGGTACGCAGTGAAGGAAATAGCTCTATGTTTCTTGACCAGAGATTATGCTGCGGAGCATGCGCAAACAACTCAGTTGGCTCCACCCGCGTTACGCGCTTCCTTCCCTCTGCCCCTCTGTCCCCGCTCTGAAGGTTCAAGATAACTTGCATTAACAATATATACAGTCACGAAACTTGAGTTGTGAGGGTGCTAGGAACAATAGATTGTGCCGGTACTATTTCGCATTGTCTGTAATGAGGCGATATTGGCGATCCTAGTGGTCAGCAACTATCTATGGATGCATACTTACTGTGTATTGAGTTTCGTGACTGTATATACTAGACTGTGCTACTATAGTGACGTGATGTTCAATTACGCTATGTCTCTGGTCGAAATCCATATTTCCGGCCTTGCTTAATCTCGTGGTCTACGATTTAAACCGTGAAGAAGAGAAGAAAAAAGTACCTAAGGAAGAACATCACATTATTTTACGGAGAAGATACTAACACCGAACCAGAATATTCGTCTCTAACGTTGAAATTGTTACAAGATATGTAGGAGATTAGGAATTTATTAATCTCTGATAGTTACATTTTCTTTACTGGTAATGAGATTGAAGTTTGCTCACTTCGCGCTGCCAAGCGAGAAACAATGTTATTTGAAGTGGAAACTGTAATACCACATTTCCATTTAATCCTTTGTATATTCTACTGTTAGAAAACAAAAGGCAGAATAATCCGCTTGAGACTAAACACAGAAGCTGCTGTAGGTACCATTTTAAAGGATCAACATTTTAATTACTCCGGGAAAGAATGAACTATCTCACACTATTTCATACGACGTTATAAGTTTGCCACACTTGGACTCTTTTAAATCATTCTGATATTTCGTGTGATTTTTGTAAGTACATTTGATGTATGGTGTTATAGGTTGGGGCGGAACTTATAAATCCAACCTTTATCCGTTAATTTTACTACAGAAAAAAAGTATTAAAAATTTGTTTAAAAAAGCAGAAAGATTACCCAACTGAATTGTTGTTTAAACATTTCAAAGTTTTCAACATTAAACAAATGTATTACTCTATTTTATTAAAATATTTTCATAGAAATTTTAATAACTTTGAAAGGTATATACATAAATGTAGAACTAAAAATATGAATTCTCTGCGTTTGTCTGAACCAAAATGTAAAACCAATGCAGCTTTTTATCATAGTATGAGTCAAGGTCCCAGATTATTAAACAAATTTTATTCCAATAATATTTCAACCACGAATCCTCTCCAAATTAATAAAAATAAATAAAAAATGTATTGGATTTATAGTTTGGGTTTAAACATATTAAACACTATTTAATCTGTATTCACTCTCAATTTTAATTTTATTTTTGTCTGTATTGGAATCTCCTCCTGAGCACGAGTCTTACTTATTCAGGAGTGGGCTAGTTTATCTTTCATTGTATTTATTAACTTGTATTCATTTCAAACTTACTAGCAATAAAAATAAATAAATAAATGTGAAACGTTTTATATAAACTTACCGTTAATAAAACACAAGATTTACACTCATTATGAACAAAGAAACAAATCTGTTGTCGGCCTTTTGTTACCTTATGCACTCGTAAACACATTTGCGTTGAAGTTCGACGATTATATGATAGTGTAATGCAGGAACGGGATTTAAATCCCCAGCCACGAACTGTTTCAAATCAAATAGCACACAACTTTTGATGAAGCAATAACAGAAAACCAGAGTTACATTGAAGCAAGTTGCATCTAAATTGGTTTGATACAAATGGCTTCATAACGGCCCGAAATACTTTAAAAAATCGGTAGACTATATTGAAAGTGGTGGCTGGGTAGCTCAGTTGGTAGAGGACGTGGTTACGGACTGGAAGGGCAATAGTTCAATCCCTAGCGCTTAAGGAATTTTTCTTGTTGCCAAAATTGACAGAACGGCCCCGGGGTCCATTCAGTCTCCTAACAATTAAGTCTTTCCTAGGGACAAAAGGCGATAGGGGTGTTCTGCCCATCATACCACTTCATTCTACTGGCGTATAAAGAGGATTAATTTAGCTACAAACCAGTTGTTGTATCCTATTTCAGTGATATTTTCCTTTATAGTTTTTTTTTTTTTGAACTGTTGTTCACAAAACTAAATTAATTAAATCCAGTGGCGGCTCCTGCATATTTCTTAAGAGGAGGAAAGAAGTTAACAGCGCAAAATGACACATTCTTGAGAGAAACATGCTACAAATTAGCCTACATACATACCTACATGTAACAACAGGTAGTGTTAGAGTTGGCCTTCTCTTTCGTATAGCAATAATCTGTTTTTGTAAACTGAGTTTCCTAAATTGTCCAAATATGTTTTCACTTCAATTCATTGGTGGATAATTGCACAAATTAACAATTACAAGGAAATTCACAAACTCGCAACATTTTTAGCGCACACTACAGCATCACACGTGTTGGTAGAGACCAGCTACTAACATATAACCAGAACCGTTTTACGGAAGTGGGAATGGGAAATAATCTGTTAGGAAAGCGAGAACACTGCACCCACTCACATGGTCTGTGTTGCCACATGTACATTTTACAAGTTCAGTATCACATGCTTTTGAAGAATGTCAGTTCTTGTAAAGTCATACTACCATTATTGCTCAAAGCTGCAGGTGGCCAATTAATTTTTTTGTGTTAAAAATAATGTAGTTTGGAGTACTTTTAATTTCAAATATATTTGTACAAAACTGACAACTTGGCTGTTGCCCTATCTAGTAGACAATGAATGGAAGTGAATTTCAGGAGTCAAAAAGATCTGCGATACTAACGTAGAACTACTTCCTCTTTGTTTTATGTAAATCTAACTTAAACTTTCAGATATCCTCGAAAGTTTCAAACCATGAGTAGCAGCTTATATAAAATGCAATGAATAATATATTTTGATTATGATTTAAAAAAAGTTTATATGGTGTCTTTCATAGCTTTGCGTTAAAACTGTGTTTATTGTGCCTCCTACTAGATGTGTTATAATCTGGTTGAATGCAGCATCGTTAGATGGCAGCGGTAGCGAGTTTGCGGTTTGCTGCAAGACCAGTTGGTTTCTATTTCCCGCCCATCCGCTGATTCAGAGGAGGATCTCCACCCTAACTGTTCATTCGCTTGCTTTAAAACTCTGCTTCTTTCTCTGGCCGCTAGTGCGCTGTTGTCTATGTGTGTTAACTGCAGGAAAGGAGGAAAGGATTTTCTTTCCTCCACACAAACAATATCGCATCTTTCTCACAGTTTTCTAGCGGCACATGAGCGCGCGTCGTTTAAAACTCGATCAACCGAGGTTTTCTTATAACTGTGAACTTAAAAATTATCGAATCTTCCTCGAATTTTAAGGCATATATTTCATTTGGTATTTACTTTCAAAAGAAGAAAAATGTGAGGAGGACGTTCCTCCCTTCCCTCCCCCGAGAAACCGCCACTGATTAAATCATATGCTGCATTGTAATAAAAAGGGCAACTTTTATTTTCTGCATAGAATAAGATTTCACTTTTATAACTCCAAAGTAAAATACCTTACTACGACCATCACTGTTGTCATTATTTCAGGACTGGGAGATTTCACTTTTCCGAGAGGAACTTGGACATCCAAATTAAAAATATATACATTGATTTCTGAAAATATGTATACACCAGTGTACGCCATCGCAAAATGAACCTCCCAATTTATGATCCATACCGCTTTCAAGTGCACGCTTCATCCGAGCTCAATAAACCAACATCGCGTGCTGTGGCTAGTCGAGTTAAAAGTCTGATATACAACTGTTCAGCGTTGTTTTAGAACGCAATATGGACATGAACCTCCACCTTGGAGAAGTATCCGATTCTGAGACAACAAACTGGGACTACATAAGACAGAGTTTCATTTATTTCTTTATTTTATTTTCTATATTCCTCTTATATTAATAATATATCTGAACTGAGATCGAACACGAGCGCTGCTCATTCGGTCCTCAAATTTTGTTAATATTATTATATTAATATTATTTAGAATACTTTTGGATGCCTTTCATCCGGACACTCTAAATTTGTAATTTTTTTACCTTAAATTTAGACTTCAACTTTCGTCAGAACTAGTTCCGTGGAAATCGCCATAAGATGTTAATTCCGACTCAACTGCTTCGTGTGAGATTATATTGTTATTGGGTATATAATTGTCAATTTTATACAGGGTGGAAGTAACATAACTGTATAACTATGCATATTTTAACAACTTATTCCTTTGATAGAGTACAACAAAAATTATTATATATTAATCCCAAATGAATACTTTTCCAAGAAAAAACTAATTTTCCCCTAAATGTTAATACTGTTTTACTCGATAAGTGCTAACCGTAAGATTGTGAATTTTACTTTTATCTTTAGAAAAACTGATAAAGTGATGAGGAATGGTTTATCCTTTTGGAGTTTTTAAATAAAATGGACGGTTTTCTTGCAAATTAAATATAAATATCAACACATGATTAGGAATTCTAGCAATCCTACTGCAGTACTAAGGGACGGAATGTTGCTATTCAGACCAAGTTCGTGCGTGTATTGATAGGTGAGCCGACGATGCGCTGTTGACAAACTACGCACACTTTTAGCCTAATTTTGTAATTCTGCGGCAGGGAGAAAAAAGGTCTTAAGTCAATTTTTTGTGAAAATGAGATTTTTATATATTCTGAAAGCGGAAACAATTTCTACAAGCTGGTAAAACGGCTAAAGTCAAATAAGACTCCTGACTGGATTTATAGAGCGTTACCAAATGTCCTAAGTACTTTTTGAATCGAGCACACACAGAATAAAGGGCTTAAGAATATTTAATACTTTATTCCTTACAAACCATCACATGTTTACTTTCCATGCTTCCCTATTAAAAAGGTCTAACTTGTATTTTAGGCATTTTATCACATACTGATGCCCTTTCCTTTTAAGAACCAGGGTAAAACAGTCCTATAATTGTTTAAGATCCATTTTGCATTTCTAATAATTTACATTTCTCATTTATTTTGACATGAAAAGATCTTACGTTTAATAGTCCCTTCTACTCAGTTTGGCTTCTATTCTTAAAAGGGCTTAAGTGCTGCTATTTTTGGAAATAACAAAGAAAATTGTTAAATGAGCAACATTACCTATTTTAGAAGAAATATAAACAAATAATATCCAGGAAAAAACTCTTAATTAAAAACACTATATAATTGACACCAATTTCAATCTTTCCACTGCTCTCCTGAAAAGCATAACATTTTTACTTAAGACCTTTTTCCTCCGGGCCACAGATAATCATGTACTTAATTACAACACGCATAATAGGTTTTTACTTTTTTAATGTATCTATTGTCCCCTTAATTCTGATCACTTCCATTCTGTATACATGGTCTTATTTACTGTAGACCATGAAAAATCGATAGTGGAAAAAATATATATGAGCCTATAAAAAAGGAAGAAAAGAAATGGGTAGTGAAATCTCTTCATGAAAAGTTCCTAGCTGGAATTTATTTCATGATGTAAATTTTTCCGCATATAATAGTAAGCCTGTATTCTCACAGAGAATACTAACATTCTTATTATGATATATTCTTTTTCTTTTTTTTGTCACTCTTTCCAATAGGTTTCCTGTAAGACTAGAGGAATTTTAATTATTTTTAAGAATCTATTCTCAAGTCTTACTATTTCTCTTCTTTTCTGTGTTCTTCTGTTTGCGAGTTTGAAGCTCTCATATTTCATTTTCCTTTTTTTGACTAATATAATGTTTCGGAATGTGTAGTATATGTCTTTCTTGTGTTAAATTCTATCGTACCTGGTTAACATGTTTCGGTCTGTTATATAGAATTATCACGAGAAAGACATATAATACATATTCCCAAGTGATATAGTGTTAAAAGTTGTGTAATCAAGATGTATAATAATATAATGGTGGTATTCGGGTGACGTACAGTCGCACTACGCAGAGTCTTCACCAAAGAGAACATGGGATATCACCACAGTCTACTATATACAGTCGCGAAGCTCAATATGTAGTAAAAATGCAAACATGGGTAGTTGCCTACCACTAGGATCGCTACTATCGCCTCATCATCGCAGATCTCTCTCCTAGCAGACGACAAAATATGTTACACTTTCGTTGTCGTGTTCTTTTGGAAAAATTAACGCCTTCCTTCCATTATTGAAATATTAAATGCATAAAGTTAATTTATTATTTTAATGAAGTATATTAAATTCCACCATAAACTCGAAGATACCTGCAAGAAATAGGTTAATATAATTTTTGTTTGTGCAAAACGAACTGAAATTTACTATAATAGCTTCACTCATTCAAGATTATAGCGATAATTAACTATGAAACCAATAAATATTAATTTGCATTTCCCTTTACAACAATAATAATGGAAATATGAATTAATGGAGTAACTTACGTGTACCGGTACTTGTAGTGTAGGCTTGCGTAGTTAACAAAGTGGGATGAGGTTAAGCAATAATAATCACACCAGAATTGGAAATAAAACGTGATCAATAAATTTTATTGTAACAGACTTTTTCTACGTCTCCAGTAAAGCAACAAATAAAAATAACAACAAAAGTAACAGCTATAATTAAAAACATATCCTTTGACAAAAAAAGTAGGTCTAAGCAATAATAATCCCACCAGAATTGAAAATAAAATTTAATCAATAAATTTCATTAAAACAAACTTAATTTTTCTACGTCTTTAGTAAAATAACACATAAAAATAATAAAATTAATAGCTACAATTAAAAATATATCCTATGAAAAAAAAAGTAGACCTAACCTTTATTTCTCTGGAAATTTAGCAGCCTAAGTGACAGAACTTTAACAAGTATCAAATGTACTTTCGGTTAGACTGAAACATTTCATTGTGAAATTTAAGGATATAATGTATTCTAACAGTCACAAAGAACTTCAAAATTAACAGTTTTGTTTCTGCACAGCATTCTTGTGGAAACCCAGGAACCTTTCTGAATCTTTCGGAAATCGGAAAAAGGATAACTCTAGCCTCTTTCTCTTACTGATGCTACAAACGTCTCCTCCTTGTCCCATATTATTATTCCAATTATTATATTTTAGCCATTAACATTTTCATTACAACCAATAACGAACATTTCACAAGCATCAATGTGACATACGCAACGAGCTAGCACTCGATAGAAATACGACACAGTCCAAAGTCGACCATAGACAGTCTATTGTTTCTAGTTGCTAACCGCTTGGAGCGCTTTATCACGAGATTTGCAAAAAAAAAAAAAAAACACCTCAAGCTTCGCGACTGTATATAGTAGACTGTGATATCACGCTGGCAGAAGAAAAGCAATCTAATTTTGTTGCTGAAAATCACTGGTCAACAAAAATACACTTTGAAATTCTTTCCTTTCTCAAAATAGTTAAACCACTCTAATTTTAGGTCGAGAAAACTAATATATTAGATTTTGTTTATTAGCTTTAGTGTTTTAGATATAGCCTACTAACTTCAAATAGAATTAGTAAAAATACACTAAGATATTCTTTGCTTTCTCAAAATTGCTAAATTAACTTAATTTTGGGTCGAGAAAAATGAATGTGACATTAGATTATTTTGTTTAGTTGCCTAACTCTGGTTTTAAAGATACTAATCTCAAATAAAAGCGCTTAATCACGTGAACGGCTTCTCTTTGCTAGTAGCTTGTATTCCTATTCTGGGGCGTCTCTTGTCATTGTACAGAAGTAGTCCGCAAGCATAGAAACGTTCCATTTTCCCTGATACCTTCGTTCCATTTTCAAAATATCCTGATGCATTCGCTCTCCATGCCCATCATTCACTGCGCCGCAATTGTCAGGGAAGAAGAGTCCAGGTGAGAATGTAGGAAATGGATTTTGAGTTACATGTAGAGGTGACGCAAGCAAGAAGAGTTTGCCACGGAAAGCTGAGCGAACTTCCGGAAACGTTCGGGTGCACTCGACCTCGCTTAGATTCGATTGGCAGTTCTCAGTCGTCTGCTGGCTTGATGTTTCGAGCGAGATTTATCACAGCGCATGTAACGTAACGTAAACCTTGTTGCAGTCCTGCCATCTGTCCGCAGTATGCGGAAACCGAATCACGCAAGTGAAGTGGGTAGGCATTAGACACACACTAATTATAAAAAAAATTGAAGAAAACTGAATTGATTCCTGGATTCTAACTTAAATTATACAAACTGAAGAAATAAACTCAGTTGATGATCACCAGTACTCAAACAAGATATACAGAGACAATTTTAGAAAATATTAGCAACAACGACTCATTTCTTTATTCAGTTGCGCCAACATAATATCTATATTTCAAATTTCGCTAGTATTCATAAATATTACCCATGGCATCACTGTTGTACTCAGATGTGCCAACACAATCTCCAGACGTCAAATTTAATAAAAATGTATCTACAATTTAAATGGACAATGTCTGAGAACCAAGAGCTAACCCAAAGTTTTAAATATTACTTTCGGGTTTTTTTTTTTTTTTTTTTTGCATGATGAAATGAATAACAATTAGCTATTTTCAAATCGGAAAGATTTTCACGGTTTTCCAGGGAAATCGGCTGAAATATTATGCTAGGATACTGTCACTGTTAACTGCATTTGGGAATCCCTGAACTTTATTTTTCTCGCAAATTATGTAGCGATTTAACTACCCTTTAAAATTTATGGTCTTTGGCTCAGATTTAATGACAAGTAATTTTTCTTCGTATACCTTGTGTACTTTCAAGAATTTGACTCAGTAGCGGGAATTTTCATTCATAATTTCTTCTTTTAGACGAACTTTACCCCAAGACTATTTTTGATTTGACAAGTTTACCAGCTTTTTTCCTACTGTCTGGCCTTGTAATTTGAATGACAGAATTGTGAACTGGCAGGAGAAACGATTCGAGGGCTTCAAAAACAAAAATATATCTTTGTTCAACACTTCTTAGAAATTTCAACACATGCCAAAACATCTAGTAGTGAGAGCTGCTTTTTTCCTGTTTGCTGGTATGGAAGCTACTTGAAATCTGATGCAATTTACTGAGTCTTAAATGCATATCTCTCGCTTTTAGGTACGTGTTATGAGTGTTTCCTTTTAAGAATCGACATAAATGCAAATATTGGCTGTTGAATCAACTTCAGCAGTGTAAATATAGTCTTCTCAGAGATAGCCATAAAAGGTTAAAAAGGTCTTAAATACATAAATCTATATTTGAGAGTTGTAAAGTACTTTTATTTACAGTGCAACAAGTGTTATGTTAGTATTTACGTTCCTTTTTTAAAGAATGTTCGTATTTTTCCCTTTATATCGAAACCTTATGGCAAGCATATGTGAAAATGTGTTTACGTGTTTTATAGTTTATTTCGTAAGCAATAAAACGAAAATAAATAGCTGTTACTTTTTTGCTGACAACGTGTAAACAGCATGTTAAAGTTTCTATGCAGTGAGTGACAATTATATGATGAAACTGTGGATTAGTGAGAGCAGGGTGCGTTTTGTAGCGGACAATAGAGTGGATTCCCCCGTCTCTCAAAGTATGCCCACTTCTCTGCCGCGTCTGTGGCTACAGTGCTAGTGCACTGGCCTTCCATCCATGCGATTCGATCCCCGGTCAGGTCCAAGTGAAATTTGTGATGAACAAAACTTGTTACAGAGAATTAGATAGACATTGTTATTATCAGATAAGTTACTTGTATTACATTAATACAATTAATTTAATAGTCCGTCTACACTTATCAAATTCAAAAGCAATTAATTATGTCATTGATTAAAATTATAAATTGAGGCAAGCACTTTCGCCTTACCGGCTTCTTGAGGTCTCTCATTAACCACTTCCCTGATTAACCCGAGTTAACTCGGATTGCTAACTTGTATCAAAATTTATTAACCCGAGTTAACTCGTTTGAGTCCCATTTTCGCTGCTAAGGATTATATCCCGAATATATACGTTTCCATTCTTTCATTAACCTTTTCCTCAATAGATCGCTACAGAAGTTAGTTATATTGCTATATCTGGTGGTGTTTTTTGTACTTATTCCTTGCGAGTGGAATTCTATGCTCATATAGCATTCACACAGAGTAGTGAATATATGCTAGTTGGTTTTGGCAGTTTCGTTTGTATTTAGTGTTTTTTGTGCTGTTTTGTGTAAAGATGGATCAAGTTAGTTGTTCCGAAACTATATATTCCTGTAGAAGATTAGGAAAAGAAACATCGGTATCAGAAGACGAAGTTATAGACCAACAAACAAATTCAGATCAGTTTATGTCGCGTCTTTTCGACAGTGGTTTGAATAGAAGACATCTGGCACTATTTCTTCTGCACGTCCGAGGTCCCCATTCCCTGAAATTTTAACATTGTTTCTGATAACGATAATTCTCAATTTTTTTAATTATTCTTTAATAATGACCTCATCAATATTATATTCGATGAGACGATACGGCATGCGAATAAGTGTTCACAGAATGCTGAAAATAATTCGTGGCGGCCTACTACAGACTCTGAAATACCTGTACTTTTGGGCATAGTGATACTGCAGAACATTATTCACAAACCTGAAGAACAGATGTACTGGTACAAATATTCAATGACTGCTACACCATTCTTCCCAAAACGCTCTCATATAGAAGAGCAGGTACTACTGTCTGGAATGCAATGTGCCACTGTGCGTAATACCCTGCTTTCGAGTCTATCACACGACAAGCAACATTTAACGCCTTGATGACAGCACTGGTATTGTACCTCATAAATTAATCCATAAAAAAACATAAGTTGGTAAATAGTTCAGGAGAAAATCAAAGTGGGACAACTACCAGAGCTGGAATCAAGATGCACGAGATAACTCGGGAAAATAATTCAGGTATGAATGTATATCTATTTCATAGTGATTTTTTAGGTATGTAAGAAAATTAGTGATGTACAGTGATTCTGCAATATTAAATGATCTCTTTACGAAAATAAAAAAAAATATGACACTTTTTTTTCACAAAACTGGTAAAATATATAGTAAGGGAAGAGGTTAATATGATCTTGAACACATTACAAAATATCTGATATATAAAGCAGAAAGATATTTATCATTAACACAGTAGCAATTATTGGAAAATGCATAACACATTAAAACTTACGGAAAAATTCATTAAAACGTAAAATATTTAGTTAAAAAGCAGTACACTTTATCTAATTCTAAAGTATCATATATGAAATGTCTTTAATATGACATGCATTTTATAATCTTGTACAGTGTTATAATGTTGATAACACACGTTTTCTACATTCTAATAATTTTAGCTTCAGTGTTGGGTTTGTAGACTATAGAATAAGAGGCGGCATTTTTAAAATGCAGTATTATAGCAGTGTAGCAAGCTTATATAAAAACATGCATTTGCATGGAAATGGTACGGCCTGTCTGTATTTATGAGTTTTGTTACAATTTGTTAATTAAGCTTTTTATATTAAAGAATACTGTTGCGTAGTCCCCTGTGACGTCATCTACAGAGAAGATAGTAAGCAAGGGTGTCGAGTATATGTTCGAAAACAGTATATTATTTTTAATAAAATTAAAAATATGCATACCTACATAAATAGGCCTATATTACGTAATGTTACTCAACGGTAACTTGGGAACCGAGGTTTCATAAAAATTGTGACTAGTTGCAGGAAATGGGACCTAAAGTCGGATTTTTTGTGATTTCAAAAAGAGAATGAAATATTGAGCATTTAAAAAAAATTCATTGTTCTAGACGCTATAGTTTTTAATATATTGCTTATTGAATGTTAATATTGCATTATTTATCTATCTATCTATCTATCTATCTATCTATCTATCTATCTATCTATCTATCTATCTGTCTATCTGTCTATCTGTCTGTCTGTCTGTCTGTCTATTTATTTATGTCTATTAACAGGGCAAAGCCCCAATTACAATAGACAGTACAGATATTTGTTAAAAAAACATAGAATTGCATATACAGTAACATGAAAAAAGAGATGAAACAGATACAAGTGCAAGATACAAGTGTAATTACAAATTAAAAATAAAAAAAAAAACAAATAGATACTACCTAAATAAAGACACAGATATAGATAGAAATGAAAAATACCAAATAAAAATAAATTAAAAAGAGTTAAGTATAGATATCATAGCCAAAAGTGTAAAATGTAGCTATAATTGGCAAATTACTATGTACTTTTCGAGAAAAATACAATTAAAGTTTTCATTTGATTTCTTAGCAACTATAAGAAAGATTTAGGTATTTAAGAAGCACTGTATAAAACTACATCCTCGTTCAGTATGTCAAAAAAGCCTACAGGTAGCGCAAGATGTCAAAACATAGAAATGCAGTTTTTATACCGTAAATTCGTTATTTTGTTCTCCTGTAAAATTTCCTTTCACGACTTTCGGTCCCTTTTCGCGCAACGGATCACTTATATTTTTATTATAGATTCATTTATAGGCACTTTAACTGCGAGGTCATACCGCGACTTTCTGTAGGTCATCATTGAATAAATACTGCTATAATTGCAAATACTGCTCCTATTGACTTCGAATTTGTAATAAATACTTTTCCATGTTATTTTATGATCGAAGAAACCACTAAAACCTCGGGTTGAATTTGAACTCAGGACCTTCCAAATATGAAGCCACTGCCTTACTATTGAGTCACCTCGTTCGGTTTTTTGACAATAATATTGTGATAAACACATTTGTATAAATAATTTATAGCCCTAATACAAATCTTAATGCTGAACGCAGAAATAGAAGTGGAAGTGTGAAAATTGAGAATGCATAAAAGTAGAGCAGCGGTGACCAAAACTCGAGCTGCAGTGATTACATGCGACAGACAGCCTATGAAGTAAGGAGACGGAGGAAAAGGCACTTGGCATGAAAACTACAACCAGTGGTCGTTCCTGTACTAACATCTTGATCAATCCCGCGGATAAAAATTTTAAGCTTTGCCGTATCAGTAATGTCACTGCTGTCATCAAGAGCCAGTGAATAATTTACGATTTTTCTTGCTTCTTTTTTATCCTTCCTCTTGAATATAATCAGGAATTTTCTAAATTCTTCTCTCGGTACTTGGTAGAGAAATTTGTAGTTTTTCGAAATTAAAAACTTTTCATGGACAAGTTATTTAAGCTATTTTAATCATTACTCTTTTGAGAAATTCTGTTCTATTAAAAGGCTTTAGAGCACGATATATTTCAAACCCCATTAGGTAGCTGACTTCCTTACAGTTATTTATCTCATCTTTCTCTTCCTGGCTATGATTTAAAACATGTCAATTTCTGGCGTTTAACAGTTCGTTGGCACATAATATTGAATCAGTTTTTCTACAATATTATTATTAAATGAATAACAAATAAATAGTTACCCTCATCTAAAGATAGAGAAGATTAAAACTTAGATAAAATCTAAAAATGTTATCCTTCTATGGAAAAGATCTAAAAATATCAATATTCATACACGTACAGAAGAATTATAGAAACACATATTTAGTGGTCTGTAATAATAATAATACATTATTCAGCGTGGCAATTAATTGTTCTATATACTCCTACTTGAACCGTTGAGCAAAGTAAACATATTACATTTTGTCAGACAGAACAATAAAAAAGTTCTCCTTATTCTTTACGAAACCACCTCTTACTGCTTGTAGACACAGAGTTTGTAGAGCGACATGATACCGCCACTGCTTGCCTTCAGTGAATGAAACGCATATAGCAATGTACAGGAAACTCCTCGTACCCGTTTGAATGTCTGTGTTTGCACGATGTAATGACGACACTCGCTTTGGTCACCACTGAAATAGAGTGATTGAGCGAGCTTTCCCTGCCTCAGAGAGAATAATTCAGATTTTACTCTTTTGCTTCCACCCTTTCTCACAAATAATAGTATAAATGTTGTTCTTATTCCATATTTTATTATTACGTCCTTGTCATGACCTCTTTCCTGTTCTATTTCGAATTCGATCCGCAGTTGTAATATCATTCATCCAAACTTAATAAATCCCACCCAGTTCTACACTTACTGATGCAATTTTTATTTCGGAAAGGTTAGGCTACATGTTATGTCTCTATCTGAAATAGCATATTCTCCTGTTTTCCTTAGTAATTTAATTCCATATGCCACAACTCTTTTTAGCTTTGTAGTAAACATAATATGCTGTAGTAAATATGCAGTGACAAGTTGAACGTATGTTGCCCCGCTTAATCTACAGTCATCAACTACAGTGTAATGTTTACTTGCTGTAAGTGAACCCCCAAATGGAAACAGTCGTAAACAAGGAAAACAGAACATCAGGAAAAGGCTCTGTGCCTGTCAGGTATATGGCATTTTGCCTGACTGACGTGACGTTATTACGCAGTGAGTGTCTCCTAACGAAAGACAGAGTATTAAATGTCGTGCAAACATTTCTTTACTGACAGGCTTTACTGGCTGAGATATTACAATAGTGAGCTACTCGCACAGTGCTGAAAACTATTAGAACTTTAGATGTTGGAATTTTATACGATATAATTACTTGGAGTGGTGCTGAGGCGGTAAAGTGCTTTATCTCAAGTGTTTTTTTTTTTTCTTTATTGAAATGAATCTTTTATCTTATGCTTGTTACCGTGTCAGAGTTCGGCTTTGTTCATCTTTCAGGCACTCGTAATACCCAAGAAATCACATTCACAATATACGAACAAACATCCATGCCTGAGGAAAAACTCGAACATACGGTCGCCATGTCCATCCAGCGTTTAAGCCGCGAATTGAAATATAATTTACTTACTTACGGCTTTTAAGGAACCCGGAGATTCATTGCAGCCCTCACATAAACCATCGGTCCCTATCCTGTGCAAGATTAATCCAGTCTCCATCATCATAACCCTTACTTACTTACGTACTTACTTACAATGGCTTTAAGGAACCCGCAGGTTCATTGCCGCCCTCACATAATCCTGCCATCGGTCCCTACCCTGTGCAAGATTAATCCAGTCTCTGTCATATCCCTTACTTACTTACTTACTTACTTATAAATGGCTTTTAAGGAATCCGCAGGTTCAATGGCGCCCTCACATAAGCCTGCCATCAGTCCCTATTCTGTGTAAGATTAATCCAGTCTCTGTCATCATTTCCCACTCCCTCAAATCCATTGTAATATTATCCTCCCATCTACGTCTCGGCCTCCACAAAGGTCTTTTTTACCTCCGGCCTCCCAACTGACACTCTATATGCATTTCTGGATTCGCCCATACGTGCCCTGCCCATCTCAAATGTCTGGATTTAATGTTTCTGATTATGTCAGATGAAGAATACAATGCGTGCAGTTCTGCGTTGTGTAACTTTCTCCATTCTCCTGTAACTACTGTACATCCCTCTTAACCCCAAATATTTTCCTAAGAACCTTATTCTCAAACACCCTTAACTTCTGTTCCTCTCTCAAAGTGAGAGTCCAAGTTTCACAACCATACAGAACAACCGGTAATATAACTGTTTTATAAATTCAAACTTTCAGATTTTTTTTTTTGTGCTGTAATCGTGCCAGAGAATCAGTCCCATTCCTAGGGTTATTGTGTGGTTTCATAACAAGCTATTTTTTTACGATGATGGGTTGCTAGACCTGCGCCCAACTCTCAAGCTGGAGGACCACCTCTTATCGACTGTCTACGAAATATAATTTGCAATATTATTTATTTATTTATGTATTTATTTATATATATTTATTTATTTACTGTTTATTTAATCTTATTTTAAAGTGCACATACATATTGTCTATAAAGCACTAGGATAGAACGCTTCAGACCGCCCAACTTCAAATCAAGCGTGGAATGAGAACTGTCATTGGTTGAAAAGCAATTATACTGCTCTCCTCCTCTGCAATGTTTACATCTCCTGTCAGACATTATGGAACGAAGTATAGTCGTTCAAATTTAACTCAGGTTACTGCTGTAGACTTTTTAATGCAGCGGTCATCAAAACACTGCACGCTCGGGCTAGCGTCTCTTACCCGCGAAAAAGACGCTGCTCTAGAGTGCACTCGTAGCTGCTGGCGGGTATGCTGTCTCTCTATCGCTTGTGCACGACGGAGCAGAGTTCCATACCCTCTATGCACTCTACCCATTTCAGCGAGTGCTGACGACCACTGCTTTAGTATATTGAAATATTCATAATTATTGAAATACGTATGTCACTATTATCTGTTCATTTCGAACTGACGGCTCAAGTTCAGGCAATAGATTGCATTTACCATGTGTGCTTACCCAATCCCGGATCATTCTCCTCAACTAAAGTTAGCTAGGAGAGCCAGAATTACCAGTGCTTTAGTTTAGTGACTCATGCGTGGTTTGTATGTTTGTACGTGACCTTGATCCGCAGTTCTAAATGCACAGATAATAGTGTATTGATTGAGGCTAGTTGAGCGTAAGAGAAAGCCATGGCCTCAACTCTGCTAGCGGAAATAAATCATTCTACAAACATGTTACTTTTCACGCCAAAATTTCAGATTCAGCTTAGTCTCCAGTAAGTGCAAGGCAAATATATCTGTGTTAATGAACACAGTGTTGAAGCGTGCGGGCTATTCCATATGAAATCGATCAGTAAAAAATCTCGAATTTTTTATACTCTATTTTTTTCCCTATTTATACAAGATTCTGAGGAGAGTGCATTTGCAAAAATATACTATCGAAAGTCAAACGGTTTTCGTACTGTTGAGCGAGAAATTTAGCGTATTTTTATTAAAACAAGCCTCTTTCAGCGCTCAGAACTCTGGAACCGTTCACTGCAGAACATTGAACGGGAGCTCATTTTGAAGCTGACATTTGGTATGTTATGTTAAGAAGTAATCCTTATTTTTATTGTATACAGAGACAGATAATCTGATTTTACTTACTTTTATGCTTTTTGCCAATTTGTAAAAATGTAAAAAATATTGAGAAAAAACCTTGCATTATTAAGAGGGACTTCGGCATTGTTTGCTTAGTGGATCGGCAATAAGTTTCGAGGGTATTAAATAAATTATTTTCACACGCCCAGACTTGAACGGCGCAATACCGCACGCACTGGCCGATAGCTGAAGATAAGCGAGCGTTGGGCGTCATTTTACTCCTTTGTTTATGAAAACTTGTGATAAAGCTAGCCCAGTTATGCGCTACTAGACGAAACATCACGTGTTTGTCTCCTGGCCTTGTCTCGGCCAGCTCCCGTCTCACAGTCAGCTGGTTACTTCACGCGCGTACTATTTATTTTCTTTATTTGATATTTTCAATACTTTCTTATGAACGGTACACCAGTAAAAAATATGTTTATTTGTACTTTCAATGCGGAATCTAACCATATAAAATATAACCATATAAAAATATTTTTTTCGTGGGCAAAGGCGTCTTAATGAAGAAAAATCTAAATTTCTCTATTTCCATAAAAAGTAAAAAAAAAAAAAAAAACTGTTTACATGTCAATGTAAACTTTAATTTCTCAGCATCAAAATAAGCCACGATTTTGATCATTGGGTGAAAGGGTTTCGGAGCCATAACAGTTTAAAGTTGCTAATTTTATGAAAATACGATGAATTTAAATATTTTTAATTTAAACACTATGAAGTTCTGATGCCTCAAACTTTGCACAAAACATTGTATCACAGCTCTCTACGTACAAAAAAGTTTCATTGTATTTTGAAATTGCAAGGTTCATTTTCTCTATATTTCGATTTGATATGGAATAGCCCATGCTATCTGGAGGCACCCTAGTTTTCTCAGTCATTTCTCCCATTCCCCATTATCAATATCATCGTCTTCGTCTTAGTTGAATTATAGGAAACTGGATTAAATTGCCCATAGTAAAATCGCCAGTTTTGCAAGTTACATGTACTCTTAACATCGAATACATTATTTGTAGCGTCATCCTATGCGCGTCCACCTTTTATGTGATCTCCCTCACATACGATCAGTGGCGATTTCTCTTAAGGAGCACAGGAGCAGTGCACCACCTCTTCAAATAACACACGTTTTTAAATGTATATCAATTAGCTGCAGTAGAGTATGTGAGCGACATAATTCTTTATTATAATACTATGTAAAAATAACACTGCATGTGTACTGTTCTTGTTGACGCCTGGGACTTACGTTTACCGCTCGACACTTGCGACACACTGTTCCATTCGAGCATGCGCAGTAGTACTGTTTCACTGGCAGGCTTTGGAGCATGGCAGGGAGGCAGTACAGTGTGCGTAGGAGGGATTAGGAGCACTTTCAGATGTGTTCTCAAGCTCGTTCCATCATAAATGTTACAATGAATAGTGTGCAAAATCTTTTAAATGTGTAATTTTCTATAAGACCTTTACACGAAAAGATCAAAATAAAGATGTGTAGACCTACACATGAATTAAAATTATAAGTGACGAAGAACAGTAATAGAGAAGTGAGAAGAAAATTCAACATTCGGAATGAAATATGCGGCTGCAATATAAAAGACGGTGTATTTTGTTTTCCTTGCCTGTTGTTCGACGGCGAACATTAATTATTGACAAAAAAAGAACGTTTTATGAATTTTATTTATTTTTCTGTTTGAATTTATGACTGTGCGTAGTAAGTAAATAATTTTGATTATCGTTCTGCAGATATGATTGACTTGAAGCACATGAATGAAAGAATTAAAAAAAAAACACTATTCTTCAGCTGCACACATCAACAATAATGTTAAATTAGCAGTGTTGGGTCAAACAAACATACGGACACAATTGGATTCAATTGGATTGTTGCACTTCACAATGAAAAAGTTACCAAGAACAGATATGTGCGTGCGGTTTTGTGGAGCTTTTGAGTTGGCTTTAAGAGGTCACGAAGACTGAAACTCATCTTTAAACGCTAGTATTTTTCTTGGCCTCATCAATTTCAGTTCTGAATTAGACGCACTCTTAAGGAACATTTGGAAAGAGGAACAGTGTTTAAGAGCACATCGAACACTATACAGAACGAAGTCCTTCAAGCCATTTTGATATATGCCATGATGAGATTTCAAAGAAATAAAGAAAGCTGCTGACTTTTTAACAGTTAAGGCTGATGAGACGACTCGCGTATCGAATGTTTGTGAACGTGCGAACTGCGTTATAAAACGCAATATAGCGAAAAAAATATTATTTACGGTGTGCTGCAATAGAAATTGAACACTTTACTTTGCTATTACTGGACCTACATAGGAAACTGATTAACTGCAATTTCTTGACTAACAAAATTATGTAAAGCAATACCTACGTAACATATGTTAATAGTTATGTAGTAGTTAGTACCTATTATAATTATAATAATAATAATAATAATAATAATAATAATAATAATAATAATAATAATAATAGTAATAATATGATAATCATAATCATAATAAATATTTGTGCACCACCAGGATTATTTATCACCACACGCCACTGCGCTTACACCAAAGTTCATACAATATTACTAGGAACATTCCTTACAACATTTTTCTTTGCAATGGGCCGAAGGGCTTTGCGCAGCAGCTGTGATAACTTCCTCTGGCGAAGAGATTCAACGCGAAACGTATGTGCTACTTACAGACTTCAGACGACATTCCATTCACAAGTGAACATCAATTATTTCGCAATGGAATTGCAGTGGAAAGTTCTATTTACTGAGAGGAACAGATGATATCTCAAGAACCGTTTTTGGAATTACTGGTTCGTTACTCAAAGTATAATAAAACAGTGGGGCAGGGGGTCATAGGACACCGCAGAACTTAATCAGTAATTTTACATTCCGCCATGAATTATAAATTTTTAGCCTAGGATTGAAAACGGAAAAGAATATTGATAATAAAGACAGGCCTGTATTTACACATGAGCCACATAAGCCCGGATCCAGAGCGGCAAATTCGTACGAGCGACAAAATTTCGAGGTAAAAAAATCGAGCTGAAAATAAATTTTCTTTCACATGCGCAATGGCAGCGAGAATTTTATTTATGACAGGGATTTTTACGTACTGTTGTGTTATATTGTTTGTGGTGATCAGTATAACCCAGTGATGGGCCGCATGTGGATCTTGCACGTCAAGCATGCTCTGCTAAGATCAATAACTTTCCATATAAAATAGGAAAACCGACCTTAAAGAATATGCGCTGCGGGTTGCTGACGCCAGGGGTTACCTCGTACGGTTTACAATTTGGACATTATGCACTAACCTACTGTCAAAATTTCACGAGAGGATCCCTGCGAAGGGAGTATGGTCCTTGCGGGGTAAGAGGAGAGAGTAAGCCAGTAACTCCGCGTTCTTGAAGGAGCAGGTGGATTGGGGGTGATGTCATTGGCCGGCTGGGACAAACAAGACTCAGTCAATGGCCGGCTGGTTCCATGTTGGGAGTAAGTTATAAGAGTGGGGGAAAAGCTCGCATTTCTTGCGCGGATCTTCTCATGAAATGCGGACAGTAAGTAAGCCGTGTCAGACTTCAGTGCAGTCTAGGAAGTCGCGAGCACAAATGCTGCGGCAGGTAGGTACCTGGTCTGACGTAGGTGTGGAAAGTGTCTAGCGCGGAGGAGGGGGAGAAGGGTTATACATAACGTAAATATCACTATAAACTATGTACAAATAACTGTATAATGCTTGCACTAAGAACACTAATTATTTATAACTCGTAAAAATATCTTATAAAAAAGAAAAGAAAAAAAAACAAGGTAGCCTATAAACCAACAACAAAGTAAACAATTTTTTTTTCGTGAAATTATTAGGCACACAGAAATAAATCATTTTAACTTCCCTTCTGAACAATAAAACGTTACAATAAAATTTTTGTGAACATAAACTGATCTTTCTATAGTCATTACATAACTTACTTTAAGTTAAGACGTTAATTTTTATAAACTACTATTATTTAAAACATCAAATTTACGTAGGGCACAAATTAAAGAAAATAGCTTAAAACTGCACTAGACAGTGCTACTTTTGACCTTATGTGGTTTCCAGTTGTAAATTAAGTTTTTAGCTATAAATGAAGGCCATTAAGTTGACGTTGCTTCAGTAGGACGCTGTCTGTTTGCAGCAATGATCGTGGTGATGATTTTTTTTTTACTGCTGCTGCGTGTAGACGCTCCACAATATTTTTTATTCATTTATTTATCGTATTTGTTTATTTATTAATTTAATTGGGTATTTATTTATGTATGGCGGCCGGGTAGATCAGTTGGTAGAGCAGCTGGCTACGAACTGGAAGGTCCGGGGTTCGATCCCAGGTGGTGACAGGATTTTTTCTCGTTGCCAAACTTTCAGAACGGCCCTGAGGTTCACTCAGCCTCCTATAAAATTGAGTACCGGGTCCTTCCCGGGGATAAAAGGCAGTCAGAGCGTGGTACCGACCACACCACCTCATTCTAGTGCCGAGGTCATGGAAAGCATGGGGCTTTACCTCCATGCCCCCCAAGTGCCTTCATGGCATGTTACGGGGATACCTTTACCTTTTCCTTACCTTTTATTTATGTATTTAGGTATTTAATTATTTATTTATTTATTTATGCAATTGATTATTTAGTTATTTTTTAGTTATTTATTTTTATTTATTTACTTAATCGCATGTACAGTATTCTTCATCTGACATAATTAGGAACGTTTGAGATGGGCAGCGCATATAGCAAGTATGGGTGAATCCAAAAATGCTATAGTGTGTTAGTTGGAAGACCTGAGGGGGAAAAAACCTTTGGGGAGGTCGAGACGTAGGTGGGAGGATAATATTAAAATGAATTTGAGGGAGCTGGGATATGATGCTCAGGATAGGGACCGATGACGGGCTTATGTGAGGGCTGCAATGAACCTCCGGGTTCCTTAAAAGCCATTTGTATTTATTTATTTATTTAATCACATGTACAGTATTCTTCATCTGACATAATTAGGAACGTTTGAGATGGGCAGCGCATATAGCAAGTATGGGTGAATCCAAAAATGTTATAGTGTGTTAGTTGGAAGACCTGAGGGGAAAAAGACTTTTGGGGAGGCCGAGACGTAGATAGGAGGGTAATATTAAAATGAACTTGAGGGAGATGGGATATGATGCTCAGGATAGGGACCGATGACGGGCTTATGTGAGGGCGACAATGAACCTCCGGGTTCCTTAAAAGTCATTTGTGTTTATTTATTTATTTATTTATTTATTTATTTAATCACATGTACAGTATTCTTCATCTGACATAATTAGGAACGTTTGAGATGGGCAGCGCATATAACAAGTATGGGTAAATCCAAAAATGCTGTAGTGTGTTAGTTAGAAGACCTGAAGGGAAAAAGACCTTTGGGGAATCCGAGACGTAGATAGGAGGATAATATTAAAATGAATTTGAGGGAGATGGGATATGATGCTCAGGATAGGGACCGATGACGGGCTTATGTGAGGGCGACAATGAACCTCCGGGTTCCTTAAAAGTCATTTGTATTTATTTATTTATTTATTTATTTATTTATTTATTTATTTATTTAATCACATGTACAGTATTCTTCATCTGACATAATCAGGAACGTTTGAGATGGGTAGCGCATATAGCAAGTATAGGTGAATCCAAAAATGCTATAGTGTGTTAGTTGAAAGATCTGAGGGAAAAAGACCTTTGGGGAAGCCGAGACGTAGATGAGAGGATAATATTAAAATGAATTTGAGGGAGATGGGATATGATGCTCAGGATAGGGACCGATGACGGGCTTATGTGAGGGCGGCAATGAACCTCCGGGTTCCTTAAAAGTCATGTGTAAGTATTTATTTATTTCACACGTCATAAAAACTAAAGTTTTGTAGAACTCCGGTAAATGTTATTTGTTGTACTACGTACTTGTCGTTTTTGCAACTTCTCACTGAATTTCCGTTGCTCTGTATTTTTAAATGCCGTGAATTTCGCAGCTGTTAATTTGCACATACGGACACATAGCGGCGCCGGAGCTGGGTCCTTGCTTCAAGGCATCCAGATCGCTGCGTTGTGAGTCACCTCGTTGTGACCGCCGCACCGAATTCCGTATTGTTAGCGAGCAGGGAGGGCTCCATGTGCAGAAGAATGCGGCTCCGTCACGAATCCCCCCGACTGGTGGTCTCCCAGGTGCCAGCTTGTCTGGCCGCTCTGCCCCGGCCCTCCGGGCGCTTCGCAGCAGTTTGAAGGCCTCCATCATCATCATCATGATCATCATAATCATCATCATCCATCTTGCTCTAGCTGGAGTTGAATGAGATGAGGAAGGGAGGCAGAAGAAGTGGTCATCCTGCCGCAACAACGCGGTGTTCCTGCAAGATGGGCATAAAGCGTATTGCTGTATAGTTTTTGAATGTTCCAACAAGTGTAAAGTTTTATGTCTCGTAATAATGCTTCTCTTGTAAACAGAGAAGTGAAGAAATGCGACTGTAAAGACGCCATATGATTGGTTGTTGTAAGGGATAAGCACGTTCTTGAACAAATGTTATTAATCTATTTTCCAAGTGATGGAAGTGATCTATAAAAAAAAGTCAGTGCCACCAAATTTAAAAGTCTCTACTGTGCAACAATGCAGTTTCTTTAATAATAATAATAATAATAATAATAATAATAATAATAATAATAATAGTTTTATTTTCCCTGGCAGAGTTAAGGCCATCAGGCCTTCTCTTACACTCAACCAGGATCAAATCACATACAGAAAAATACATACCGCTATACAAGTATTAACTTATAATAATAATAATAATAATAATAATAATAATAATAATAATAATAATAATAATAAAGAGAGATTGAATACATATACACAATGAGTATTAACTTAAAAATGATAATAATAAAAATAAATATAATAATAAGAAAAGAGATTGAATACATAATCACAATCATCATCATCTTTATCATGGTTTACGTATTTCCTTCAACGTGAAACGGAAATGAGCTAGTACCTCACAATATTCTAATGACCACCTCTGTGGTATAGGGGTTAGCATGCTGGTCTCTTACGCAGAGGGCCCGGGTTCGATTCTCGGTTGGGTTGAATTTCCTGGTTGAGGCTTTTCAGAGTTTTCCCTCAGGTGTAAGGCAAATGTCAGGAAATTCGGACCACAACTTCCCTGAATATCACCGACTTCATTCATCGGCAATATCATATTCATAACAAATCAGTAAACATCTACAGATGCCATCTAGTTCACAACAATAGAACCAGTACTCAACAATAGTACACAGGCCTTCGGATTTCACCTAAAAGATTAACTTGCGATATGACCAGAGATGTTACAGCTGGTATAAATAACAGATTATATATATTCTGACGTCACTTGCTTAGCAACGGATCAGACCCTTGCAATTTGTATGTTGTTTGAAAGAGGGATCGACTTAATTTCTTGTATGAATGATATTTCTTATGTATCTTATCATAGACCCAACAAACAATTAGTGACGGGGGATGTAGGCCTATAGGATCCCTGTAAATCACCGAATGATAATCGCTTTGTAGTCTCTTGTGTAAAGATATCTAATCTGACAAAGATTCTCTACACCTATTTATTAGACTTCGAAAATGTAACAAGATGACGGGGACGGTTAAAATAATTTTTTTAATTTTACTAATTTTAATTATAATTATTCATAAATATTATACGTATTGTGTAGTTTTGTGTTTAATTAAACTTCAACAAATTTGAAATGAAGTCTACAGATATTCATTCATCCATAATGTTCTGCCCAAGGGCAAGTCTTTCACTGCAAACCCAGCCGTCTCCAATCTTTCCCATTTTCCACCTTCCTCTTAGTCCCCGCATATGATCCCTGTATCTTAATGTTGTCTATCATCTGATACTTTCTTCTGCCCTGAACATATCTTCCGTTCACCATTCTTTCCATTGCATCCTTCAGTAGACAGTTTCTTTTTAGGCACTGGTGTATACAGAGTGTAAAAAGATATATGTTACAAGGCTCGGTGTTAGGTTTTTTAATTGGGTTATTTTACGACGCTGTATCAGCATCTCAGGTTATTTAGCGTCTGAATGAAATTAAGGTGATAATGCCGGTGAAATGAGTCCGGGGTCCAGCACCGAAAGTTACCCAGCATTTGCTCATATTGGGTTGAGGGAAAACCCCGGAAAAAAACCTCAACCAGGTAACTTGTCCCGACCGGGATTCGAACCCGTGCCACCTGGTTTCGCAGCCAGACGCGCTGACCGTTACTCCACAGGTGTGGACTCGGTGTTAGGTAGATGGGTACCATGTGATCATATTTTGTTAAGAAACCCATGTCCAGAAACGCATCGTTTACGTGCTAGCGTCTCTGTAATGTGGATGAGAATGTAGGCAGTACGGATCGCAAAAGCTAGGAAATAAGTAAAAAAGATAATTGAAATACTGTAAACAGCATTTTAATCAAGTATGGAAGCTGCTTAAAATGGATGCCACCAACTTCGATACATTTTGTGCATCTCCCGGTTATGTCATGTCGAACTCTTGGAAAGATTCCCGGCATATCTCGGATGACTCCAGCTGCTACTTGAATTCGTGCCACAAGATCTTGTTGTGTCTCTACGGGAGTCTCGTACACCAGGCTTTTCATGTACTCCCAGAGAAAGAAATCCAATTGTGTCAGGTCAGGTGAGCGAGGGGACCAGGCTATTGGGCCTCCACGTCCAATCCATCTGTTGCCAAAGATGTCATTCAAGTGGCCACGTATCTCATGATCGAAGTATGCAGGAATCAGTCGGAAGACGTCCACTCTGAAGAAAGAGCTGTATGAGGGGTTCACAACCAGAGTGGACCAAGTCCATCTGGAATAGTTCTGAGATACTGAGTCTTAAAGTTCCTGGCTCACGCTTAGCAACCTTCACCTTCCATAGGAAATGCTGCCCTCTGTGGAGTAACAAATGAGTTATGGACTTTGTTTGTTATGGCAATGAATAAATCTAAGTTTTCTTCATCCGAGATTGTATTAATCCACAAACTGATCACTGGTGGACTTGGTCCACTCTGGTTGTGAGCCCCTCATTTACGAACCTACTATTCCCTATTACACCCGGAAATACCAACTCAGTTCATTTCAAGTTAACAGATTGGTCGGTGCACGAGGAACGATAACCAAGCATTTTGAGAGTTTCTGTGAAGATTTCAATATTGACAAGTATGTATTTCTCTCCTTTTACTGAAATGTTCAGTTTACATCCTGCGGAATCATTTATACACATCTTAAGAGCTTATATTGATAGCTTACATTGATTTAATGGCGGATTAACCTGTGTTCTATTTACATTTATTTTTTCTTTTTATACTTTTCTATTGTTTCTTTGTATACTTTGTTTCGAAAGCCAGTCACCTTTTGGGGAAAGTTAATGAATTATTATTATGATGGGGGAAGAGAGTTGGTGAAATTATAACAAAATCCAGTAAAATCCTGTCCTGACATTGATCAATATTTCCACTTAAACTGGTATGGGTTTGTATTCGGTTATCCGTTTTCTTTACTAACCCTTAATGTATTGCAGGTGTAGTATATTTCTGTCTTTGGATTATTGTACAGTATATAATAGACTTTCAGCACGAAATTTACTTTCCTTAGTTGTCACGACTAGGCATATTGGCCCCCGAAAGAGTAATTCTTCCTTCTTACGTGACTTAACAGCTACTGCAATATACAGTATGTGGCGTGATTCTTTTGCCTATATTCCTGAAGATATCACTGAGTTGCCCTGAAATATTACAAAGCCTCTGCACAACACACGATTAAGACGCTCAAGAACAATACCACAAATCAGCCATGTTTGAGAGCCTAGTACATGTGAAAGCGAATTGTTTGCCAACATGAATTTCTGCCTGATGATGAGTCAGAAGGTCAAACTCCTGCCATTTCACGCAAGAGCCTTGGACTTGATAGAATTACATCAATCAGAGACATTCGCTGTGAAGGATAAAGGACTGGGCAGTGTGCAATAGTTCCGCGCTGCCACTGTGTCTTGTTTCTGCAGGAACGCTTTTCAGTAGAACAAAGCTCATAACTACAGTAGAGCGTCTCGTTTAGGCGCAGTGAAAATGTAAACAAAGTGCAGGCAACGTGTGGGGGGAGGACGAGCCGTACGATAAACACGAGGGATGCACAAGTTGTTAGTTACAACATATATGGCTGAGCAATAATTGAAATTATATTTTCCAAAAACACACAAAAGAAAAGAAAACAAATTGCATAACAGTATCATATACACATTTTAACAAACAAGCAATAAAATTGTAACGTTGCAATAATTCAATATACTCGTAATAAATCAAATTTTGCTACTTATATGATGTTGCTTTCAAGCAGCATTTTTAGGGTCATGAATTTCATTTTCTGTATAACTAACAGTACACACCTGTGGAGTAACGGCTAGCGCGTCTGGCCGCGAAACCAGGTGGCCCGGGATCGATTCCCGGTCGGGGCAGATTACCTGGTTGAGGTTTTTCCGGGGTTTTCCCTCAGCCCAATATTTCAAATGCTGGGTAACTTTCGATGCTGGACTCATTTCACCGGCATTATCACCTTCATCTCATTTAGACGCTAAATAACCTGAGATGTTGATAAAGCGTCGTAAAATAACTTGCTAAAATAAAATAATAAAGTATAACTAAAATAATATCACCGTCTTCTATGGCCGAATTTACAAAACTACAATATACTGATCTGAAGTGACAACATTATTTCCTAAACATAATTATCTCTTCTCACCTGGTTGGCGAGTTGGTATAGCGCTGGCCTTCTATGCCTAAGGTTGCGGGTTCGATCCCGGGCCAGGTCGATGGCATTTAAGTGTGTTTAAATGCGACAGGCTCATGTCAGTAGATTTATTGGCATGTAAAAGAACTCCTGCGGGACAAAATTCCGGCACATCCGGCGACGCTGATATAACCTCTGCAGTTGCGAGCGTCGTTAAATAAAACATAACATTATCTCTTCTCAAAGTTCAATTTATTCAGGTACAGTTCAGATCAATATACTGAGTTACTAATACTGTAGTTCATATCCACTTCATGTGCAAATATCGTCCTAATTTTTCCCCCGGTAGTTATAATTTAAAGAAATGCTCTATTGATATACGTACCAGGTGTTTCAGACCACCCGTATCAGGCTTTTTTCTCTATACGGTACTGGTTGTTCATAAAAAAAATTGATAACCGAAACCTATGTAAAGAAACACAGTCTAGTATATACAGTCACGAAGCTTGAGTTGTGAGGGTGCTAGGAACAATAGACTGTGCCGGTACTATTTCGCATTGTCTGTAATGAGGCGATATTAGCGATCCTAGTGGTTATCAATTATCTATGGATGCATATTTACTACGTATTGAACTTCGTGACTGTATATACTAGACTGTGATAGTACCATTTCCCATAACAAACCGGAAGTAGTCTTCGTTCATGCTCTTTTGCCATTGCACAGAATTCATACCCAAACAGAAACTTCGAAAATGCTGTGATTTGTTTATAGAATTTTAAAAAGAGTGTCGTTGCATCTTATACTTATAATAATTATAAATGTTCCACCCAGGTAATAATATCTATCACATGAAGATTATCTCTATTTTTAGATATTACATAGCTAGTAAGCCAAAGTATTAAATTTATTTATATGTCAGCTCATACGTCGTCTCTTTATTTCCATACCGTCCATCCTGCCACATAATACTGTAAATGGAGCTTTTTTCAGCTGCAGTTCTTTTCTAGAGATATTAGCATTCTGAAATGACTTTACCTACGAGGGACATTGCAGAGAAACATGAATCCTAAAACATCTCGTAACAACATAACATGTAGATTTCAAAGAACTACAAACCACTCTTTTTCTTGTTTTCCTTCCTTCATAGGAAAAGAGAAGGTAGCACTATGAGGTCATCTTCTGAGTATGCCTCAGTTTCTTTTAACTGCGTATCAACAATAAATTGATGAGAGGCTTACTAAGATTTGACACTGGGAAGTAATGAATTTACTATACATGAAATAAAATTTCTCTTAATAAAATTTTTGTAGCCTATTGACTCTCTCTCATAATTCTTTACTTTAAACCATATAGAGTCGCGCAATTCCACGATTAAGAATTGAACTAGTCATCATGCATAGCTGTTCGATAGGAGATGTTTATTGTGTTCGCTAAAGTTCTCTCGTAAACTTTTGAATCGCGTCCGTTGAGCACAACTGTAATCACTAAATTTTGCACCAATATAATTGGGTTATATCCCAAATCTCTCCGCAGAAGACATATGTCACTGTTGATTGTGATTCGTCCGTCGGATGGGGACGTTAAGCCTGGCGGCCCTCTTGGTGCTATTCGACAGGAGTGGGATACGTGCCGGAACCGGGCTTCCCCTTCTCCCTTCCTCATAACTTCCCACAGATGCACATCATGCACAGTGTGGCCCGCCGAAGAGGTGTGCAACATGAAAAATGTCACAGTCCTGCCATCTATCCGCAATATGCGAAACACGAATCACGTAAGTGAAGTGAGTAGGCATTGGATACACATACAAACGTTTTAATCGCACTGCGTCATCGGTAGTCTAATGATTATCATGCTTTCATACAGTCAGAGGTTCACCGCCAGTGAGTGATTGATTTGTTAGGAAACCTGTTATTGTACATTCTTCAACATGGACGGTCAATATTATATGAGAACTACTAATAACTTATCTGCCATTATGCTGTTTAGGCCTGATCTTTTATAATTACGTAGTCTGTCGGTTCTTGTGTAATACATAAAGAGACATTTTTTTAAATGCATAAAAAATAAAAGACATGGTTTGAACACGTGAAAGAATATTGAACAGTGGTTTATCATAAAATAGTTTTAGTCCTGTAATAGATTCAAGAAGATAGAAACTACATGAAACAAAATTGATTTGGTTGCAGAACTTGTAGAGGACTGTGGAGAAAAGGTGAATGATTGCTGATAATTGGCTGGACGGACAGCTGTGGGGGAGGTAATTTAATTAACAGTTTTTCGTAAGCTTTGTTCGTTTTACTGACCCATGTAGTTTTCATATGATTTTTTGCAACATCAACCATCCTACTGATAACTTTATGGTAAGTTTTCAGTATAGAAAATTGGTTTAATTTTTCACACCAACGACATCACACAGTCCACTGATAACCTTACTGTAAATCCAAAAAACTGGCTTCATTTTTCTTGACAAAGTCATGATAAGGTAACCTAAAATAACTTCATATTTATGTATTTCAGATTAACCTATATTCAAAAGCTAAAACTGAAATTTAATATCGCTGTCAATTTATTAAAGATGTTAATTCACTACATTATGCAGATGTTTAATGAGTAGAACGTAATTATCAGACTAAATTATACAAAACGTTTTAGGGGTCAGCCAAACTGGAATAGCCTATGAGTTTCAACGTGTTCGTGACACTGAAAAGACTATTACAGGCGACTCAGGTGGATATCTGAGGCTACTGTAAACCGTCACGAGAGGTATGATATTAGGTCTTGATGGCTGGAGAGGATTGTGTGATGCGGCGAATGGTGGAGTCGGCTTAACCGATCAGTAACAGCTGCTCAAAAAGCCTACTTGGGCTCAGTTCTTAGAAGTAATCTGACACTCGGGGAGGGTGAAATTAAACGCAGAATAAATATGGGAAATACCTGTTATTATTCGGTTTGAAAGCTTTTGTCATCCAGTCTACACTCAAAAAAGCTGAAAGTTAGAATTTACAAAACAATTTTATTACCGGTTGTTCTCTATGTTGTGAAACTTGGACTCTCACTTTGAAAGAGGAACAGAGGTTAAGGGTGTTTGAGAATTAGGAAAATATTTGGGGCTAAGAGGGATGAAGTTACAGGAGAGTGGAAACAGTTACGCAACGCAGAACTGCACGCATTATTCTTCACATAATTACGAACATTAAATACAGAGGTTTGAGATGGGCAGGGCATGTAGCACGTATGGGCGAATCCAGAAATGTATATAGAGTGTTAGTTGAGAGACCGGAAGGAAAAAGATCTTTTTTAGGAGGCCGGAACGTAGAAGGCAGGATAATATTAAAATGGATTTGAGGGAGGTGGGATATGATTGCAGAGACTGGATTAATCTTGCACAGGATAGAGACCGATGGCGGGCTTAAGTGAGGGCGGCAATGAACCTTCGGGTTCCTTAAAAGCCATAAGTAAGTAAGTATAATTGCAAAATGTAATTTTCTATATTATTATCTTTGGTTAAAAGAATTAGAATGTAATGCTCACAGATGGGACCAAAATTGGACATGGCAAAAATTGGGGAAATAAAATTTATATATAAGAGGAGCAATAAGATAGCAAGACGATGATTTAATTAAGTTACGGTCGTTAATTAATTATAGAGAAATGAAAATATTATGGGAACAAGAAGAATATACAGGAGTTGACCCCAAGGAAGAAAGGATAGGTTTAGCACGGTGACTATTAGGATTAAGAAAGTTAAGAAACAATGTTTGTCCCTTCTGCAGCCAGAAAGGAGAAGCGGTGCACATATTGTTATTATGTCTAGATACTCATAATTTAATAAAATTACTTTTAGAAGAGTATATTCTGAAACTGAACAATAGAACAGTGTAAAAGAAATTATGCAAAACTGCAAGTGAAAATAATTAAAGAAATAGGTTAATTCCTGTTTATAGTTGAGATGAAATGAAAGAGAAAGTCAAGTTATAAACTTTGGATTGCTGTAAGTTATAAATAAAACGTTAGAAGTTACGTTTAGAATTTTGAAGACAATTTATTGCGTTCAAAGAAAAACCATGTAAAACGATGAACTTCCATTGAAAAGGAAGATATAGCTAGAGTTCATACTTGCAGTGAATAAAATCGAAGTTAAAAGAAATTCAGTGTTAAATATAAGTCTGAAAAGGTGAAAAATTTGCAGGGTAATTTACTATCTCATAAGATAAGAATAAATCACTAAATAGTTACAATTAGCAGCATCGATTCTCAGGATAAAGGCGGAAAATGTTTGGATTAAAGCATCTATGGAACCTTTATTTTAAATTTGAAACTTAGTTTTGTTTTATAAGGTAAAGGTGAATGCATAGAGTTACCATCCGTCCGGCAAAAGGAGGACATGGGCTCTTTTTTAATCATTTTATCCTGTCCGACAGACATTTAAAAAGAATTCGAAATGTCCGGCATTTCGCATTTCAATTTCATTATCCCAAGTCACAATGGTGATATTGAGAGAATATTTTTCCTAATATCTGCTCAATGGACAAAAGAACGAAATCGCATGCTAACGGAGACAGTCAGAGGTATCACCATGGTAAAATATAATTTTAAGGACATGTCCTGTAAACAATTTCATAGTTATTTGCTACAAGATAGAAGTTTGTCTCTTCAGGCTTTTCTACACAAAGAACAGATGTAATAATGATCCAGCAACTAGTGAGAAAACTAACTAAAGTGAGCCATTATTTTCATCTTTAATTTTGTTCATATCAATTTTTAAAAAGTCCTCATTTTTTCAGCAATGTCCTCTTATTTTAGATTCCATGTCGTCCTATAGGATTTCCCCTATGAAAGCATCCCTTTTACGCTCCTTGAACGCGCATGGAAAACGTGGAGGTACGGTCCCTGCTTTCATGATCTCGGCGTTAGAATGAGGTGATGTGGACAGCGAATAGTTTTGTCCGTTGTGCTAGAGTTGGCAACGGGAAAAATCCCGTCACTAGCTTGGATTTAACACAGAATTTTTCAGACTGTAGTGAAGTTATTTATTCTACCAACTGTGCTATTCGGCCGCCAAAATTAAGATGTAGTTAAGTGAAACGGGAAATACAGTTCCTGCAATATGCACCAAGACATATGCTAACTAATATTCTTAGCGCTTTAGTTGACTGTCGATTGTCGAACGAGGTATAAGCAGCAATGTATGTTGCTTTTGCAAATAATGAGCATTCTAGCAGATTTGGAAGTGATGATCGAGTTTATATTCTGCAGAGAGAGCTGGAATGAGGAAGTGAATACTGCGTGAGTCATCCAGTTATCAGCATAATCAGTTGGACTACACAATGGGGAGCCGTCATGACATCCTATTTGACAATTGCTGCAATGATCTGTTTGACGCTGTGCCCAGAGGAGTGAGTGCTCGCGGACTCGGCTAGCGACGTCACTGAGAGGAAACCCCTGCCCTGCACGGAAACATGGCATGGGTTCGATTTACTCCTTATATTGATGTGGTCGCAGTGATTCTTATGGTTTGGCCACCTGTGGCCGTAAGTAATGTTCTTTCGACGAAGTTTTAGATATTGGCAGAAATTTTCATCGCTATGGCACATTAGTCACGTTTTCAGTCATAAACTCAAGTACATGACATGGAAAGTGAATATTGTGTCCCTCTGAATCTAGATCTGTCCTTTATTGTGTAGGCTACTGCTTTGTGTTTTGTAATGAGAAAAGTTAGGGTGAAAATAAAAGTAAAAAGACTATGATAATCATAAAGACAGAACAACAATATTGTTATATAGCATACAAGTAGGCCTATAGACCTACATATTCACAAATTATATTAGTATGTGAATATTTTTCTTATACGTACAGTATATTCATTTCTTACAAAGGTTAAGTAAGAAAAACAAAGGAATTGAAAAGAAGAAGAAAACAGAGAAAAGTGAGAAAAAGAGAAGAAACCAAAGGAAAAGGAAGAAAGGAAAAGAAAAGGAAAGGAAACGACTTGGAGGAAAGAACAAGAAAATCAAAGAAAGGGAGGAAAGGAAAAGAAAACCAAAGAAAAAGAAAGAGAGGAAAAGAAAACCAGAAAAAAAGGAGGATAGGAATAGAAAACTAAAAAAATGAAAAAGGGAAAGAAAACTAAATGAAGTGGAAGAAGGGTAAAGCAAATTAAAGGAAAATGAGGAAATGATACGAAAATCAAAGAAAATATAAACCAAAGAAAAGATAGGAAAGAAAAAGAAAATTGAAGGAGAGGGGAGAAAGGAAAAGGAAAGGACGGAAATGAAAAGAAAATTAAAAGAAAGGGAGGATATGGAAAGAAAACTTAAGCAAGACTGAAGAAAGGAAAAGAAAACCAAATAAAAATGAGGAAAGGAAAAGAAAACGTAAGAAACAAAGGAAAGAAAAAGAAAATCAAAGAGAAGGAAAGAAAGGAAAAGAAAATCAAAGAGAAGGAAAGAAAGGAAAAGAAAACCAAAGAAAAATAAGGCAAGGCAAAGAAAACCTAAGAAAAATGAGGAAAGGAAAAGAAACCCTAAAAAAAAGGAAAGAAAAAGAAAATCAAAGAGAAAAATGAGGAAAGGTAAAGAAAACCTAAGAAAAATGAAGAAAGGAAAAGAAAACCTAAGAAACGAAAAAGAGAATCAAAGAGAAGGGAAGAAAGGAAAAGGAAACCAAAGAAAAATGAGGAAAGCAAAAGAAAACCTAAGAAAAATGAGGAAAGCAAAAGAAAACCTAAGAAAAGAAGGAAAGAAAAAGAAAATCAAAGAGAAGGGAAGAAAGAAAAAGAAAGCTAAAGAAATGGAAGGGAAGGAAAACGAAGTGAAAGGAGGAAAGAAAAAGAAACCCTAAGGAAATGGAAAAGAGAGAAAGAGAATGAACAGGTAGGAAAAGAAAACCAAAGAAAAGGGAGGAAAGGAAAAGGAAGCCAAAGAAACGATAAAATTCACAGAAAATAGGAATATGTGAAAAAAAGGAAAAGTGAAGGATAGATAAGAAATTGGAAAAAATAAACAAGAGAAAATGGTGAGGCACATGGAAGAGGATGAATGGAAAAGAAAATAAAAGTGAAGGGAAGAAGAATGGTTCGAAGGAAATTAATAAAAGAGAGAAGAGAATGAAAAATTTTGTGTAAGTTAATGTGGGATATTTTTGTCGTATGAATACCGAGGAGTAAGTCTTAATAGCTACACCACAGTTTTTTCACATTATATTCTGCCCCGATGTCAAAACGATTCTGATTATGAAGAAGCGCATGAAAAAGGGGAGTATTCCAAGAAAAGTGATCCCAACACTGTCTTCATCTGCTAACTACTCTACTTGATTAATCTCGCCGGATTTAACCACTGACCACAATCATGGAAAATTGGAGCTATTGTACTTCGAGAAAACAAATTTACAGTAAAGAAGAAGTATCAACAGATCTCAGATTCGTATTACGAGATGATTCACAGAGCAGCGTAAGTCAGAACGACACCATGTCCCTTGTGCCCATCTTGCAGCCGCAGCCCCGCTTGAAGGTCTTTCTCAACTCGCCTCACCTCCATAATCAAACCCGCGGTTGCCTGGCCATGTGGTCGTCCATCTTGATCTCTCGCCGCTGGAAACTGAATGATCGAGATGACGTAATAACCAGGGTGACCAAACGGAGGCACGTTCTCACGATTATTGTGTGCGCAAGGGTTTCAACATGCGGCTCGCGTTCGGAGGGCCCGTCACTGATCAAGTTACGCCGTATAAATAATGTGCTATGTAACAGAGACCGCCTTCAGAACTGTAAAGGCCTGCTCCAACTTAACGGAATCGAACCGAATCGAATCGAAACGAAACATCTGCAGCCGCTCACATCTAGTGGAATTGAACCCAACCGATTCGGGTTGCAGTTTAAAATGGATATCATAATAACTTTAGCACAGTTATATGAAGAGGCGGAAAAGAAGAAACAAATATTCAAAGCAAGTAAAGGAATTACTGTATTTATGAGATTTTTTAAATATAGGCTATACATATGGAGAATTTTCCACTTTATTTCACTATCTTCTGAGAGATGAAACAAAGTTCCTTTCTTTCGCGCTTCTTTGGGTTCTATTTTTTACTTGATGGTTCGATTATTTTACTTATTTCGCTTCACTCATTATCACGGGCATAATTATTACTAGAGACCGGATTTTAAAGGGAAAAATTTTCTTCAAAAAAGGGAAAGTTACAGCCAAAAAAAAAAGGGACTTGAAAAAGGACTATATTACTCCCCAAAACACACTTTAGCACATTCATGGAAATACATGGCACACACAACCTTACATTTATCTCTTCACAACATAAGGAAAATGTATTTGATATAGTCAAAAAAGGATTTCAAAAAGGACTATATTACTCCCTCATAAGGGTGTTATTTTAATTGAAAACACACTTCAGCACATTCATGGATACACATAGCACACACAAGCTTATATTTATCGCTTCACAACATAAGGAAGGTGTTGTATTTGACCACATTCAACATTTCAATATGTTTCAGTATGATTCTGCCTCTTTGAATGCAGAATGTCTTTATAAACAGAAAATGACCGCTGAACATCAAGTGAAACCAGAGGTGAAAATTTTCTTTTTATCCTGAACTCTAAATCAGCACACTTCACTATTTTTTCAATGTCTGGAATCAGAAGAAGAACGATATTTATTTTCGCTTGCTCAGAAAGTTATAGGTCTATCGGGAAAATATAGAAAAATTATCTAAATGTTTGCGATATTCTGTCAAGAAGGACCAAAATAAGAGATTTTTAAAAAGGGGGGAGGGAATATGGACTAAAAGGGGGGGAAGGAAGTCAAAAACCACATAATTTGGTCGGTGGAGGATGGTACATCGTAATTAATTATTTTATGTTTTGTGTTAAAATAAAAAAGGGATTCCCTTTAAAATCCGGTCTCTAATTATTACATAATATGTTTGTGTTTTGTCTGACAATAGCGAATAATTCTGCACAATATTTATCACTTTTTCTTCGTTCATATTATTCAATAAAATTGTAATTTTCTGTTTACGTAGGGGATGTTGTTGTACATTGAACATAGTGTACCTTTGGATATTTTTTGTTTCTAATTTTTGCTGCGACCTAGAGGACTCAAACTGCAGTAGATTTTAGAGAAAGCCGCTAAGTAGCTCTGGTCATAGTTTCGTTTTGATTTATTGCAAAATGTAAGTTCTGAGAACAAAATAATTTTTTAGTATCAAAAGTAAATATTTCGTTCATTGTTATATGTTTTCTAACACGAGACCAAATTGTATTTGTGACTATCAATCAAGTACGGTGTGTTCCCTGTGTTCATCTGGTGAGTAATGACATATGTTAATTTCTCTGATTTATTCGAACATCTAGTTTTGGCAGCCATATTTGTTTAAACGTGCACCCTCTTGTACCTTTGAACACAAAACATCTTGCACCATGGAACATACACGATACTACCGGTTTTTGTTTTTGCTTTATTAAATTTCTTAATGGAAAGCTACTTAAATTTGAAAGCAATCGTTCGAGAATTACAATTGACATGAGAAAGAATCAAAGAAAGTACAGTACCTTGTTATGTAGACAAAGATAGGAAAAATCATCCCATAGGCCTATTACCACGCGTTCGATGTTATATGTCGCCACTGTCGTTGTATACGTGACATCGTAGGCGATTACGGAGCGCGAGGCAGTGAGGAAAACAAAGCATTCGTGGACGGACATAACGCACTCGGCTAGTTCGTGGAATCAACACCGGTCAATTTACAACGGACGTGTCGTAGCTCTAATGTAAACTTGCAGTTTTGTTGATATGCCCTTCTGGCATAATGCCCTCGATAGGCACTTAAACTTGTTAAAAGTTGTGGGCTATTTTGGTGTATAATGGATGCAGAAACATAAAAAGTATCGGTGTTACTTAGCCTATCTTATTCATCATTTAGAAAGCAAGGATAGTGGAAGCTATACAGTAGAATAGAGTAGAGTAGAGACGCAGAAGTTTTCGTAGCTACTTTATTGACACCTTCTGCAAATTTCCTGATATCATGATTGTACTGATGAATATTTTGTAAGTGTATGGCAGTATAGATGAAACTTGCGATATATTTCGTTTACTGCCTCAAATGTTTGTAAAGTTAACCGAATAATTCCCAAATTAGCAAGCTCTTAAGTATTTACTCTGACAATGAATTTAAATCCCACTGTATTTAAATCGTGGTTCCCGTTGTAATTTCTAATTACATCATTTGTTTAACTGATGTGGTTAACTACTACGCGATTTAATGGAGCACATAATGTTGTGTGTGGTTGTTTTCTTGCCTGAATGTACGTGCCATAGTACTGGTGGTATAGGGATGTTTAACATCATTGTAGTTTTAATTGTTTTAGCCTAAATTTATTCGGCCTCACATACACATTTAAAAAAAAAGTCAAAATGTGGCATCACCGGTTGTTGTGTCGAGCACGTGGCAAATGTAATGTAGCATAGAAAGAAAGAGAGGACTTGCCATTATGTTAATAGTTTGTAAATTGCTATCCTAATTAATTTATAGTAACTGTAAATTTGTCCACTGCTGTAGAGTAATGGTTAGCGCGTCTGACCGTGAAACGAGCGTGCCCGGGTTCAAATCCTGGTTGAGACAAGTTACCTAGTTGGTGTTTTTTCCGAGGTTTTCCCTCAACCAATTGAAGCAGAATTGCTGGGTAATTTTCGGCGATGGACTTCGGACTCATTTCGCCATCATTAATTCACATATCATCATCATCATCATCATCATCATCTGTACCAGCGGTGACCAAAACTCGAGCTGCGTGATTACATGCGACAGACTATGAAGTAAGGAGACGGAGGAAAAGTACTTTGCATGAAAACTACAGCCAGTGGTGATTCCTGTACTAACATCTTGATCAGTCCCGCGGATAAAAATCTCAAGCTTTGCTCTGTCAGTAATGTCACTGCTGTCATCAAGAGCCAGTGAATAATAAAATATTTTTCTTGCTTCTTTTTTTAACCTTCCTTCTTCTCTCGATACTTGGTCGAGAAATTCGTAGTTTTTCAAAATTAAAAACTTCTTATGGACAAGTTATTTAAGTTATTTTAATCATTACTCTTTTGAGAAATTCTGTTCCATTAAAAGGCTTTAGAGCACGAGATATTTTAAATCCCATTGCCATTAGGTAGCTGACCTGCCTACATTTATTTATGTCATCTTTCTCTTCCTGGCTATGATTTAAAACATGTCAATTCCTGGCTGTTAACAGTTCGTTGGCACATAATATTGAATCAGTTTTTCTACAATATTATTATTAAATTAATAACTAATAAATAGTTACCCTCGTCTAAAGATTAAGAAGATTAAAACTGAGATAAATCCTAATAATGTTATCCTTCTAGGGAGAAGATCTAAAAATATCAGTATTCATGCACGTACAGAAGAATTATAGAAATACATGCTTAGTGGTCAGTAATAATAATAATAATAATTATTATTATTATTATTATTATTATTATTATTATTATTATTATTATAATACAGCGTGGCAATTAATGTTTCTAAATACTCCTAATTGAACCGTTGAGCAAAGTAAACATATTACATAACAATAAAAAAGTTCTCCTTCTCATTCTTTACGAAACCACCTCTTATTGCTTGTAGAGACCGTTTGTAGAGCGACATGATACCGCCACGGCTTGCCTTCAGTACATAAATTAAAAAAACAGCTGTGTACAGGAAACTCCTCATACCCATTTGAATGTCTGTGATTATACACAATGTAATCACGACACCCGCTTTGGTCACCGCTTCTCTATATCACAGTCCCGGGTTAAGTTCACTGTGCATTGTGCGTTACTTGTACAAGAGCGCGGCCATTCGGCTACTCAATCATTCACAGAATAGGAGTGGTAAGCACAACAACTATCAGGCTGCAGTGCAAGCCTTAGGGTCCCTCCTCCGTACAAGAGGGGGGAAAAAAACAAACCGTAAATTAAGTATATATAACAGAAATATAAATAACTACTGTATAACCCTAATATACTTAGTAAAATAGAATTCTCTATTATACTGGATATTTAATAATAATAATAATAATAATAATTACAATAATAATTATTATTACAATAATAACATGCTGAGTTTATGACATGCCTGTGCAGTTTAAGTTTTGTATCATTTCAAGTCTAAGAAGTTTGAAGTTACCAGTTACAGACACTCAGTTTTTGACACATGCTGTGAAGCTCGCGTAACATGGGTCAGTGAGACTCTGTGGCGCGTAAAAAGAGTAGAGAAGACGTACGTGACTTAAAACAGCTGGCTACTAATGCTTCTTTTCATTTTGCCTTGAGAACAACATTACTATCATACGAGATGCGGAAAATTGAGGAGGCCCCTCAAACCTCAGCAGCTTCATTGAGTCGCGGAGTGCCGCACTTGTTGCTTACAGGCAGGCTGCCAACCGCACGCTGCAGACATGAGGACGCGATTACATTTGGCAGACGGGGTCAGCTTCATAGTAAGTTATATTCTAAACGATAGATCGGCAATTAATCAGTCGGATACAAATTGTAAGGAACAAACATGTAAATGTAATTACTTGAATTTATAAGTGTAGTTTTTACCTAATTTCTAATTTAATTTTAAAATCATATCCTGCAAAGATTAGGTTTTCGACAGCTTTGCCGGATAAAGAAGTACAGATAAGGAAAGGAATTTACGAGGGAGAGTCAAAAAGTAACTTTAATATTTGTTTCTTAATTGAATATGTGCTGTACAATAAGACTACAAACACTTCATCACTTTTCAATGTAGTATAACAGGAACACTTGCATTGAACGTAGTGGGAACTATGTTGAAAACTGATGAAGTGTTTGTAGTCTTATTGTACATATTCAATTAATAAAACAATTATTAAGGTTATTTTTTTACTCTCCCTCGCATATACTGTAGGTACCCGAAAATACTATCAACAGAACTACAATAAAATACCGGCATAATCAGATCCTAAGAACCTCCGAAATTACTTCGTTAGATCGATAGTAAAATTTCGTTATATTGAAATACGTTTTTTTTTTCAAAGAAAAAAAAACATGCTTGTTCATATACTTCCACTTAACGCCGTAAATTCCGCATATTTTGGAAGTAGGTCTGGAAAATATTTTTAAATGAAATAAAAACCTGAATGCGTATTGCATTGGGAAAAGAAAAAGTTTAAAGAAAGGCTTAGGAAAAGTACTGCAAAATTCAAGTTTTATGAAGCACTTTATAGGACAAGAGGTGCCATGTTGCGAGATTAGTGAGCTGTGATTGGCAGAAGGAAAGTAAATGTGGAGAACAATGGAACAACTGCATGAAATAACTAACACGAAATCCAGAGACATCTGCATCACAATAGACATACTACAGTAGCTAGATATTCAGTGACCATGTGGCAACTATGCAATATTGCAATAGTATTATAATATGAAATATGGCTGTACTTACTAACGAATTGTACCCTATATTTAAAATATTTGTAGTTAAAAACTAGATTTTTTTCGGCAAGGGAGAGAAATTTTTATTTCGTTGCACTAATTTTTCGTAAAAATATAATTTAATTTGAAATATTATTTTAACGTTAAATTATATAGGCCTAGTGAAAAGGCGGGGGAAAGAAAATAATTTCGTTATACTGGCGTTAGTTTTAACGATATGTTACTGTATTACGAAAATGTACTCAGAATGCCTGATGATAGAATCCCAAAACAAATCATGTAGTACTATCTTAACGGAAGAAGAAAGAGAGCACGACCAACAGAGCGCTATACAGACTAGTTCACATGGAGAGACCGGAACACGACAGTAAGCCTAACCATTAATTTTGGTGATGATAAGTGATATCCTTGAGATTGTCAATTTTCTTTATGAAGTCTCAATGGACATTTGATGTAGGTTAGTGTTGGTATTTTATTAAACATTTTCAACTGCTAAGGTTATTCAGCTTCGAAATTCCCCCATTGCATACATAGCTGATTATATTATTAACAATGCAATCAAAATTCGTGTTCTTAGATATACCGTACTTTGGGCAAAAAAGAAGTTTCTTTGGAAGCTACTAGAGCAGCCAAATATTCACAGCCAGGGCCGGGTATATATGGAGATCGCGAAAATCATGACATAATAGATATACAATAGATTTTTACTAATCTTTACGAATTAAGTGATTCTGATCAATAATATGTGGATAAAACAATTTCGAGAAATCGCGAAATAGAGTTCTAATAGCGAAATATGAATACATTCGTGAATTATTACTATTGCGTCATTTTATAACCAATTTCATATTCTGAGGGTTTTTTTTTTTCATTTGAATTTGTTATTTAATATCCAAGTAGCCTACATTACATGGTATTCCAGGTGTTCTGATTACATTAGTGAACTCAAAAGACGGAGAATTTAACATTTCACTAATAATTTGAAAGTGTTAATTTGAGGGCTGCAAGTCTTTTTTTTTTTTAATGAATGTGTGTTAAATACAGTATCAATCTAACAAATATTGTCTATTGCCATACCGTACCTTTACTAGAATGTCCACACTTGTAAAATAACGGTTAGCACTTCTGGCCGCGAAACCAGGTGGCTCGGGTTCGATTCCCGGTCGGGGCAAGTTACCTGGTTGAGGTTTTATCCGGGGTTTTCCCTCAACCCAATATGAGAAAATGCTGGGTAACTTTCGGTGCTTGACCCCGGACACATTTCACTGGCATTATCACCTTCATTTCATTCAGACGCTAAATAACCTAAGATGTTGATAAAGCGTCGTAAAATAACCTACTGAAATAAAAAAAAGAAAAATTTACCAGAATCCAGCGAACCTTTAATGTTAATTATGTGGAAAGTAATATTCATACTGAGTTAATACTCCAATTCCAAAATAATTGTATTTTCCAAAATTTCCATTAATCTCCGCCAAGAGTACAAATCAATCTCGAACAGTCTCCGCCGACACCAATATAATAAAAACACAAATGATAAAATTAAACTCTAGTGTTGAAGGCTCTGTGACCAAGAAATTATTTTTTCCCAATGTACAAGACAGACTATGTTGCAGTCAGTTCTCAACCGACTTCTTTTTCACTCAATTTATGACCGGCCATGGAAAATTCAGTTCCTACTTTGAAAGATTTAGGATCAAAAGTGCAGAAGAATCTCTGTGCATATGCAAAGACAATCAGACTGTTGAACATTTGATTTTTCACTGTCCAGTGTCCGAAAGAAAAAGACACTTTTTAAGATATCATATCTCGGACTGCAATTTAAATTACTGCACACCCCTTTACCATTTACTTAGGAAAAAATGTTGTTATAAACAATTCACAGAGTCTATACACCACATCCACGCAAGACTGTAGCTATTAAGTGAATGTAAATTAATGATATAAAATCCTAATGCACTATCTAAAACAAGGTATCTTTCTGTGGGACATAATAATAGTAATAACAACAATAACTATGTTTGCATTATAGATTTTATTATTGTTCAGTATTTGATGACAGGTATATAGTTTGTAACCGTAAGTAATTTTGTTTTTATTTCTTTACCATCGCAAACCACCTATATAATAGGTGTTTAATTTGTAACTAAGCCAATTTTGTGCATTATCTCTTTACTATTGCTTAAAATTATGTATAAAATCGCAAATTTATGTAATATTATTGCAATTTCTCTACACCTTCGATTATAATTTTTAATTGTATTTAATGTTGTTTTAACTGAATGTAATTATTGCATAACGTATTTAGTATTGTTTACTGTCTATTAATTAGTGTATTTATATTGTAACTATGACTCAAGCCTACTACAACTTCTTTAAAGTTGTGTATTATCTCTACATAATATATTTCACATGTAACAAACTACAACCCTAATATACCAAAGGTAAAATAGGGTTTCAATATTTGGATAACAATAATAATAATCTCCATAAATACCTGCCCCTGTTCATAGCAGTTTTCTATGCTTTGAAAGTGTAAGATTGTATGTGTTGCGTTCAATTGTTCACACCCCGACGCATCATTCCTAAAATGTCCTTGTAATATCAAGACAAAGATGCTGTTTGAAGCTTGCGTACATAGGCCTACTTGTACTTGTGTTGTATGGCAACAGACATCAGTCACTGCGTACAAATGAGTGGCTGCTGTAACGAGACAAGCGATCCCTTAGGACGTTCCCCAGGAATGATGAATGTCGAGAGGAACTAATTGGAAAAGCCGGGTTCATGGTCAATCTCATTGCTGCGAAATGGGACGCGTTCTACTTCACTTGTAACCTTTACATACCAGCTCCTTGTAATTGTCAATCTATGTACAGAAATCAGGCCGCCGGCCCTGCGTCACTTAATTCAACTGCTGCGTAAATGAAGAAACGGCCTGTACAACAAACAGAGATGCCCTCTATATCCCTTCCACGCCATGTCCGATACTCGCTTCTCAACAAACCACTCGGTTACTTTGGCATTTATTTATTTATTTATTTATTTATTTATTTATTTATTTATTTATTTATTTATTTATTTATTTATTCTGGTATAGTGAAGGCCATCAGACCTTCTCTTCTACAACACCAGGAATACAAATATAATAATAGAAATAAACAGAAAAAAAGACACTATATACAAAATAAAGCTACACAATAAATAGAGAGAGAGAAAAAAACACTATAAACAAAGTAAAGCCACACAAAAATATACACAGGTTGCAGTCACACAAACTTTATATGAGTGACTAAGTATCATAATTAATTGTATCCTAACTAATTAACTAGCATAAACAAGAAACTTGGAATTTTAATCTAGATTAAAAAAGAAAAAGAAAAAAACACAAATCAATACTTCTAGCAATACCTAAAAACATTAACTAAGACAAAATTTTCCAATTTAATTTTGAATTGTGATGAAGTCCGGCAGTCCCTGACGTCATTAGGTAACGAATTCCAGAGGCGAGGTATTTCTGCAGTATAGGAAGATGAGTATAAAGACGTTCTATGATGAGGGATAGAAAGAAGTGTCTGATATCGGTTTCGAAGAATTGTAAGAAATTGATAGCGCGAAAGCGCATTATGTGTGATGGAAAAATAACTGTGGGGTAGTGATTGAAATTTTCTTAAATTGGAAAATTTAGTTAGTAAATTTTCCCCTTAAGGAATTTTATTATATTACTAATTTTGCGAAGTGTTAAAATTTTACTGATATGCTTATAAATTATTCTGAATATTTCGCGCTTATTAAGCTTCATTTTAGCTTAAGTACTTCCTTTTGCTAGATTTTATAATTATTGTACGGATTTACTTACAAATTGTTCTGATTTATTTTTATTAAACAATTTTTTAGCTAATTGATTTTGCTGAGTTTTATAATTATTGTACGGATTTAATTACAAATTGTCCTGATTTTTTTATTAAACAATTTTTTAGCTAATTGATTTTGCTGAGTTTTATAATTACTGACATAATTACAATTTTCCTAAAATATTTTTCTCCTTATTAAGCAATTTTGAAGGTTATTGATTTTACTTTGTTTTATAATATTGATATAATATTATAGATAGATTTTTCTGAAAATGTTCCCTTATTAAACTTTTATGAGCTATTTATTTTGGAAATTCTTATAGTCTAATTATAAATATTCCTGAAAATGTTTCTTTTATTAAGCATTTTGTTTAACTTGTTGATTTTGGTTAATTTTATCATTTTAATGATATAATAAAATTATAAATGTTCCTGAGAATTCACCGCTATTAGGTATTTTAAGCTTGTTTTGAACCACACTGCTTTGTAAAAAAAATAAAGTAGAGAGTGTACAGACATCCCAAGTCAGGAAATCACGAAACACATAACCAGTACCATATTAATATTTCCCTTAGCCAACAGTAACTATTTTAAAATGATAGACATGTATCAGCCCTGTAGTGTTTTTTACAAGAAAACTTTACTGTATAAAATATACAATATAGTTTAGCTTATAATATAATAATAATAATAATAATAATAATAATAATAATAATAATAATAAACAAATCCTGACGTTTGCGATGAACAGGGCATGTAGCACCTATGGGCGCATTCAGAAATGCATATAGAGTGTTAGTTGGGAGGCAGGAGGGAAAAAATCCTTTGGGGAGGCCGAGACGTAGATGGGAGGATAATATTACAATGGATTTGAGGAACATGGGATATGATGAGAGAGAGTGGATTAATCTTGCACAGGATAGGGACCGATGGCGGGCTTATATGAGGGCGGCAATGAATCTTCGGGTTCCTTAAAAGCCATTCGTAAGTAATAATAATAAACACATGGGACATGTATTCGGGGAGGAATCCTGTGATGATACCGACATTAAAGCAATTTTACAATAGTCTTACAATATTGAATATGTGTGTCTTTTTCTTTTCAATCTTCGAAATGGCGGAGCAGGTGGGTGATTTCCTGGAATTTGCCGGATCAGAGGTTTGCTCTGTAGTGTTGCGACAATTTAGATCAGATCGGTAAAGTTTTCTTATTATCGTCCTCGCTAATTTCTTAATCAATATCAGTTACACGCTTGACAAAGGCATTGTTTTGGAGTCAATATTGACACAGTCGTCAAAGGTTACAAGTGCTGACACCTGCTGCTTCTTTGTTTCGCTTGTGCATACATAGCTGATACTGTCATCTAGCGGTGATAGCTTTAGGCGTCTCATTAAAAATGTAGGTCGCTACTTCTTATTTCAAACTTACTGACTCGTCTAGTATTTTTGTTATGCAGTTTGAGTAGGGATGGGAAACAACTTACTTCTCGTACAAGTTTTGCTCCACATCATTAATAAAGAGAAAAATAATAAACAATATGGGAAATGTGTCTGCGAGATTTGATTCAAATGCAGGACTTTCTGTGGAAGCCGTAGACGTGACGAATTCTGAAACTGCGGCTACCTGTTACAAGCGTTGTAGAGTGTCTCATTAGTAGCGGTGCTTTGCAAGTTCTTGTACATTTGGGTCTGCAGTGTAGGTAGAATGGACATCTGCGAGAAGGATAGAGCTACATATTATATCATCGTAATATATGAATTTATACAGGGACATCACTTTATTTTTACTAATATTTCTAATATTAACCTGGCTATACCTTTGGATCAACGATTAAGAACCGGAAACACCGTTTGCTACCCCCTTCCACGACTGGAGTTCGATGATACTGGCGTAATATACAAACAAATCAATTTACTAGGTACAGGAGGGAAGAAAAGTAGTTCATCCATTTACGTAAAGTAGGAAATATCGCGATTTTGAGTTCGATAATTTTCATTAGGTTTTTGCTTAATCAAAATACAGTACAGTATTAACAATGAGTGTTTTTACTCACGAACTGACTGTCCATGTGGACGTATTCATTATGCAGTGTATATTATGCTGTCTACAGCACATCAGCGTGCAATATAGAGAATGAAGTTAAATTGAAAAATAATCATAATATGGATATATAAACACATTTTTTTTAATAGTGGCCGTTCATTTCGATACAGGCTTCAGTTCTAATCTGCATATTATCGCACTAGGCTATAGACTATTGTACGTAATTCCAATTACCAGGTTCGTACTTCGTATCAGTAACTCATGTTGAAATAATTCTGTACCTACTCTATAAAAGAGACCTTACGTACTGTAAATTCAATCTTCACTTCTGCCCGATCCGAAAAGATAAAATTACTCAGACATGGTGTCTACTGTCCGTCCAAGTGGTTACGTCGCAGCGTCGTAGAAAGGGAGGAAATCACGTGACAGTTAATTACTTAACGAGGCCCTTTGATTTAAGTTATTTTAAGCAGTTGTATAATATTATGTAGGCGTCCAATTCCTAACCGAAATTAATGTTATCAGAAAAGAGCTAAGACAGCCCAGCCTCTAGCATTTACAGAGAGGCGAATAGAAGCAGGTGGGGGAAACCGGGATGCGACGTAGGCAAATGGAAAATGATGCAATATTGAAAGTTCTTTCGTCACTGGAAAACGCGAACATATTTTTGGAACGTACTGTTTACTATGACCGTAAGGGTACTATGACTGTAGGCTATATACGGTCTTGGATCTGTATGGAGGACTGTTGAACTTCATTAGTAGAAGGGGTGGTAGTGAAGTACATTAAAAAACTCAGGTACAATAAAAATTAAAGTAGAAGTAAAATGATGTCCCTGTATTTGTATGACGTAGTAACTGCATTATGTCACCTTAAATTTAATACGAAATTCCCACAACAATCACTTGCGTAATAAATTGCTTAAGTTGATTGTGTTTCACAGTAAATATTCTCCTCCTTCCAGTTTCACTCTTCTGGCTAGGTATGTCATTAAATATTTATAGTTCTCTACAATCGTATTCGAAGAACGGAAAGGAAAGAGAACCTGAATAAGTTGTCGGAGATCTCGCAGTAGTTTCTTTTCCTGTTCCTCTTCTCTTTTATAAAATTTTGTTCTATGAGTTGCTAATTAAGTTCTCTAAATTCCAAACGTGATCGATTACAATAAGCAATTTTTCCTCACTTTCTGTTGACTCCTCAACGCGTCTTTTTCTTCTTCTTCTTTTTATAGAAAAGTAAACAGTGTCTGTTGTTTTGCCATCGTACAATGAAATATTTATATTTACTGTATATACTATAACTATTTTCTTTCTATTCTTCCTCTCTATTTTTGTATTTCTGTTCTTTACTCTTTTCGGGGTTTCTTCTTTCTATTTGCCTTTTTTGTCATCCAAAAAAAATATAGACAGAAAAACTGCAAAGTTTATCCAAATAGCAAGCGTCATCAACAAAATTTTAAAACCAATCTCAAATTCAGAAAAATACCAGATTGTAAATATATATAATTTTGCTGTAGCCTGTCTACGATGTCATAAGGTTGTGAGATTTTGACAATAAGAGAACAAGACCCATCCACGATAAGGGCAGCAGAGGTGAAATTTTTTGGAGTAAGTGCAAAATGTTCGTGGCAAGTCTAAAAGACAAATCAAGAAATGTTATCACAACTCCAGCACAAATAAGTTATTCAATCTCAGAAGCAAACATTCTGATGGGGGCAGATAAAAACGTTATTTTTTTTCTTCCACCATGTTAATAATGTCAAAAGAAGTGCTTATACAAATTTTGGCCACTCCACCGCAATTCCCTGGGGCCATTTACAGATAAAGAACAATTGCATGGAAAGATTTATTGAAACAGATACAGGATTTATTGTGCTATTTTTCAACATATCCCCCACCGGAATTGAGACCTTTGTCATATCATGGGATAAATTTTTATATCCTTGTGTCGTAGAAGTCAGCCACCTGGGACCAGCGTTTGACAGCCGTCTGCACCTCTCTATTTCATCATATGACAGATTTCTCAATTCCAGTGGGGAATATGTTGAAAAATAGCTCAACAATAAATTGCTGTGTCTGTTTCAATGAATTTTTCCAGTAAAATTGTGTTTTCTTTCTGTTAAAGGCCCCTGGCGATCTTATTTTTTAAAGCCCTTTTAATTGCGGTGGAGTGGCCAAAATTTGTATAAGCACTTCGTTTGACGTTATTAACATGGTGACATGAAAAAATTAAATTTATCTGTCCCCATCAGAATATTTTCTTGTCAGTCAGTTAAGGGTTGGTAACCTTGCAGAAAGCTGACTCGTAAATATTTGATACAAGGTAAAGTTGCCTATTTCCGTGATACCCTTAATCCCGTGATACTTCTTTAAGGGGAGTGATGGTATTTTTTAAAACTTTTTTCCTCTTTGGTGTAAAATATTAATTGTTTGTATGTAGAGAACTCATAGCTGTGGCAACTCAAGCAAATAAAAATATTTTGAAAAAAAAAAAAAAATTATTTGGGGGCCCAAATTAAAAAAAAATACCCATTGCAGGATTGTACTAAAACCGATATATCTCAACCGTTTTAAAGATAAATGCAAACAATTTTTGCAATATATTTGCAAAAGCCTGTTCTACAGACTGTCCGTAACAGAATTTTGATATTAGTCCCTACGTTTGTAAAATAAACAATTAAAATTTAATAACAATTTTCTGATTTCCTATCTTGTAAACAAACGGACGTATTTTTTTTAATGAAATCAATTAACAAAATTCGGTTACAGAGAAAAGTTTCCTAATAGTCTAAAGAATGTATGTTCAAAATTTCATGCATCTGTCTTTAATAGTTCAGAAATTATATCCATTTTTGTCTGGCAATGTAGCAAAAAATTGAAGTTACTGGAAACCGATAAAAGCGGGCGTGTGATTTAAAAATCCATAGTGCAGGATGTTTAAAAATGACGTCTCAACATCCGATAAGGGCACAAATACCCACAAAATGTTATGCAGTGCATTCCACACATATCAAAGGATATTTTAAAGAAAAAAAATTAATTTAATTTACTAGAAACAACAATAAAAGTGGGCGAGTGATTTAAAAATCCATAACGCAGGAAGTTTAAAAATGGCGACTCAACATCCGATAAGGGCACAAATACCCACAAAATGTTATGCTATGCATTCCACACATATCACAGAGTATTTTAAAGATTTTTTTTAATTTGCTCATTTTTCACCAAAAAAATACCATCCTTTCTCCTTAAAATTGAATGTCAGGCAAAGCTTTGCTGTTCGACCATAGCGCCAGACATCTTTCTCGAAAGAGTGCATCTTTCGCCTACTTGTGAGACATCGGTGAATTTCCTAGAAAAATATCCAATCCCGTGACATTCAGTGAAAAAAATTATCACAGAATTAGGCAACTTTACCCTAATGGAAGGATTCACTAGGTAATTCTAAATTAACCGATATCCATTAATGCATGGTGCAGCAAATGTGACACGAGATCTCTATAGTCAAAGATTTCCAAATAATCGAGTTTGAAATAGACGAATATTCTTTGCTTTGCATCAAAGACTCCAGGATACAGATTCTCTTCGTTCTTGAAGTACAATATTAACGAACGTAAAAACATGACATTTTTTCATGTCTAAAAAAAATAACTTTGAAAATTAAGAAAACTATTACCAGAGGCAGGTATTTATGGAGATTAATTTTATCATTTGTGTTTTTTTTTTAATATTGGTGTCGGCGAAGATTGTTGGAGCTTGATTTGTAGGCTACTCTTGTCGGAGATTAATTAAAATTTTTGAAAGTACAATTATTTTGGAATTGGAGTAGTCTATTAACTCAGTATAAATAATACTTTCTAAATAATTAACATGAAAGGTTCACTGGATTCTGGTAAAGGTGTGGTATGGCCAATAGACAATATTTGTTGGATTGAGACTATATTTAACACACATTCATTAAAAAAGAAAAAAACTTGCAGCTCTCAAATTAACACTTTCAAATTATTAGTGAAATGTTTAATTCTCCGTCTTTTGAGTTCACTAATGTAATTAGAACGCCTGGAATACTATGTATGTAGCCTACTTGGATATATAACAAATTCAAGTGAAAAAAAAAATCCGAAAAAACTCAGAATATGAAATTCGCTATAAAACGATGCAATAGTAATAATTCGCAAATTTGTTCATATTTCGCTATTAAAACTCTATTTCGCGATTTATCGCGATTGTTTTATCCGCATATTATTAATCAGAATCACTTAATTCGTATAGATTAGTAAAAATCTATTGTATATCTATTATGTCGTGATTTTCGCTATCTCCATAAATACCCGACCCTGACTATTACATAATGTGTTTCAGTATATTATCTCCAATTCTAAAAATATTTAGACGTGTACCTCTTACACGACGCATAATGAAATGACGGATTTCCGCTGGAGTGGGAACGGACAAACTTGGTTATCTACCCACAACTGCAGAAGAGCACAACTCCATGTAATCAGAAAGTGAAATAAAATTAAGGCAACTGGATATCGGCGTATGAAGTAATGTATTAACACGTGATATCTTAATTCATGAATCATTCTCACGTAGCTTCCACGTGAAAACGTTTCACATGGAAGTAACGGTCAAAGTGCTAACGCTGGAGCAAGTCGAGTGTTTATGAAGCTAGGTTATGTTTCTGTTTGTCCATTGTTCGCAGCTGGGGACAGGTTTTGTCAGATATGGATGGATGGCTGCCTGTTCGACATAGCTAATTGACTCTGAATATAATTTACACTTCATTCTAGGAATTTCTTTCGACAAATGTAACGTAAACACACGTTTACATTCTCGGAAGTTGCGTTAGTATTTTTATTGTACCACCAAAATGAAGAAAATAAACTACACTAGTATATTTCACACTAGAAACAGAAAAAGGACATCCATAAATTTCTCAGACATCACAATAACAAAAACAGACAACAAACTTATGTACAACATAACAGGAAACCCACTAGCACGGCAACACACACACACACACACACACAAAACACCTCCAATCATCAACACAAACATACAGCATTCAGATCTATGATACACAGTCTAATTAACTTTTCTATGAGCCAACAAGACTATAACGAAGAAATATACACTATCAAATACATAGCACAGGAAAATGGATACAACTCCAACATAATAGACAACAAGACTATAACGAAGAAATACACACTATCAAATACATAGCACAGGACAATGGATACAACTCCAACATAATAGACAACAAGACTATAACGAAGAAATACACACTATCAAATACATAGCACAGGACAATGGATACAACTCCAACATAATAGACAACAAGACTATAACGAAGAAATACACACTATCAAATACATAGCACAGGACAATGGATACAACTCCAACATAATAGACAACAAGACTATAACGAAGAAATACACACTATCAAATACATAGCACAGGACAATGGATACAACTCCAACATAATAGACAACAAGACTATAACGAAGAAATGCACACTATCAAATACATAGCACAGAACAATGGATACAACTCCAACATAATAGACAACAAGACTATAACGAAGAAATACACACTATCAAATACATAGCACAGGACAATGGATACAACTCCAACATAATAGACAACAAGACTATAACGAAGAAATACACACTATCAAATACATAGCACAGGACAATGGATACAACTCCAACATAATAGACAACAAGACTATAACGAAGAAATACACACTATCAAATACATAGCACAGGACAATGGATACAACTCCAACATAATAGACAACAAGACTATAACGAAGAAATACACACTATCAAATACATAGCACAGGACAATGGATACAACCCCAACATAATAGGCAACAAGACTATAAGGACGAAATACACACTATCAAATAAAAAGCACAGGACAATGGATACAACTCCAACATAATAGACAACAAGACTATAACGAAGAAATACACACTATCAAATACATAGCACAGGACAATGGATACAACTCCAACATAATAGACAACAAGACTATAACGAAGAAATACACACTATCAAATACATAGCACAGGAAAATGGATACAACTCCAACATAATAGACAACAAGACTATAACGAAGAAATACACACTATCAAATACAAAGCACAGGACAATGGATACAACTCCAACATAATAGACAACAAGACTATAACGAAGAAATATACACTATCAAATACAAAGCACAGGAAAATGGATACAACTCCAACATAATAGACAACAAGACTATAACGAAGAAATACACACTATCAAATACAAAGCACAGGAAAATGGATACAACTCCAACATAATAGACAACAAGACTATAAGGAAGAAATACACACTATAAAATACATAGCACAGGAAAATGGATACAACTCCAACATAATAGACAACAAGACTATAACGAAGAAATACACAGTATCAAATACAAAGCACAGGAAAATAGATACAACCCCAACATAATAGACAACAAGACTATAACGAAGAAATACACACTATCAAATACAAAGCACAGGAAAATAGATACAACCCCAACATAATAGACAACAAGACTATAAGGAAGAAATACACACTATCAAATACAAAGCACAGGACAATGGATACAACTCCAACATTATAGACAACAAGACTATAAGGAAGAAATACACACTATCAAATACAAAGCACAGGAAAATGGATACAACCTCAACATAATAGACAGCAAGACTATAACGAAGAAATACACACTATCAAATACATAGCACATGAAAATGGATACAACCCCAACATAATAGACAACAAGACTATAACGAAGAAATACACACTATCAAATACATAGCACAGGAAAATGGATACAACCCCAACATAATAGACAACAAGACTATAAGGAAGAAATACACACTATCAAATACAAATCACAGGACAATGGATACAACTCCAACATAATAGACAACAAGACTATAACGAAGAAATATACACTATCAAATACATAGCACAGGAAAATGGATACAACTCCAACATAATAGACAACAAGACTATAACGAAGAAATATACACAATCAAATACATAGCACAGGAAAATGGATACAACTCCAACATAATAGACAACAAGACTATAACGAAGAAATACACACTATCAAATACGTAGCACAGGAAAATGGATACAACCCCAACATAATAGACAACAAGACTATAAGGACGAAATACACACTATCAAATAAAAAGCACAGGACAATGGATACAACTCCAACATAATAGACAACAAGACTATAACGAAGAAACATACACTATCAAATACATAGCACAGGAAAATGGATACAACTCCAACATAATAGACAGCAAGACTATAACGAAGAAATACACACTATCAAACACATAGCACAGGAAAATGGATACAACCCCAACATAATAAACAACAAGACTATAACGAAGAAATACACACTATCAAATACAAAGCACAGGACAATGGATAAAACTCCAACATAATAGACAACAAGACTATAACGAAGAAATACACACTATCAAATACATAGCACAGGAAAATAGATACAACCCCAACATAATAGACATCATCATAAGAAAGATTAAACGCAAACAAGAAAACGCAACTCAAACACAAGAACAAAACAAATATATCACACTAACATACGGAAACAAGAACACATACAAGATTGTATACAGAACACATAACACACTACAGAACCATCTTAACACAAGACAAAACTCAAATAAATACAACTTAACAGGTTTATACAACCTATCATAGAATAGTTGCAACGACTTCTATATTGGACAGACTGGGAAATCATTTCAAACACGTTAGAAACGTATCACAGCCATAACCAAACTACCAATGCAGAACACGTCACAAACTCCAATCACAACTACAACAACATAGACACTGACATGAAAATACTACACATTCATCCAAAAAACCAGAAACTTGACACTCTAGAGCAATATGAAATTTACAAACATACAAAAAAAGAAAACACCTCCAGCACATCCTGAAAACACGGCTAAATTTCAAAACTCATGTCTTTTTCTACAAAACATCCCACCACAACAGGAAACCAGAAGATATCGTGGGACAATTATCACTTTACTATAACTCCATAAGACTATGCGTGGCCGTGCCAGTTTGCACAACAAATTCCCAGGATTATAGAAGAGGATTTGTAAGTGATTACGTACTTGGATGGAATATACATTTAAAGCGAAAAAGGATGTTCTGGCTTGCACCGATGCGTGATTTGAGGTAGTGATAGACCAGTTGTTTTCGAGTTCCTAATCGTGAAGAACGAAAATATTGCGCGGCGGTGGGGTGGGGAGACAGTAGAAGAGGCTGAAACTAATCAATGGAAGAGAGAAAAATATGAGCACGATCACCCGCGTTCGTAAACCGGTTCTTTCCATCGGTGTTGGTTTCGCCCCAGTGAGCCAGCAGGTTGTCGTATTTATAGACCCTGACGCACAACCAACTCGAATTGCATACAATTATGAAGCCCAGTTTTAAATCCTCTGCTTATATTATTCCACCGTGTGACTTTTAAGTCCTCTAATTGTGAACTGTGCAACTCGTATCGTAGTCATATTTATGAGGCAATGCAGACTTGATTCAAGGCCACTTTTAAGCTTAGTGTCTGTCCATTTGCGAGTTGAGAGTGTCGAGAGTCGTGGACGCGGCAAACATTCTCATGAGAGCAGATAAAGTTATATTTTTTCTTCCACTATGTTAATAATACGAAAATTTTACTTGAAGCAAGTAAAGAGATAGGTTTGGAAGTAAATCCCGAAAAGACAAAGTATATGATTATGTCTCGTGACCAAAATATTGTACGAAATGGAAACATAAAAATTGGAGATTTATCCTTCGAAGAGATGGAAAAATTCAAATATTTTGGAGCAACAGTAACAGATATAAATGACACTCGGGAGGAAATTAAACGCAGAATAAATATGGGAAATGCGTGTTACTATTCGACTGAGAAGCTTTTGTCATCTAGTCTACTGTCAAAAAAATCTGAAAGTTAGAATTTATAAATCAGTTATATCACCGGTTGTTCTTTATGTTGTGAAACATGGACTCTATTATGAGAGAGGAACAGAGATTAGGGGTGTTTGAGAATAAGGTTCTTAGGAAAATATTTTGAGCTAAGAGGGATGAAGTTACAGAAGACTGGAGAAAGTTACACAACGGAGAATTGCACGCATTGTTTTCTTCATCTGACGTAATTAGGAACATTAAATTCAGACGTTTGAGATGGGCAGGCCATGTAGCACGTATAGGCGAATCCAGAAATGCATATGGAGTGTTAGTTGGGAGACCGGAGGAAAAAAGACCTTTGGGGAGGCCGAGACGTAGATGGGAGAATAATATTAAAATGTATTTGAGGGAGGTGGGATATAATGATAGAGACTGGATTAATCTTGCACAGGGTAGGGACCGATGGCGGGCTTACGTTAGGGCGGCAATGAACCTCCGGGTTCCTTAAAAGCCATTTGTAAGTAAGTACCTATGTTAATAATGCCAAAACAAGTGCTTATACAAATTTTGGCCACTCGAGCGCAATTACGAGGGCTGTAAAAATAAGTTTTTCTGGGGCCTTTTACAGAAAGAAAACACAATTTCATGAAAAGATTTATTGGAACTGATACAGCAATTGTTTAGATATTTAGTAAAATCAATGCTTGTTGTAAAATCATTCTTCAGTGAGATTGTGTTGCTTTTCATACTGTACATGATTGTTCAAAATAAACAATTGTTAAGTGAAATTCATTTTTCAGAGAAATATTGCAACGCCAAGGCGGATTGATTTATAACAATATTGTCACGTGAGTAGAGTATTTTGTAGTTGTTTCTGTAATAACTTAGTAAAAGCAATTTGAAGGCAACTTACGTAAAGAAGCTTGAACTTAATTAAAATATGTTCCTTAACAATTTTGTTTACTATTTGTTTACTTACCCTTAGTAAAGTGTTTAGTGTAGTAAAGTTTACTACACATACGCTTTGAAAGATTGGCATATTTGATGGGTGCGCATATAAACTTACTCAGTGATAACTGGTAACTGTCGTACTTTTTTTCCAATATGTCTGGGAACTCTAGCTTCGTGGTATTTTAACGATTCCATGTTGTAACATTATTTACTATCGATGATACTAACATTAAAGAGGTTGAAGGTTAAGGCAAATGAATAAGAAAGGAAACTGGTTTCTCCGCCATGAATAGTTCTTGAACTAGCCGGAAACGTTGTGTGAGGCCTTTGCTCTCTGTCTCTCTCACTGCGTGTGCAACTGGATCCGAAGGATCGGCTGAACAGCCAGTCGCTGTGGAAGTCAGCAGCGCCGCTCTGTCTGAATCGCTCGTTCTGTGTGAGTGAAGGTATTCCGTATACAGGATGATTACGAAGTGTTAACCTACTCTTATTGTTGGTCAACTGTCCGAAGACAGATTGGAACCCCGCAAGTGACACCAATAAGGCGTTTTTCTAACACATTTATGTCCGGTTTCTGGTACACCTCAGTTAACTGTCAGTTACTTCACTGCTCTTATAAATGTAATTGCACTGATAACTTTCATGAGTTTCCGGAAAGTTAAATGTAGATTTATCAGCGCTTGTAACTAACAGTTGAGGTAACTTAAAGTTCAGTGTCTATTGTTGTCCATAGATGTCTCCATTAGTATTTTGTTAGTGATTTTTTATTTATAGTTACTTCTGTTTGCAGAAGTTTTCAGCAGTATTATGGCTGATAGCCCAGATCACATATAGATTGCTCATTCCTATGTTAAAATCGGTTGCACTTTGAAGAGAACAACCGCCAGGATCGCCACCCGCCCGCCGTAAACAAACACGAGATGGCAGTACAGTCGCTAATGCAATTCAAATTAGAGTTATGACGTAACTTCTTATGTAACAACTAGATGGCAGCATAGTAAACGTGACAAAAGTTGTTACCGTCAAAGCCTGTAACGCAGAGCAATCTGGGTATATATGACTTAAGCTGATAGGTACACAATGAGCTCTGTACTACTAGTTAGGTGCAAGGCTTTTTAATTAAAGAACCATGTGATAAACGATACTGTACATGTACACTTCCAACTCAATCGTAATATAATTAAAAAATCAATAATTGTTGGTATTTGGCGTGATTATCGAGGTAAATAATACTGATGCAGAGAGAACTAGATGTAACTTCTGCTTCAAAACTGCAACCGTATTCAGCTGTGGTGGCTATGACAGCCATATTGAATGTTAAAATATTTTACATTCGCCCATGTGAATGTTTTCATGTATTCAAATGAACTTCTCAGAACCCGAAATGCCATTGGCATTGGTAGAACACCCAAAAATAAAATATTCCTTGACTGACGACATACAGTTGATGACGAAAATTAAGCTTGAGATCTTCGAAATTGTCTTTATAAACACACATTATTATCCTAATATATCATAGAAAGTAAAACATTTACCGTAAGTTGTGTAAATAAAACGCCAAATTTTTAAAACTATGCAGATAATATAGTAAATTAATTTATTGTGGTCTATATTGCTATGTAATATTATTTGTTATAGTTTACGAAACAGTAATACAGTAGCGCCGCATATCAGTATTTGTTCGAATCAGTACTAACAGCCAGATAACTACATGCCGAGGTATAGTTACCAGTTGAAGCACAGATAACTGTGAAGATAACGATAACTGTTGTTTCGGAAACTCATTTTAAACATATAAGCATGTTAAATCATAGATAACTCTGTATGTATAGGTAACTGTCTTTCTAGAAACCGGGCAATAGTCAAGTGAGATGTACTGTCGTCATTCAAACCATTTAGTTTCAATTCGTTTCTAATTTCATTGCTGTATTTATGATTCATTAAAGTGTATCCTGCTATTGATCGAAGAAATCTCATTTCAGCAGCCTTTATTCTTTTTTCTCCTTGTTTTGTTAACGCTCAAGCCTCTGAGTCTTATGTTAATATCGGAATTGCCATTGTTTTATAAAACTTAGTGACTGTGTCTTTTCTTAATTTTAATATACCAGTAATCTTTTGGAATCTGAATAATTTATTATCAACATCTGCAGATTTCAAATAAAAAATTTTACAACCTAAATACCAAAATTCGGATACTTCTTCCAATATTTTATCTTGTATTATTATTTTTGCCCTCAAGTGCTCATCACCTCTAAATTCTTGGTGTAATTTTGAGTAAATATCCATGTAAGAATGCATCATATTTTCTATAATGACCCTAGATTACGAATCAATTCTAATCTATCAGTTAGTACTGAACACCATCTACTTATGCCAGCAATTTTCAATCCATCTGCCTATACCAGCGATTTCAATCTTTTTCAACATTTGTGATTTGGCACACTAAAAGTGTAATTTAAAACTCGCGGCACACTCATATACATAATCTAAACCAAAGGGGGGGGGGAAGTTTGAGGGTTTTAGGAGGGAATATGTTTACTAAATGTTGACCTGTGCCGCGTTCGCCTCGAGTGCGATGTCGAAAAGATACTTTAATTTTTCTATAAATATCCTTTATTTTCTTTTTAGGTTTGAGTTCTCCGTTTAGAAGTTCCTGCACTCCACTGTACTCTTTATATAACGCCTCCATATTTTCCTCTGGAATTCATAGTTAAAAAAAAAATCTTAACTTTTTTTTATCACCAAGTGTGCACTAGATCTCAAGTCAAGGTTCAGTTTTCGCAAGTTATAAAAATACCTTTAAAATTGTCTGTTTGATGGTAATTTTGCACAAACAATTTGATTTTCATCGTGGTCTATATGATAAGAGTTTGTCACGTTCTCTTGTTTCCATTTCCACTGTCAGGTGAAACACGACAATTGAGATATTTAGCTCGATGTAGGAACAAAATGACACTACCTACAGTGGAAGCTCGTAAGTTCGACAGAAATCAAGTTCGACATCTTATAGTTCGACTGCTTACGTAGAAGAATTAGACACGACCCTATACGGGCACAAAGAAATGGGTTTGCCATTTGAATGGGAATTGGTTCTGTGTCTTGTAGTGATACTTTTGTTAAAGAAAAACAGAATATTTTATTGATTAGGACATCCATATTGATCACTGGTTTTAAATTAATGAACTCCTCTTTTTCTATTTGAGAATTGTGCCGTTTGTGAAACGGAACTGTCGAAACTCACTGTGGTACTAGAAGCGCATACACAAATCTCGGGGCGGGCAGGAAATGCAAGTACAGTACTGTATTCGTTGATGGATAACCAATAAGAATTGGTATTCATTTCACCTGTCATACCCACTACCCTAATTGGACAGAACTTTCAATTCTGTTCTGTCGAATTTAGGAGAGTCCACTGTACTTTCTTGTCTTTGCAAGTAAGCGCTGTGAATAGTTCCCTATGCGCAAAATTTTACTTCATATATAAATTGTGAATGCTTTCAAACTCCAATTTAACGGTTTTATTATCCAAACATATACCATAAAATACAGTAGGCTAGATAGTGCAATATTGGTGGAGTGATAAACTGCCACTAGGATTACCCTTACTCCGGAAATTACTCTCTCGCTATCTTCAAAGTGGATGCGGCACCAGTTACTTTAGTGGGAATAAGGGAATGAGTTCTTATTTTATATTATTTATTTCTCATGTAAATTAATAAATTGAGTGGGCGTCTCATAAAATATCGAAATTTGAAAAATAAAGTCCACCCTAAACTTTAAGTGGTTACTTGCACCTAGTGTGACCAAATATCCAATGCAAACTTCTTCAGGCACGATGAAGAATGAGTGCAGCGGAGAAAAATTTTTTCAGGAGCCGGGACTCGAACCCGGGTTTTCAGCTCTACGTGCTGACGCTTTATTCACTAAGCCACACCGGATTCCAGTTTCGATGCCGGATTGAATCCTCTCAGTTTAAGCTCCATCTCTTAGTTTCCCTTTAGTGGTCAACCCTCATGCACTGTGTCACAGATATGTGACGGTGTGGCTTAGTGGATGAAGCGTCAGCACGTAGAGCTGGAAACCCGGGTTCGAGTCCAGGTGCCGGAGAGAATTTTTCTCCGCTCCACCCATCCTTCATCATATGGTAATGTAGAATTCCTGCACGGAAATATCATATGTACTTCGGCACATCACAATATTCTTCAGGTACGTTTGAGCACGCGGACGCTTCCATTTAATTGCCCAAGCGTGCCTCCAATGTGACCGCAGTCTTAAGATGAGTACGAAGAGCCCTTGCAAGGACGTGATATGTTATCGTGTACCTTGTCACTGTACTTCCTCCCCCCCTTTACCGTTCGTTCGTTCGTTCACACAGATGAAAATCGTATGGATTTAGTCAGCCAATCTCGCAGGTCATACTAAAGAACAGCTCCGTTATTTTTTCTAACTCATTGGTCACGACTTGATAACTTTCCATTTTCTGTACTCTTTATTTAGAGTATATCCTTTAGAGCTAATTCCTTATTCATCTGTCGTAAAAAATCTTGGCTTCTTTTTCGATAATAATCTAAATTGGAATTTTCAACTTAAAGAAACGATAAAAAAAAATCTGTTCCTCCATTCACTGTTTGAGTCGCTTAAGAAATTTCTTGCCCCAGTAACTAAAACTTACCCTAGTACAAACCCTAGTAATGCCGCATTTCGATTATTGTGACGTTTTGTTATGTGACCTAAGTTCTGAACTGTCAGTCAAGTTACAGCGATTTCAGAATATCTGCGTCAGATACGTATGCAACATCCGACGATACGATCACATATCACCGTCCTTCGCAAGTCTTTCGTGGCTCCGACTTAAAGAACGTAGAACTTTACACTCCTTGTCATTGCTCTTTCGAATTCTGCACACCTCAACACCAAATTACCTTTCGTCACGTTTCTCTTATCTATACTCTAACCACGACGTAAATACCAGATCACTTATCTGTGGCGCGTTAAGTATACCTCTTCATAGAACATCTCGTTATTCATCATCTTTTACAGTATCCACCTCGCGACAATGGAATTCCCTGTCACAAAGTATTAGGGGCTGCAAGACAATAAACACTTTTAAAAACAGCTTAAAAGTTAACCTTCTTAGCATTTCACTCCAATCATACTGACTTTAACTATCACTGTCTACATTGTTACTCCTTCCTTTAGACATGCATCCTGATAGTGCTGTATTTTCAAAAGCGTCTCATAATAATCTCTTTCTATTATCTAAGATTATTTGAAATATATTAACATTCTATGTATTTTAGCTTAATTCTGCTACATAGTTTGTATTTCAGTGTTTAATTAATAGTTCGTAGTATTTTGTTGTTTAATTCGTAAATAACTCTTGTATACATGTAGCTAAATCAAATTGTTGAATTCTTTGTAAGTTGATACATATGTGTGTATACTTTTTGCTGGTTGAGTGGAAGAGAAGACCTTACGGCCTTAACTCTGCCAGCTAAAATAAATTATTATTATTATTATTATTATTATTATTATTATTATTATTATTATTATTATTATATGAATTAACAGTATAAACTTAAAAACTATGCCAATTTTCGTCAATGTAATTTCTATAGGAAGTCCTACAAGAATCTTAGTACGCCTACAAGTTCAAAACATTTTTACTGAAAAGAACGTGCTCACAGACGGTATAGTGATAATATTATCTATTTTTTTCTTCTGTCGAATAAACTAACTAGTCTCGAAATAACTCGAGTATACAAACATATCGAGTTGTTCGTGCCGATGTCTTGAAGATTCCTTGACCCTCCATCACGTATCACTTTGCTGGCAAGGCAGTATTTGTCTATCTGAAATGTATTCGTCTTGTAAACACTCGTTATTTTAAGCACGCCGTCGCTATAAAGATAAATGCCACACAATATGAATTTGTTCATGACTAGTTCAGTTGTGTCCAAGCCATTTTCTTATGTTGCGTATGGCACAGAATGAATTTGCTTAAAATTTGATGTTTCCCAAATCTAAGAGCGACTGCGGAAACTTAAGAACTGAGTAGTAGCAGTAGTCTGGTTGAGAGAGAGAGACTGGGGGTGGTCATGAATCATGATTACTGTCGGATTAGAGGATTTAACGTCAGCCGCTGATTATATCATTCTTATCGCTGTATGCTGGGACTCAAAAGAGGAATAAAACCAACCCCCCCCCCCCGAGAACTAAGAGATATCCTCATTCCGCTCGTGATCGGATTTAGTGTATGCAATAATAATAATGATAATAATAATAATGATAATAATAATAATAATAATAATAATAATGCTTACTTACAGATGGTTTTTAAGGAACCCGCAGGCTCATTGCCGCCCTCACATAAGCCCGCCATCCGTCCCTATTCTGTGCAAGATTAATCCAGTCTCTATCATCATATCCCACCTCCCTCAAATCCATTTTAATATTAATCTTTCCATCTACGCCTCGGCCTCCCCAAAGGTATTTTTCCCTCCGGCTCCTAACTAACACTCTATACACATTTCTGGATTCGCCCATACGTGCTACACGCTCTGCCCATCTCAAACGTCTGGATTTAATGTTCCTAATTATGTCAGATGAATACAATGCATCCAGTTCTGCGTTGTGTAACTTTCTGCATTGTCTTGTAACATCCCTTTTAGCCCAAAATATTTTCCTAAGAAACTTATTCTCAAAACATCCTTAATCTCTGTTCCTCTCCCAACGAGAGAGTCCAAGTTTCACAACCATACAGAAGAACCGGTAATATAACTGTTTTATAAATTGTAACTTTCACATTTTTTGACAGCAGACAAAAGTTTCTCAACCGAATGATAACAGGCATTTTCCATATTTATTCTGCGTTTAATTTCCTCCCGAGTGTCATTTATATTTGTTACTTGCTCCAAGATGTTGGAATTTTTCCACTTCTTCGAAAGACAAATCTCCAATTTTCATATTTCCATTTCGTAGAATATTCTGGTCACGAGACATAATCATATACTTCGTCTTTTCGGGGTTTACTTCCAAACCTACCTCTTTACTTGCTTCAAGTGAAATTCCCGTATTTTCCCTAATCGTTTGTGGATTTTCTCCTAACATGTTCACGTTTCCCGCATAGACAAGAAGCTGATGTAACTCGTCCAATTCCTAACCCTCTGTAATTATCCTCAACGTTCCTAATGGCATTTTCTAGAACGAAGTTAAAGAGTAAAGACGGTGATAGTGCATCTCCTTGCTTTAGCCCGCAGTGAATTGGAAAAGCATCAGACAGAAGCTGGCCTATACAGACTCTGCTGTAAGTTTCATTGAGACACATTTTAATTAATCGAACTAGTTTCTTGGGAATACCAAATTCAATAAGAATATTATATAAAACTTCTCTCTTAACAGAGTCATATGCCTTTTTTAAATCGATGAATAACTGATTTACTATATCCTTTTACTCCCATTTTTGTAATAATAATAATAATAATAATAATAATAATAATAATAATAAATCATACCACTTTATAGCTATGCAATTGGAAATGTAATATAATCACTTTTACGTTATCAAATCAATATATCCCATAAACATTTCGTTACAGAAGTATTCCAAGAACAGTTATCTTAGGAACTACGCACATACCAAAAAATTGTTATGTACTTTTACTTTATGACTTTCCACTCTTCAGCAATTGCCTTTTGTTCTCTTATCTGTCTTTCCAGATATTTTTATCAAGTTGTCTCGTCCGGATTGCCTGGAACTTTCTCCTTCGTCTTGTTACATGTCTGCTCCCACGAAACCTTCACCAATCAGACATTCGCTTTAGAATTGCTTCTGCTAGCGTCCATTAAATTAATGTACAGTAGTAGCAAAAAAACCGGACCGACCCTTGTAGCTGATTTCAGAGTCTTGTTCACTCCAGAGCACAATAGACTGGTAACTAAGACTTTCGTGGTTCGAATCCTACCTGGGAAGGAAACTATTTTTTGTTCCTTATTCAAATTTATTCCCAATACTTTTCGATTGCTGGTAAAATTCATGTTCTGGGAATAATAAGTTAATTAAGTAGTAAAATATCGCTGCAATCGAAAAGTATTGGGAATAAATTTGAATAAGGGACAAGAAAAGTTTTCTTCCCAGGCAGGATTCAACCACGAAAGTCTTAGTTACCAGTCTATCGTGCTCTGGAGTGAACAAGGCTCTGAAATCAGCTACAAGAGTCTGTCCGGGTTTTTTTGCCACTACTGTACATACCATTGCAATGATCTTCCTTCTAATCTTCCTCCGAGGGTTTCTTTATTACCCAAAATGCCTCTGATGCCCGCGTTCCGCAACCCCAAAATTCTCATACTTCCGCGGAGTTCGTCCATTGAGCTGCTGCTGTTGTGTGAAGAGAGTCTTTGTATTCCTCCTGCATTTGTTAAAAGCTCGATGTATCGTGAAGTATAAACCCTAATCTGTATTGTTAATGTAAAATTATTTATCTGTAAATGCTCGTAGAATTTATACATAGATAATTATACTTCAATTCAGAAGTTATAAATCCAGGAACTTATAAGAAAAGTGTGCTTCGTATCCTTGGGAAATGTCCATTGACACAAGTCAAATAATAATAATAATAATAATAATAATAATAATAATAATAATAATAATAATAATAATAATAATAATTAGAGATAGGTTGATACCACACTTTATCGATTCTCGATACTGATATCTGTTTTAGAGCATCGATACTCGATAATCAGTATTGCAAGTTTAACGGGCAGCGTGTTAGTTTGAGAATTAAGAGTTATTGCAGTTTTTTCCACCTTTTTCTGGCCTGCATTTGGAGTAGCGAAAATATTTTAATAACAGCGGCTGCAGTTCTTTTCAGCATCATGTTGGCTGTTCTTAATAACACTTTACTAATATATTCCGCGCCTCATTGGTAAGTCTTATTTAAGAGGCAGATAATAAATACTAGACCTTGCCAGTTTTAATTAGACATCTGAAGTTCATTCACGCTTCTTATACTTGACCGGTACTATACTGGGTGGACGGTGGAAATACTAAACCTTTTACAATACGTGTATTGCCCTAGTAAGTCCCCATACCGCCATCGAGGCATTTATCAACCCCACGACTGGAGCTGTATAAAGTTTTGGTTTATCAGGAGTGAGGATTATTTTACAATCTAGTGTTATAAAATATTTTTTTTGAATAGTGGCAAATGCAACAAATTTCTGAAAAACGCGAAGCAGATATGGTTATACTCGTACAACATGACCCCATAAATTGATATGGTGGAAATCTAATTCATTGCTAAAACGAAAAGAAAGTAAGGAAGTAAGTAAGTAAGAAAGAAAGAAAGACAACCGCATAAAAACTACAAAGTATTGATTGATTATTAAGCCATATTTCCAAAACTTTTATAATACCAAGTTTCGATTACTCCCTATACTATAGAACTATAGGCCGTTTCTTATCTCGTGAACCCTACTTGCGCGCCAGGGAAAAAAGAAAGTGAACTGAGAAGCTTCCCTCCCTCGCTACGCTACCATTTGTAGTTAGCTAGCTCACCACAAGGTTCTTAGTATATGCTACGACGCACGCAGACTTTGGTTTCACGAGATAACGAATGACCTGTACTAGGTATCAAGGGTATCGAAAGAAATAATAATTAATGGTATTGGTGGTGGTGGTGGTGGTGGTGGTGGTAGAAGACGAAATTCGTGTCACTATTTATTATTAACTAACATAAATTATGAACTCTATTTTATACATAAAAAAATTAGGGGACCACTTTGAAAATCAAGAACGTGTAAGAAATGAGGAAGACACTGCAGATAATAGAAAATAAATTAAAATGGAAGATGAAAATAAATTAATTAGAAACTGAGAAAAAAATTAAAAAGTATTATGTATTTTGAGTAGTGTACCTGAGAACCAACGTCATGGTAACTTCTGAATCTTCTTTAGAAATGGTGATGCAGAGTATAACGTGATGATGGCGAAGAGAGTGCAAAAATTTGGCATTATGTACCGTTGTATAGGTCTCGCTAACAGGGAATACTGACGGAAGGAATGCGAATGAAACAATGCGATAAGGAAGAGCGGGCGACAGGAAAGGTCACGAGATAGATTGAATGATATTCAAGAGTACAGTCGGAAGAGAATAACATCGATAGAATCAGTCTTGCGTTGTGATAGTTACATTACGACTTTAGTTTGTTCCATTGCATGTGAATACGTGCCTTGTATCGCACGGTATTATTATTTCATTCGTAAACATACATGTTGCGCGTTTAATTATCTTCGAATTTTCCTCTTTCTACGTTCTTTATTTCCACAGCGATTTGTTCATCTTCTTGGAAGGTACAGTACTTCCATCAGTCCGCATCTCTCGGCGTGCCTACATCCACACGTCAAAACAGACAGTAACGCCATCACTGCTTTTCGATAATCGTTCCTTGCGCGAGCTATACCGAGACCAGAGTGCTGCATTGGAGTTAAATCGCTCGTTTGAACTCGGTCGAGTGTCGCACCCTCGAGTGAGATACGATCGGTCGTGATACGATCGTAATAAATAGAAGCACAGTGCAAGGTCATCTCACCGACATGTCTTATCTTGTATGGAAGGCGACAGATAAGATACGCATATATTTTTGCTCACACGGTAAAAACAAGGCTTTATTTTCTGCGTTTATGACAAACGTTTAATGAAACAGTCAATGGAACGTACCAAAACAGGAATATGAAGTTACAAATAAAATAGTATGAAAAACTTCGATATACAGTTATTATTGCTAATTAATAATTATTCAATATTTGATTTACCACATATATAATATGATAGGTCCATACATGGTGTTCCGCCTATATATTGCGACAATGTAGAAACGTTTTACAAAATATTATTGATATAGCAGTAGATTAATAACAATATTAGTACAGAGATAACGTCACAGAAAATATAATGAAACGAATAATCATGCTGCACAACTGTTACAGACGCAAAGATTGATACACTAATTATTAGAGATTATTATTATTATTATTATTATTATTATTATTATTACTAGAAAACTTGATACAGTTCTTGCATTATCGTGATTGTGTTCTCCGTTTATAATAATTACATTTACATCCAATATCATCTATCAGATGTGGCAAAAACAAAATCACTCCTGTGTGGGGGGGGGGGAACATTTAGGCCTACCTACAACATTTATATTACATTTTAAAGCAAGTTTTGTAGTTGTAGGCTACTATGGAGAAGTTAGTTAAACACTGCAAAGTTTTGAAATGATAAACATCTATGATGGTACTACACAGTTCATCACTGTAACAAGAACGAATGTCTAACGCTCGGCTTTTACCGTTCGAGGATTTATCACTCGTTACAATTTTACCCATCATGCATGTACGCTACCGATCGGATTATGCTATGAATTACTTGGCGCTCGAGCGAAAACGTCCGATGCAGACCTCTGACCGAGACACTTCAAGAAGATTTCTTTCAATTAAAAAGGCCAATTTCTTTTGATGAATAATTATTTTATAATAGATAAAAATCTCTCTGTCAACACGGAATAAATGCCGCATCACATTCATTCAAGGAGAGCTTTATCGTATGAGAAGAAGGTCGCCAATATATACGATGATCTGCACGTCTCTTCGGAATAGGAGGCACGGCGAAGCACGGCTTGGTAAGCCCTGCGCCATAATAAACAATGCAGAATTGTAATACGATCCAGAATGTGTGCTTCCCACGTAAATCATGTTACGAGTGCGTGGGTTTAACAGCAGTATAAAAATACTCCGTGATTCAGCCCTCTGTGTTATGGAGAAGTGACCTGTTGCTGTTGTGCCGCCCACGCGGCCAGCCAGTGAAGTGACCGGCACTCTGCTTCAGTCTGTCGGCGGCCACAGGCCAAAATGTCATGTTTCGCCAAGCGTCGTCAAAAATTAACCAGGCATGTTTGCCAAGTTCTCACAAAGGTCTCGTCATATATCATTGCATAAACCATACATCTCAGTCTTTGTGTGAGATACGGAACGCAAAGTGAAACCGTTTTATACAGAAACTGAACTCTCAGTAGCTGAAAAGAATTACCAAACATTAATAAATTCTCCTTTTCAGAATCACTTCTTTGTGTTGAAACGTGACACATACCAACTACCAATAGAATGTCAGCAATTTTGTGAAAACGTTGCTGACCAAAAATCTATGGGAACAAGTTAGCTTTTCCTGTCAAAAGTAATAGACATTTATTCCATTACTCATTGAGAGTTCAGTCGGTGATTCATAATCCCCATTAGGACAGAACAGTAAAAAGGACTCAAATCTTGAAAATATAAATAATGGTAATAAAATATTAGGCTATCATCACGAATTACTTACTTAAATGGCTTTTAAAGACACCGAAGGTTCATTGCCGCTCTCACAAAAGCCCGCGGTCTGTCCCTATCCTGAGCAAGATTAGGCTTAATCCAGTCTCATTATATCCCACCTCCCTCAAATCCATTTTAATATTATCTTCCCATCTACGTCTCAGCCTCCTCAAAGGTCTTTTTTCCTCAGATCTTCCAACTAATACTCTATATGCATATCTGGATTCACCCATACGTGCTACATGCCCTGCCCATCTCAAACGTCTGGATTTAATGTTCCTAATGTCAGGTAAAAATACAATACATGCAGTTCTGCGTTGTGTAACTTTCTCCATTCTCCCGTAACTTCATCCCTCTTAGCCCCAAATATTTTCCTAAGCACCTTATTCTCAAACACCCTTAACCTATATTCCTCTCTCAAAGTGAGAGCCCAAGTTTAACAACCATATAGAACAACAGGTAATATAACTGTTTTATAAATTCCAACTTTCAGATTTTTTGGCAGCAGACTGGATGATAAAAGCTTCTCAACCGAATAATAAGAAGCATTTCCCATATTTATTCTGTGCTTAATTTCCTCCCGAGTATCATTTATATTTGTTACTGTTCTCCCAGGTATTTGAATTTTTCCACCTCTTCAAAGAATAAATTTCCAATTTTTATGTTTCCATTGCGTACAATATTCTCGTCACGAGACATAATCATATACTTTGTCTTTTCGGGATTTACTTTCAACATTGTTGCCATATAAATTAACATTTTTAAAATCTATACAGCCCTTGTAGGCCTCTCGCCTATTTTCGAAGAAGATGTAATCTAACATCATCAGACAGCTAACAACAAAATGCACGACACAGAAACACCTCCCAGTTAGCATACATCATTTATTACAAGATAGGGATACACAAGAAGTCCTGTGTTACGAATACAAATTTCAAATTACCGTTATTTCCCGTAACTATGGTCCTGGAACACAACTATAGTCCACGATACAACCATTCAAATTTGTACTCCATAACGTAGTACCTCGTTTATCTATATTTTTTCTGTACTGTAGTTTGAAGTCAAGACACTGCAGATATTTACGAACGGTCTTTGTTACTTCTACAATGTTCTTGAATGGTTGTATCTTGGACCATAGTTATGGGAAATGACGGTACTCCTTTTATGTTCAAAAAAAAAAGTATTTGTGCTCCGAAAATATTCGTTCTACGTGTAATCACTAACAAGTCCCATCCGAGAGAGAAGGTAGGCGATAGGACAAGCGTTTATAAAAGTTGTTACTTTTATTTTCTTTACCACTGTAGATGGGGTGATCTTTTGTAGTAAATTATTTTTATGCAGACGTGGTAAAGGCAGGCCCAAACTTTAACGAGAAAAAAATGTAAATAATTTTATAGGTACTAAGCATCATCTCCGAGTAGTTCGGCAGTAGGGAATGTCTTCGCAATATTTTGCAGAATTTAATAAAATTGTGATCGGTTTCTAATGGTTACCATGTTTATGATTAAATCCGAAGTTAGCGGATTCAAACCCGGCCGAGAATTATTCACTTTTAGGGGCAGTAAAATTCCTTAGCATAGTTTTATTTCGAGATATCTTTCTCACTCCTATTATAGGCATCCTACAAGCAAAACTCAGCTCGAACTTCTCGTGCCGCGCATGCTATACCCGTCTTACCCCCCTGCAGTAGGCTTGAGAACATGCTGGGAACTGGAGCATACGTCATCTGCGCGAGACTGTCACGCCCGCTGGTTTATGCGCACCGAGTTTTCCTTGTTGTATGCCTATAGCACGCTGATTGGTTTATTTCCCTAGAATGGCATGCCATAAATTTCGCTTTTAAGCCTGCCTTGCGTTCTTTTCATCTTAGGATGGAAACTTACAGGCACAGCTTGTGTAGAACTTCGTTTAATCTCACATCAAATTCTCTGTTTGCTCATTTAATTTTGACCACCTATGTACTTGTAGTTAAGTAATTGCTCTCCCACGCAGACGCCGAGTGCCAACTTACATTCACTCGTACACATACATGGACACGAGAGACGATGCGCAGATTTCTGTTGGTATGTTAGCGCAAAGCTCCTACAATTAGCATCTTTAGTAAACAGCCATGCACTCACGGCTATTTCTAATTCACGTCTGAACCGAACTTCCTCTGCCACTTCCCGTGCAAAGGTGTTAGTAGATGGATGTACTGTATATTAAATCATTTTACAGCTCTAATTACTGATAGTGTAGGGTAATTCATTATTTAATACGAATAAATTATAAATTCTTATACTACCGTATCAGGAAAAGAAAACTATATCTGACGTGCTGTAATGGCCTCAAAGTAAAATAATGAAGATAGGGAAGATAGATCCTAGATCCTAGAAGAAATAAAGTGGGTCATTCTTGGTCGTATAATATAAATTATTACCATCAGAAATTGGCGAATTCAAATTTGTGACAGGGAAGTTTCATGGTTTCCTTCCGAAGAAAGGAAGAGTTTAAGATTCCATTATTTGCAGCATAAAACAATTGTTAATATTTTAGAAATCTCGGGGAAAATTAAACGCCGTTTTATGAAATTCGCGAATTCAAATCTGTGGCAGAGCGTTTCATGGTTTCCTTCCGAAGAGAGGAAAAGTTTAAGGTTCCATGATTTGCAGCATAAAACAATTGTTAATATTTTAGAAATCTCTGGGAAAATTAAACGATATTTTTTTTTTTAAATTCGGGAATTCAAATCTGTGGCAGAGCAGTTTCATGGTTTCCTTCCGAAGAAAGGTAAAGTTTAAGATTCCATGATTTGCAGCATGAAACAGTTAGAAATCTCGGGGAAAATTAAAAGACGTTCTATGAAATTCGCGAATTCAAATCTGTCGCAGAGAAGTTTCATGGTTTCCTTCCGAAGAAAGAAAAAGTTTAAGGTTCCATGATTTGCAGCATAAAACAATTGTTAGTATTTTAGAAATCTCCGGGAAAATTTAACGACATTTTATGGACCGCATCATAATTAAAGTAACTTACTATTTATCATTCTCAACTATTACTTGATTATCCATGATAATGAATTTCGCCTGACAGATTTCCCCACCTCACAGAAGGAATTCGATGTTACTAGTTCAGTAGAATACAGAAATATCTAGGTAAATATATGAAGTCAATGGGAACCAACCAATCAACATACTCTAGACAACCGATTAATGAAAATTGAGTCAACTATTTAGTAAAAACCGAATTAACCAATAAATAAAAATCCAGCCAATCATTTTATATAACCGATTCAACCAAACACAAAAAACGAATCAGTCAAACTAAATAATAAACCAGCCAGTTAACCAAACTAAGTGGCCAGCCAGTATTTTTAGAAATGATCTTCGATAATAGATTAAGTTATTTTGGATAATCAACTGGCTACGGACTGAAAGGTCCCGAGCTCAATGTAGAGTGGCGGTGGTTGTGGGATATTTCTCATTACCAAAACTTCAGAACGGCCCTGGGGTTAAAAGGCGCGACGATGACAGAATGGAACTGTACCACCATGATTTCCATTCGCTTCCATGGCGTTTAAGGGGAACACCTTTACCTTTTATTTTGGAGAGAAAAGAGAGGAAAAATTTACCTAATAGTGTTAAATTCAGCAAGTAAATATCATTCAAACATAGACATTACGATAACATTCGGACTTCAGAGTTTATAAGTAATTTCACTTCCATTATCAGGCTATTTGCTTCCGTATTATCTGTATCTAAAAATAAAGTGAAGACCAATTTACTTGTATGTTATAAATAATAGAGAAAATAGGTACTGCATTTAAATTGTTTGCTGATATACTTGTTTTCCCCGTTATTGTTTTTAACTAATAACCTTTCAAGTTATTCCTTTTCCATTAAATATTGCTTACAAGAGAACTCTCAATGAGCTCATGTCGAAACTTCCCCTCAAATTACGCATATGCATTTCCACAGCAAATATAGGAAAAAAATCTGCTAATATTATCATAAGTGCATGAAAGAAACAATGGCGCTTACATGACAAGGCAGATGAGTTGCCATTCTCGTGAACGCCCACATGGTCACGTGACAAACGAGATAAGCTCGAGCAGTTGACGCGCTTCGTCAGTTGAATACAGCTCAGTGAACAATATCTAATCAATTTTTCGATCATCTTTTATTCAGGCTTTAATTTGGCAACCTTGTTGTTAATATGAATAGTTATTTCTTTTTAATTTGTCGATCTGTAAAAATCTAACAATATGCGCGGTTTGAGGCGAGGCTTTGACATGAGTTCATTAATAATTCCCTTTTTGAATGAACGCTAATGACAATGTAGATTGCATTATTTAGTAATTGGTGTCACAAGACAGCGAATACACGTCCGATATTAATCCAAAATTATTTCGTCCACACTGCTTCATAACTGCTTATCATCCTACACCAGAATTGTTTCGTTCATCTGCCACATAAACTGTTTTGTTAATCTGTTAGATAGCTCTTTCGTTCGTCTACCACAGCTGTTTTGTTCATCTACACATAGCTGTTTTGTTCATCTACACATAGCTGTTTTGTTCATCTACACATAACTGTTTTGTTCATCTACACATAGCTGTTTTGTTCATCTACATATAGCTGTTTTGTTCATCTACACATAGCTGTTTTGTTCATCTACACATAGCTGTTTTGTTCATCTACACATAGCTGTTTTGTTCATCTACACATAGCTGTTTTGTTCATCTACATATAGCTGTTTTGTTCATCTACACATAGCTGTTTTGTTCATTTAGCCTACACATAGTTATTTTGTTCATCTACATATAGCTGTTTTGCTCATCTACACTTAGCTGTTTTGTTCATCTGCATATAGCTGTTTTGTTCATCTACACATAGCTGTTTTGTTCATTTAGCCTACACATAGTTGTTTTGTTCATCTACATATAGCTGTTTTGCTCATCTACATATAGCTGTTTTGTTCATCTACACATAGCTGTTTTGTTCATCTACACATAGCTGTTTTGTTCATCTACACATAGCTGTTTTGTTCATCTACACATAGCTGTTTTGTTCATCTACACATAGCTGTTTTGTTCATCTACATATAGCTGTTTTGTTCATCTACACATAGCTGTTTTGTTCATCTACATATAGCTGTTTTGTTCATCTACACATAGCTGTTTTGTTCATTTAGCCTACACATAGTTGTTTTGTTCATCTACATATAGCTGTTTTGCTCATCTACACTTAGCTGTTTTGTTCATCTACATATAGCTGTTTTGTTCATGTACACATAGCTGTTTTGTTCATCTACACATAGCTGTTTTGTTCATCTACACATAGCTGTTTTGTTCATCTACATATAGCTGTTTTGTTCATCTACACATAGCTGTTTTGTTCATTTAGCCTACACATAGTTGTTTTGTTCATCTACACATAGCTGTTTTGTTCATCTACATATAGCTGTTTTGTTCATGTACACATAGCTGTTTTGTTCATCTACACATAGCTGTTTTGGTCTTCTATACATAGCTGTTTTGTTCATCTACACATAGCTGTTTTGTTCATCTACACATAGCTGTTTTGTTCATCTACACATAGCTGTTTTGTTCATCTACACATAGCTGTTTTGCTCATCTACATATAGCTGTTTTGTTCATCTACACATAGCTGTTTTGTTCATCTACACATAGCTGTTTTGTTCATCTACACATAGCTGTTTTGTTCATCTACACATAGCTGTTTTGTTCATCTACACATAGCTGTTTTGTTCATCTACACATAGCTGTTTTGTTCATCTACACATAGCTGTTTTGTTCATCTACACATAGCTGTTTTGCTCATCTACATATAGCTGTTTTGTTCATCTACATATAGCTGTTTTGTTCATCTACACATAGCTGTTTTGTTCATCTACACATAGCTGTTTTGTTCATCTACACATAGCTGTTTTGTTCATCTACACATAGCTGTTTTGTTCATCTACACATAGCTGTTTTGTTCATCTACATATAGCTGTTTTGTTCATCTACACATAGCTGTTTTGTTCATCTACACATAGCTGTTTTGTTCATCTACACATAGCTGTTTTGTTCATCTACACATAGCTGTTTTGTTCATCTACACATAGCTGTTTTGTTCATCTACACATAGCTGTTTTGTTCATCTACACATAGCTGTTTTGTTCATCTACACATAGCTGTTTTGTTCATCTACACATAGCTGTTTTGTTCATCTACACATAGCTGTTTTGTTCATCTACACATAGCTGTTTTGTTCATCTACACATAGCTGTTTTGTTCATCTACACATAGCTGTTTTGTTCATCTACACATAGCTGTTTTGTTCATCTACACATAGCTGTTTTGTTCATCTACACATAGCTGTTTTGTTCATCTACACATAGCTGTTTTGTTCATCTACACATAGCTGTTTTGTTCATCTACACATAGCTGTTTTGTTCATCTACACATAGCTGTTTTGTTCATCTACACATAGCTGTTTTGTTCATCTACACATAGCTGTTTCGTTCATCTGACCATAACTGTTTTGTTCATCTGCCAGAACTATTTTGTTCATCTCACTCATGGCTGATTTGTTCATTTCATCATTTGTTACGTAACTGTTTTGATCATCAGCCAGAACAATTTTGTTCGACTCATAGCAGTTTTGTTCAGTTGTTACATAACTGTTTTGTTAATCTGAAAAAGAGCTGTTTTGTTGGCCTGCCACAGAATTGTTTTGTTGGCCTGCCACATGTTTTTTTCATCGTGCCCCAGTACTGTTTCTTGCTACAGAAATGTTTTGTTCATCCTGCCTCAGAACTGTTTCGTCCATCTTACTGACGACCTACAGATGTTTCATTCATCCTGGTCTAGAACTGCTTCGACCGCTCTGATCCTAAATTACTGTTTCCTTCATTCTGATTCCGAATTCTGTCGTCCATGTTGACCCGTTACTTTTTCGTACACAAATCCGCAGTTTCTCGGGAAGCGTACATGAATGTTTAATGACAACACCAAGTGACCTCACGAAACTTACGTGAATACTATTCAGTTTGGCAGCTAAATAAATGTTTTTAATCCTTTTGTTTAGTAGTCAAAACACAAAAACAAGCACAAAGAACAGTACCAAGAACTACCTGCGTATGTTAGCACTCGATGCAACAAAGATTCCTCTTTATTCACAGCGCCTCGAGGGATGAATGGCGGCACTTTAAAGAAACAAACGGATGAGTTCTAAAACATGAAAATACTTTCTTTGTCGTGCTCTTTCCTCGATTAGTTTTTAGTATATGTTCCACGTCTACTGATACGAGACTTTTTTTTTCTCAAAGTGTAGCGGCAAACCAGTCTTTAGTATACATATCGTTTATCAATTTCATCACCCCCGCATCCACATTACCGTCTCCATCATGACAACTAAAACAGCAATCACTATTGTTAACACTACATCAACCAACATCACCACCGTCTCTAAAATTAGTGCATCCACCACCACTGCCCCATTTACGACTATTGCATCCACCACCACCACCATTGCTGCTATTTCCATTACTATAGTCCCGTCGCTCTTATTTCCGGCAGCCAATCACGTTGCAAGTCGGCTACATTTAAACGTGTGCGTCTTGTCATTGGCTGCTGATGACGTTATGCACTTCCTAAGGCTCGATAAATACTTAATATAATCGCCTGCCATTTTAGTTCTTTCGTTGGCGTTCGCAGAAAGCAAATGAGGACATTATTTGCCGCTCAATTATTTGCTCAATTATAATGTGTTTGATTTATTATCATAGGAGCTACGACATGATAATGTTTAACGGTGCGGCAAATAGTTTCCTCATCTGGTAGCTCGGCAACTAAAGAACAAAAATGGCGAACATTACTACTTACCTAGACTTCATAGAGCCTTCACTTTCTAAGGCGTAAGCAAAGAGGAGGAGTCACTCCGGAAATAACAGCGACGCGACTATAGTAGCGTTAGCGAAAAAGAGATCGCTAACAAGGACACAGAAATATTAATAAGTAACAAAAACCGATCGTTGTAGCCAGCGTATATCTTGTGGCCTAGCCAAAAAAAAAGTTTACATTTTAATTAAGATGTATAAGAAATAACTATAAAATATAATCTTTTAATATAAATAATGTTAAATAAAAAATAACTTTCAAAGTCTAAGCACTGGTAACACCGGTCAGATGGACGCTTCGCCTTTGGCTGTGTCTTTCATACAGTAGGTGCCCAATATTGAATTAATTTTTGCACTTTGAACAAAAATATGATTATCTTTCAAACGTACACTTGTATTACAACATACATACGTCCGTAAAATTCTATGTGCGTGGAGAGTTAGGCTCTGGCAGAGAATGAATACAAGTTTGTTCAAGGTCATAACGAGTTGTTAAAATCACTTCAATATTGTGATGATTTTCTGATCTGACTCGGTTAAATTGCAAATATTTCTTGAAAGTAACTACTTCAAAGCAACATGTACTGTAAGTACGTTGTAATTTCTACCCATCTTGGAATGAATAGACCTAGTAACAACGTCAATAGTTGCTTGTGTGATTGCTGACTGCCTTTTTGTGAAGTGCTCCATACGTGCGGAATGTTGCAGTCCAGTGATTGACTCCCATTGCAGCAGATGGTAGATGCAGGCGAAGTGAAAAAAGCAAACCAATCACATTGGCATCTGGAAACATGTTCACTCTATACAGTCCATTGAGATTCGGGTTACATAAGTAAAACTCCAGCATGTGTGAAATGTTTACTACTCATTAATTGTATTGACAGCAGCATTTGCTCGGAATCGTTTGAAGCTGATGGGAGAATTTTAGGAATTTTAAAATTTAATTGAAAAATGACTCTTTTCAGATGTAGGAATACAGAGCGGTACCAAATACCGCAATTGAAATCCCGTGCGTGATAGAGGATTAGTAATTATGAAATTGAAGGAAGTTCCATATTAAGTTCTGCGGTGGGTGAGTGATAAAACCTTCAGCCTGTCACGCGGGCAGTTCGGGTTCGAGTTCCGGTGAAGTCTCTGATGTTTCATTGAAGAATCCATAGTGACAATTTTGCACACAAGGTTGCATTTGGATTTTTCTCAGGGTTCTCCCGTTTCCCAATATTAGGCATCTACATAATTCCGTGAACATTTCTCCATTTTGTCGTCATTCAGTAGCATTCCCCAAACGCCAGCTGGCGACGCACGGATGGGACTGGCCTGGGGAGGAGTAGAGTGGCCTGCTTGAATCCTGGGTACGCAGCAAACCTTAGTGTAGTCAGCCAGTGTGGGTTTGAGAATGCGCCTAGGTTGAGTATTAACGCAATAGATCTTGAAAGGTCGCAGTGCTGGGTCATAATGCCACCTTTCTTAAATTCACTCCATTCCATTTTAATTCAATAGTTATTAAGTAACTTATTGAGATGAATACCAGTAGTCAAATGGGGTAAGAGCTTGATGTAATAGAGTTCAGATAGCAAGAAACTGGTCATCTGGAGCAATTGCAACATTCTAAAGTGCAGCGACATGTAACCCTACTTTGCCGTAGAGCATAGCAACCTCTTCGAAAAATGATACTGGTAAGTGTAGAACAGCTATCATCAGCACAGAGCACCCTGGGGCTAGCGTCTCTTACCCTCGGAGAACACACTGCACTATGGTGCTATCGTAGCTGCTAGCGGGTATGCTCTCTACCTTTTCCTGCTGCACGACGGGGCACATGGAACGGCTCCGCTTACCTTTATCCACTTCAGCGACCACTGGTCTAGAAGAAAAAACGGTTCTGCAGACAGAAAAATGATTATTTTGTAGTAATTTTTATTTCCTTTAATCAACGAAATAACGATAATCCTACATAATCGATACACTGCACAATGGTGGTGGTGGTGGTGGTGGTTCAAACTATTGATCGAATCCCTTTTGAGACTCTTTTGTGATGTTTATATAGATTGTTACAGAAATAAGTAAGAATTTTTTTAAGAAAGTTTGATTGTATCTGAGGTAGTCATTTAAAGTAAGGGGAGCATATAATCCCCGACACGTAATTTTGGCACTATGCAATGCCAGATTGCCGTCTATCCGCCTCGAAGTTAGGCAGCCGGTGGAGCACTTAGAGCAGTAGTGTCTGAGTTGTAAGCTCCGAAACCGGTTGTGATGCTAGAGTCGTCCAGTCGGAGCGTGAACTTGCTTATGTCTGTGGAAGCACCGGTGCACGCAACGAGTTATAGTGGAGCGCTCCGCTCCGTTTAGGCTGTGTCTGACAACGCTGACTTAAAGGCCTACTTTCATTTTTTTGTCCAACGGTGTATCGAATTTAGTTATGTAATGAAGGCAATGGCAGACACTTTGAACACTTGGTGTAAGAACTCTCCAGTAAATTTCAGTAAAAACTGATTTGTCACTTCTTTCTTCTCTTCTTCAAATATCCTTATTTAGGACCCTATAACATCACAGTATTTTTAAAAATACTTCGTATTTTTTTTCCTCTTTCATCCCACAGTCATTTAACACGCTACCACTGGATACCTATCCTCCAGGTTACGCAATGACGACTTTAGCGTCACGTAGGCCTACCGCGAAAATGACTTGTCGGGAACACCATGTTCCTTTAGGCCTATTTAAAATGGTTCGCTTGGAGTCAAACATTCAGTATTTATTTCTGAAACACTATGTATAGTGAATGTAGCTTATTGCGGACGCCGGTTTCCAACACGTGATGCGCGGCCCTCTTGTCCGACATTTCTCTCAAACTGGTGCACGGCGGAACGAAAGAATAAATAATTTGGGAATATGAACTGATCGACGAAGTTCAATGATGTAACAACTAGATGACAGCATTGTAAACCTGACAAATGTCGTTACCGTCAAAGCCTATAAGGCCGAGCAATCTGGGTATGTACTTTTCTCCAGTCAGGAGATAAACCGTGAAAGGAACGTGTTTACTTTTGCGTCATCTATTGAAGCGAAGTAGATAGATAATATTAAAGTTATAACGTCAGTTTAAAAATCATGCGCTCTCCTGCATATGTTATTTCCTGTATGGAGGGATTAAAAGACCAGGAGATTAACCGTGATCTAATTTTGTAACTAGGGTAGTATAAAAATGTGTATATCAGTGTTATTGTTTGTGCTTTGAGAGATAGCCAATAGAGATAAGAGTACCCACGTGTGTGACCTTATGACATCTTATGACATCAACATTCATTCACAGCATCACCCCGCTCCGTCTCATTCCCTGGAGACTTTCTCGTGGTTGGCGTACAGCATGATCTAGGGTAAAAATCAACATTAAAATATTTACCAAAGACAATGCTAAGTAAATCTCCATTTATTTTAACCTTTTCAAAGGAAGACCCATTAGTTTGTGTCCAGGAGAAAACTTTTTCTGAAAATGGAACTTGCATGCCGTTCAAGTACATTTGACATTACATTACTTTCTCTAAACTTTGTATTGTGAGAAAGAGGAAATAATTCGTTGCTATGTAATGCTCCGCAACTCTTCCGTTCACGCAAAGAAGCAGAGCGACATGAATAGGAGGAAGAGTAGGGATGCTGGAACACATTCACTGGCTGTCTGCCGAAAACAGATATCCCATTCAGGACACATCGCTGTGGGTGATGTGAAGCAGAACGGCCAGTGTTTTGACAATCAGGGGGACCGACCTCTCATCTTCTATTACAATAGATAAACAAACTGCTGTGTTCACACAATCAATTCCTTCTGTTTCAGATCATGTTGGCACCACAACTCCGGAAGCGCCTCAGACTCACTTCTCTCTTCCTTGGAACCCAGCACGTCTCCTGAGGTGAGTACTCATTTCTTTCTTAAGTTCGCATTCCAGAATATTTATTATAAAACTATGCATAATACTTCGAAAAGGGGTTGACCAAGGAAATGCGTTAAGAATGGGAAGTATGTTCACCTCTTTATTATATGCTGATATAGGCCTAGTAGTTTACTTAGTTGGTATTTTTACTATTGCTTTCTCATTCGATCCACGAAAGGAGCGAACAAAAACCCATCTGCACCGTGACCAGTCGACATATTGAACGTAACATCTTTTGCGAAAAAGTGAGATGATTAAAACTCGACACATGCACAGCTCAAAAGAATATCAAAGAATACTCCAAAAGAATACCACAGAAATACCTCAATAAATTTCCTAACAATCACCAGATTTATAGAAACCACAGAATTGGTTCAACAAGTTTTCTAACGGTCATCCGATTTAAAGAAATCGCAATTGCCTCAATAAGAGCATGTTCCAAATCTCAGCGCTGAGCAATCTGATGGCATCACGGTGTTCCGAATTTCAACGGTGACGTCACTGATCATCCACCGGTGTCGCACCGGTTCCATCAGCTTGCAGAGGTGGTGGCAGTCTCCATCAGTGAATCTGATTGGTTCTTGCATAGGGCGGGAATTAAAAACGAATGACATCGTGCACTGTTGTGTCATGGCGGTGTGTTCTGCTTTAGTTCTGATGTATTGTTTGTAATGAGCACACCATAAAAACAATATGTTAATGGCTTATGAGCGAACATGTCAACGGACCAGTTATTACTACCGGTTTAAGAAATGAATTGTTCATGCTCTCTTTTCTTTGAACAAGATGACAGTGCGGAATTTTCGCAAAATCTTGCTAGCGTAGCACAGACAACAACTTGTACAGCCGCCATGATAGCCATCGAACCTACCAGCAGTTTTGTTCCTATTTCGTTGCAGCGTGACGTCATTGTTGTCCACCGGTCCGGTGAGATTCAAAATACGCTGTACGTTTCCTAACAGCGACCAGATTTAATTGATCATCGTTATGTGTCAGTAAGTTACGCTAATTGTCTGAAACAAGTATTCTGAAATGTTTTCTCGCTGTACAGTTCGGGCACAAATTCATGGTCTTCAGTGTTGTTCAGAGAAAATGTACGTTTGGTGCCAAATCTGCTTGATATAGGCTAACATAGTCGAATTAATTCGTACGTTTTTCCAACGGAGCCCTCTAAATCAATCCGACGTGCAAGTAGGGAGCTAAATTTACCTCGTTCGACAGTAGACGATGTCGTCCATAAAAGGTTGCGCCTACTGGCGTACAAACTTTAGATTCGTCATCAAATCAAACCTGAAGGCAAGTCGCGACGAAGGACATTCGCGGAGACAATTCTGGCAAAAATTGATGAAAATTAAGCATTCCTGGATATGGTTGTTTCTCGGACAAGGCTACATTCTACATTTCCGGGAAGGTTAACAAACACAATTGCCACATATTGGGGGACGGAACATTCCCACACAGTGGAAGTGTATGAACGAAACTCCCCGAAACTGTGTGTGTGTGTGTGTGTGTGTGTGTGTGTGTGTGCGTGCGTGCGTGCGTGCGTGCGTGCGTGCGTGTGCGCGCGCGCATTGTTGAAGGACAGAATCATAGGCCCATTCTTTTTCGCGGAGCATACGTACCTATACATGATGCAGTTGTACGCTATGACACAACTTCCTCCTAACGTGATCTTCCAACAAGATGAGACGCCATGCCATTATACGGATATTGTGAGAGATTTCTTGGATAATGAGTTCCCTCAACGCTGGATTGGAAGAGGTAGTTCTTCGATTGCATGGCCCCCTAGAAGCCCAGACATTACGCCACTCGATTTTGTTCTGCGGGGGCTTGTCAAGAATCATGTTTACCAGACGCCGGTTCGTGATCAACCAGATTTGCGCCATCGCAATGTTGCAGCTATCGCAAATGTTACGCCTGCAATGCTGCAAAACACGTGGGGAGAGGTGGAATACAGATTGGACGTCTTCCGCGCCACTAATAATGCGCATGTCGAGGTGTATTAAGTATGTTAAAGCATATTTTTGAGTTACCCTACTCTTAGAAGTAAACAGAGTGTAAATATCAACAATACTTTTCAAGTAATAAAATAATGAAATGTTATGCGTTTAAGTCGGACACACTGTGCTTTGTAACTGAATTGCAGAAGAGAGATTAGAAATAATTGCCTTTGTACTTCTCCTGCATTCTCGCACTCGTTCGAGTCTACTCTATTTCGTTTTCGGCTCAATTTTCGGCAGTTCATTTAGGGACAAGATATAACTCACATCTGCTGCCGTAATCTTCGACGCTGGATAATATTCAGCTTTGAGTTCCTTCTGAAAGAAATGTATTTTATAAGGACGACTAAGTAATAGGATTTAGCGTATATTACTTACTACCAAGTACTATCAAACCACCAGACATACTATAGTACGTATTTTAAAAGAATTATGCGGTATATACTTACTGTATATTAATAATTTATAATACTATAGGGAAGTCATTTTATTTTTACTTCAGTTATTATCGTACCTGAGTTTTTTTTAATGCACTTCCCACCCATTTCTTCTACTAATGAAGTTCAACCGTCCTCCACACAGAACCAATGCCGCATATACAGTCAAAGTCGCCTTACGGTCATAGTAAACAGTATTGAGTTAGTGAGTATAGTACGTTCCAGAAATATGGTCGCGTTTTCCAGTGAAGAAAGAGCTTCAAATATTGAATAATATTTTGGCACAGATACTGTGCGTCCGTTTGCTTACGTCACATCCCGGTTTCCCCCACCCGCTTCTGCACGCCCCACTGTAAAGACTAGTGGTTGGGCTGTTTTTCTGAAAACATTTTCTGTTAGGAATTGGACGTCTACGCAATATTATACAACTGTTTAAAATAACTTAACAAAAAGGCTTCGTTAAGTAATTAACTGTCACGTGATTTCCCCCATTTCTACGATCCTGCGACATAATCATTTGGACGGACAGTAGATAGCATGTCTGAGTAGTTTTATCTTTTCGGATCTGGCAGAAGTGAAGATGAATTTACAGTACGTAAGGTACTCCTTTATAGAGTAGTTACAGAATTATTTCAACATGAGTTACTGGTACGAAGGACGAAACTGGTAATTGGAATTAGGTACAATAGTCTATAGTGCGAAAATATGCACAAAAGAACTGAAATGATTTAGTATTTATTTAGTATTTGTTTATTTAACCTGGTAGAGATAAAGCCGTCAGGCCTTCTCTGTCCCTCTACCAGGGGATTACAACTATAATATGAACAATAAAATTACAATTAACATTAAATTTACAATTAAAATTACAATAAAAATAAAGTACGACAAGATTACCTGATTAATGAAAGCTAGACATTTTATCATAGAAGTTAAGAACAAAGAATATTTTTGTATTTACTGAATTACAAATTAAACCTACAATAACAAAAATCTATAGTAATGAAATTACCGGATATTGAAAAATTTTGGATAGATTAAGAGAACTATTTACAAGAAACCATGTCTGAACGAGTCTCAATTACTGGCCAAGTGCCTAGTAAGTTTGCGTTTGAATTCAATTTTATTTCGACAGTCCTTGATGCTAGCAGGTAACGAATTCCAGAGTCTTGGCAGGGCTATTGTGAAAGAGGATGAGTATGAGGAGGTGCGATGGGATGGTACTGTTAGTATTGTTTCATGGCGAGAGCGTGTGTACAGATTGTGGTGGGAAGAAAGGTAAGTGAAGCGAGACGACAGGTACGAAGGAATAGAAGAGTTCAAGATTTCGAAGAGAAGTAGAAGTGAATGTAAATTTTTTTTCTTATCTAGTTTAAGCCAACCTATTGTTTCCAGGGATGGGGTAATATGATCATATTTACGAACATTGCTTACAAAACGTACACACAAGTTATGAGCACGTTGAAGTTTCGTTTTGTTGTCGCTGGAAAGGTCAGTCAGTAAAATGTCAGCATAGTCAAAATAGGGAAATACAAGGGACTTTTTTTAAGCAAGAGGGAAGATGAACATTTATCCTTTTTAGCACATGGATAATAGAATATACTTTTCTGCAGGTTTCTGTGATTTGCATGTCCTAGTTGAGATTATTATTCATGTGAATGCCAAGATTTTTTACCGAAGAACTGAAAGGGATATGCACTGTAGCCTACTTACTTTAACGGAGGAAATGTCGAGGTGCTTTACAGCGTCGGTTTGCCGTTTGTTTCCTAATATAATTGCTTGTGTCTTTCCAGGATTGATATTAAGATGGAATTTCTTTGTCCATGTCACAATCGAGTCAATGTCTTCGTTCAATTTATCTATAGCGTCATTTATTCGGTCTAAGCGGGAAGAGATGTAGCGTTGAAGATCGTCAGCATACAAGTGATAGTTACAATGCCTTACAAGAGATGTAATATCATTGACATATATTGTGAACAACAATGGTCCGAGTACCGAACCCTGTGGTATACCTGATGTTATGTTAAGCCAGGAAGAGCTTCGATTCCCGGATACAACACATTGTTGTCTTTCCCGTAAGTAGGATTCGAACCAACTCACAGCAGTCTCTGACAAATGCAGATTTCTCAATTTAAGGGTGAGCAGGTCAAAATTTACAGAGTCCACCATTTTCAGAAATGTGTTTAAATATCCATATTATGATTATTTTTTCAATTTAAATTCACTCTCTATATTGTACGCTAATGTGCTGTAGACAGTATAATATACACTGCATAATGAATACGTCCGCAGGGATAGCTCAGTTCGCGAGTAAAAACACTTACTGTGAATACTGTACTGTATTTTGATGAAAGAAAAACCTAATGAAAATTATCAAACTCAAAATCGTGATATTTCCTAGTTTATGTAAATGGATGAAGTACTTTTCTTCCCTTCTACATTTAGTAAAGTGATTTGTTTGTATTTTACGCTAGTATCATCAAACTCTGGTCATGAAAGGGGGTACCGAACAATGTTTCCGGTTCTCAACCGTTAATCCAAAGGTATAACCAGGTTAATATTAGAAATGTTAGTAAAAATAAAATGATGTCCCGGTATAAGGACAGTTTTTAGTAACTTCGAATTTCGATCCTGACGTATTTCGTGTTAGTTTCTGTTCATAGATTGATATGTATTTCGAATAAAGGATGTGATTACTTCCCCCTCATTGACAACTGCAGTGTTCATTCTAGCAACTCCAGTCTCTCAGTTGGAACTGCGTAATGGGCGACAGCGATAAATAAATAACGGAAGAACATCTGCAGTCACTGCTCTGTATATTATTGTTTCAGTGCGGTTTGCCGGGATCCAAACAAGCTCATCCATCTCCTTGGAGAAATAAATCTGACAGCCGTCCTAAATTTAACACGTCTACCTTACTTTTAAACCAAGGCTTTGGTGTGATCTATCTTGGGAAATTTGATTCTTGAGAAGCCTGCGTTAAAAATTAGTTACACATGTGCATTAATGTAGATTATTGACATTCTATGAACTGCACAAACGCTATAATGATATTATTTGGAGATCATGGAAGAGGTATGTTAGCGTGTACATCTAAAAGTACGCCTACAGGGTTGTTTCCGATCTCTGATAACGAATTTGAATGACATCATGTGCGTCAGGAGTCACACTACAGCTGAACTGTGGCGCGAGGTGACAGACCAGTAGTGAGTGATCTCATAGTCAGAGTGCATGGCGAGTCACAGCAGAAATTCCCAAGAAAATCGAGCCTTTTTGGGAGGGATACATTACGACCCTGTTCAATGCCAAGTACAGTTAAGTGAAAATAAAAGAAGCCTGCAATAAACGAGGTTTCGTTATTTCCAAGAAAGGCATCTTCTGTGTACTTAATGAGATTGGTAAAGCTCGAATGGATTTAATTTGTATCATCTCGTGGGGTGCGGCGACTTGTGACGGGGGTGGATTTGCTTGCTTTTTCCATTCTGAAATTAATTCCATCCGAGCTTTGCCAGTCTTATTAGGTACACACAAGATGCCTTTCTCGGAAATAACGAAACCACGTTTTTTTTGCAGGTTCCTATGATTTTCACGTAACTGTACATGGCATCGGAAAGGGTTAGGCTATTATTTATCCCTCCCAAAATGGCTCGAGTTTCTTGGGCATTGCTATTGTGATACACCGTGCACTCTGATTATGAAATCACTCACTACTGGTCTGTCACCTTTCGCCGCAATTCAGTTGTCGATGTGATTCCTGACGCACATGACATCATTCAAATTCGTTATGAGAGATCGGAAAGAACCCTTTTGTATTGACACATTTGGTAATGGTGAAAATTACGATAGTGTTGAGAACATTAAGGATGATGACGATAGCGAATAATACAATGACGGTAATCGCGATGACGATGAAAGTGACGTACACAAATTAAAGTTACAACAAAATTAATAATCCTTATACAATTGGTGATATTAACCAGATATTTATTTTGAAAATGTAAATTTGTTAGGGTTTTATTTTAAATCATAAACTGAACCGTGGTCCACACCTGTGGAGTAACGGTCAGCGCGTCTGGCCGCGAAACCAGGTGGCCCGGGTTCGAATCCCGGTCGGGGCAAGTTACCTGGTTGAGGTTTTTCCGGGGTTTTCCCTCAACCCAATACGAGCAAATGCTGGGTAACTTTCGGTGCTCGACCCTGGACTCATTTCACTGGCATTATCACCTTCATTTCATTCAGACGCTAAATAACCTAGATGTTGATACAGAGTCGTAAAATAACCCAATAAAATAAAAATAATAAAATAAACTGAACCTTATTTTATTCCTTTTTTAGTTATTAATTTATTGAAATATTGAGATAGATAAGTTCTTGAGAGGAACAAAAGGCTGTAGAAAGTTAGATATGATCAAGAATGAAGGAATCAGAAAAGAACTCAATATAAATTCATTAAATGTAAACATTCAAGACTACAGAAACAAATAGAGATATATTTAGAGCAGCCGTCGGCAAATTTGTACTCACGATGACATCACTGGATGCAAGCCACAATACATATGAATCGAGGAGTATAGAGCACACCATTCGGATTCCATTGGCGGACTGGCGATTGACGTAGACTACACAATAATTATTTATAGATTGACAGGTTATATTTTATTTTACCTTAATTTTTACTGTGCCACAAGAAGCTAGGAAAATACGTCACAATTTGCGACTCTTAATACAACTCGTAAATTTTCGTCTGTTAGTCACGATTTGGAAATATACTGAATGTAGAGCCAAACATAGCAGCTATGTAGGGTAGTGGCAGGTGACCTAAGATAGGACTAAATATATTTTTCTATAGAGAGCATTTTAAATAAATCTAAGTCAGTCTGGTGTGTTATAGGTCTACAGTGGAAACATTATTTATGTCCTCACTCAATTCCAGCTCAGTAACACGTTGGTCCACCTAGTAAATATTTTTAAAGTAATATTTCGATTTCCGTCTGTTACTACAGATACTAGTTGCTTTATGTTCAGATACATTTCTTCTATATATTTTCTTCATGCTTGGAATAACTCTTCTTTGTCGTATTTCCGTTAAGTGCAATGACATCGAGCAAATATTATTATAAAGAGAGATCCTTCCTAATTCCGCGGATGGATATTACCAATTCTACTGTATCAATATCTGTGTTTGCACCTAAAGCGAGAGATTAAACCACAATTTCATGCATCTTTGGTTTTATTTCTCATTCAGGTAGTGTTTCAATATCCCTCATCCTCCTTTGTAGTATTTTCCGTATGGGTAATTTCAAACTCTTAAAAACACCAGATCATTCGGGACAAATAATGTTAGCAACTTTATTCAGACATGTTTTAATGAACTCTCGTTCATTATAGCACTTAAATGATTTTACGATTTCCAAAGCAATAACATAACTCACGTTCAGTTCCCCTCGACTCATATCTTGTTTAATCATAATTTAGTACCGGAAATGTTATTTGAATTTAATTTTGTTAATGTTTTCGTTGATTCGCTCCGTCATGCCCTAAAAAAAAAAAGAAAATTATTTGTATCCTTATTTTCTACTGTATACATTTCCGTTTACACTTACATTGGTTATGTTCATGCTTATGATTTCGTGATAATCATTATGACGTGTCCTAATGTCGCTATATGTTTCATTTATAAGTGGCTATTAGAATTTTAGAACACAAGAGGCGTCTACAATGTCACCAGCTTTACCTGAAAGACTAGATTTGCATAATATATACGTCACTGTGTACGTTAACAGAAAACCACAATTCCAAGTCACACAGAGATTGTGTGCACTCGATGTGGGTCTCTGGCGTTTCGTCAGCCCACGCGAGTTGTGTGGATATAAAAGGGAAAAGTTGAGACGGTGTCGGGTGGAGTTCCCGGGTAGCTCAGTTGGTAGAGCGTTGGTACGTTCAACCCGCAACAATTTTACCCTTGAAATTATTCAAATCTGCTTTACAGGGAGCTTTACCTAAAGACTAGATTTGCATAATATATACGTCACTGTGTACGTTAACAGAAAACCACAATTGAGGACCGTTTTTGCAAAACTTGCTAACTGAAAAAAACTAAATTTTACAGGAGAGACAAAACACTATAGTAAGCAAGTTTTGCTGTTACTCTCACTTATAGCAAAAAGCAAGTTTTGAAAAAACGATCATACTTTGACATACTACAGTAAAGAGAAATAACCCAATTTTACTAAGACGCTTTGAACATCATGTAGAGACCTGCGTTATGTTAACGAATCCATCAAAATCTCAATTTTGTAAATTTTGCAGTTAGCAAGTTTTGCAAAAACGGTCCTCAATTTCAAATCAGACAGAGATTGTGTGCACTCGATGTGAGTCTCTGGGGTTTCGTCAGTCCACGCGAGTTGTGTGGATGTAAAGGGAAAAGTTGAGACGGTGTCGGGTGAAGTTCCCGGGTAGCTCAGTTGGTAGAGCGCTGGTACGTTCAACCAGAGGTCCCGAGATCGATACCCGGCCCCGCAACAATTTTTCCCTTGAAATTATTGAAATTATTCTTCATTATATTGGTTTGTAGAGGAAATAGTAGCCACGATTTAAATATAAAATCAGGGTACTTTTCGATGACTAAAGAGTTCGATGTGTAGGAAGTCTGTCTTTCCTATCTTTTTATATTACCTTCTAATAAATCTTTGTTTCACAAGTCATTTGGCTCATTGCACAAACTCCGTACTCAACCTCAAAGAGTATGGACTAAGATCCCGGTGTCTAGTGAGTCTAAATTTTGAGAGTTCAAATCCATGACGTAAAGACGAGGAATTCTTAAAGACGATTTTCTTCGAACAGCTGTTTTCTGTTTTCAGAGGGGTAGAGAAACTGGGACCGGGTCGTAGATTTAAGGGACATTAAGTAACTTTGTCTCTGAAATACTATTATTATTATTATTATTATTATTATTATTATTATTATTATTATTATTATTTGTTTCCAGTGCGTTACTATGTTGACTGAAATCCGATCAGCCTGTCATTGAATGAGAGAGCTACGTTCAGAATTTACCGACCATTTCTCGCCTGCGTCAAAATTTGGAGATAGTACAATGAGTTCATATTAGCAGCCTAAACTTTTTTAGTTGATTAACGACGAGGTTATTTAGCGTCGATGAGATTGGTGATAGCGAGATGGTATTTGGCGAGATGAGGCCGAGGATTTGCCATAGATTACCTGGCATTCACCTTACAGTTGGGGAAAACCTCGGGGAAAACCCAACCAGGTAATCAGTCCAAGCGGGGATCGAACCCGGGCCCGAGCGCAACTTCAGACCGGCAGGCAAGCGCCTTAACCAACTGAGCCACGCCGGTGGCTAGCCTATTTGTGCTTAGGTTTTCCTGTCCTCCACCAGTAATCTAAAGCATAGTATTATTCTTATTAAGGAAAGTTTTTTTTAATTTGGTTATTTAACGATGCTGTATCAACTACGAGGATATTTAGCGTCGATGAGATTGGTGATAGAGAGATGTTATTTGGCGAGATGAGGCCGAGGATTCGCCATAGATCACCTGGCATTCACCTTAACGTTGGGGAAAACCTCGGAAAAAACCCAACCAGGTAATCAGCCCAAGTGGGGATCGAACCCGGGCCCGAGCGCAACTTCAGACCGGCAGGCAAGCGCCTTAACCGACTGAGGCACGCCGGTGGCTAGCCTAAATGTGCTTAGGTTTTCCTGTCCTCCTCCAATAATCCAAAGCATAGTACTATTCTTATTGTTGTTAATGAAAGGTTTTTTAGTTTAACGACGCTGTATCAACTACGAGGTTATTTAGTGTTGATGAGATTGGTGATAGCGAGATGGTATTTGGCGAGATGAGGCCGAGGATTCGCCATAGATTACCTGGCATTCACTTTACAGTTGGGGAAAACCTCGGGGAAAACCCAACCAGGTAATCAGCCCAAGCGGGGATCGAACCCGGGCCCGAGCGCAACTTCAGACCGGCAGGCAAGCGCCTTAACCGACTGAGCAACGCCGGTGGCTAGCCTAAATGTGCTTAGGTTTTCCTGTCCTCCACCAGTAATCCAAAGCATAGTACAACTCGTATTATTGTTAGTGAAAGGTATTGAGAGGCAAGGAATGGCAGTGGTTACAATACGCAAGTCTGTAGGTGGTACGCAGGTTACTAGCAGCACACCTGAAAGCTGTACTTATCAACAGCCAATGCGGTCATAGCTACCTGTGTACACTAGAAAGTGTTCTTCAAGAGGGTTTCTTTCCATTGACGTCATCAAAAGACACACGAACTGTGTAAGCGCTCGGTGTTATAGGTAATTTGCCATCAAGTGTGCTAATTCTCGCTGTACACAAAAGGAGGTACTTAATGCAAATACCATGTAGTCGCCCTGGTCGCGTTCTTCGCGACACCTCATTGGCTTTCACTCGCAAGTCAGTGAGATAGTCGCAGTAGCGGAATACTTGCAGCTCCCGCCCATCTCTATACTTCTTATGTTTATTGACTTTCTTAGAGAAACTCCACTTACTTCCTTTATTTTTAATAGGAGAAAATGTTGAATACATTCATCGTTGTGGTTATCGTCAACATTGGCGAGATCAGACTGTCTTCCCTGATGATTAATAGAGTCCAGATTTTTATGTAATATTGATCATATGTACCTGTGCATAAATCTGTAACTGAAAGCCAATAACTCCAGCGCCTACGTCAGCTTTGCTCCGAGATTACACCCAGAGCAGAAATTTGCTCTTTCCCCTGCATTTCTCTTGTTGGGCATGGCTGATATTAGATTTTTAAGACACGGTTTAACAGAAATGAGATAGTATATGGGACCTCTTGTGGGTTGCAAGACTTGCCTACTTTTCTGATACTTCTGGTTTTCTAAAGTTAAGTCTTCAGGGTCCAATTTTAGCGGTATTCACCGTTCAAAATAATACTGAAGCAACGATAAAGAAATTACAAACTTATGTTCAGAGTTATGCAATGCTTGGGAAAAGTGGCATGTCAGTTTCCACAAACATTTTTTACTAATTTATTGACACCTTACGGAACATCTGCTGGCTTGGGAAAAGAGACATAAGTATTTCTCCTATTACAATAATTCATACCGAAGAAAATCAAATTGACATAAACCAGTGCGAAGACAATGTTTTTCCTTCTCCTGTAAAATTAACATTTTTAACTTGTGCCACTTTTCCCGAGCACTACAGAGTTGACGATCGAGAATTCGATTCATTTGCCACTCTGTGTCATTTCTAGCAAAAAATGATGGACTTTTGTCCGATATCTCTGGAAATACAGCTGAACATCTTGATTCATTAACATTAAAATTAAAGGAATAGGTTCCTTCTTGCAATGAAAAAATAATTGGATGAAAACTCCTTCTTTGTGATAGAAACTGCTTCGTCCGTCTAAGAAAAAAACGAGCTGTTAGAAATAGTCTGATTCTAGCACAAAATTCGTGATGATCATGTATTCCGATGTTTTCGGAATGACTGTACAACACAATAAAATTTGTATCAACATTCTTATGCGGGTATGGATTATATGCTTTGGTCTTTTTGAAGACAAAATACTGAAATAAACTTAATGCCGAGCTAGGCTTGCGACTTAGAGTAACTTAAGGGAGGAGATTGGTGAAATTTCTATAGGCATCCAACAAGGAGAACCTAGTGCGCAGAAACCAGCGGGCTTGACTGTCTCGCGCAGATGACGTTTGCTCCCGTTCCCAGCATGCTCTCAAGCCTACTGTAGGTGGGTAAGAGGGGTATAGCATGCGCGACGCGAGCTGAGTTTTGCTTGTAGGATACCTATAACTTATGTAGGTTTTGAGCTAGTTGGTTCATTTTTGGTACACATATTCTACATATGATATATATAGGCCTACATGCTACAAATTTTCACGCATGTCATCCAGATACTTTTTTTTTTTAGTTATGTACTTTTTCTAAAAAAATATATGTCACCTCGTACAAATTTTAAGTAACGGGAGGTTATTACGTTGTGGAATGGAGCGCGTATGAAATGCAAGGCAGACGCTGATAAGTTACCGGCGAATGCCGCGCGAGCGACGGAGTGGAGTCCCGCAGTACAATAATCTCCCTGTATATAATGTAGAAAAAAAATTACAGTATCGTTGATGTACCTAGAAAAGCACTAAGCATCCATATTTCAGAAATATATTCTTAGAATAGAGAAACAAATTATTTTGTCAGAAGTATTTTTTTTTTAATTTTCTAATACCCATTGTTATGCAAATTATTTTTTAATTTAAAAAGTAACTAACATATAAAAAATCTGATATTCCAAATTGTTAATCATGCTTTAAAGAACACGCAGTAAAATTTTCTTGTTCCTGGCATCAAAATTGTAAGAGTCTTTACACTTCGAACCTGACGAAATGTGCTCGAAAAAGCGTGAGAAAATAGCTTGTAAAATTTCCATGGAATTGAAGTTCAAGGGTGCAGGCATTTATATATTGCGTGTTCTCCCCCCCCCCTTCCCCCACCGCAAAGAATTGAAACTTGCTCAACATATAAATAAGATTTTGCTGATTCATTTTTTACAAGAAAACGTCCACACCTGTGAAGTAGTGGTTAGCGCGTCTGGCCGCGAAACCAGGTGGCCCGGGTTCGATTCCCGGTCGGGGCAAGTTATCTGGTTGATGTTTTTTCCGGGATTTTTCCTCAACCCAAATATGAGTAAATGCTGGGTAACTTTAGGTGCTGGACCCCGGACTCATTTCACCGGCGTTATCACCTTCATCTCATTCAGACGCTAAATAACCTAAGATGTTGATAAAGCGTCGTAAAATAACCTACTAAAATAAATAAATAAATTTACGAGAAAATGAAAATGCGATTTTTGACTGAAAATGACCAAAATTTCACCCACCGCCGGCCCTCTTAACAACAATAATTGAGCCAGACTTCGAAAAACTGATATCTGTAAAGCGACGTCAACCAGCCATTGATAACCTTTTGATATGTTTAGAAACCTGAAAACTTTACCGCAAGGTTGAAAAACCAAACACTTTAAAATAATGTAAGGCAGCTTTTCTCAAACTATGGTCCTCGAGGTCTGTCCTTGTGGTCCTTCAAAAAAGACAGAAGAAAAAATAAAATTCAAACGCATTGCTTATCGCACTATATTGTAGCTTAAAATCTCAAAGTATGGAAATGACACATGGCAACCGAATTTAACTTTTTCTCCCACTACTGATATTTTATGAAATTTATTACCCTACCCGTCTACCGTACTTCCCACTCTACTCTCAGTAACAAAAGAGGGATTTAAAGCACTATGAACGTGGTGTTTCTCGTCATCTTTTCCCTGCACGTCTGGCGCCGCGCCTGTAACCCAGCCTGGGACCACCCTAATTTATAACAGAGGGCCAAAGTACCGAATCTTAATTCTGTTTTAAAATATAAGTAGGCCTGTACTGTTATTAAAATATGCTACAAAAATGATGAATTTGCTTTCGAAGGGAACAAGAGTAAGGTGGTCCGCGCAACTGTTCTAACTTTAAAAAGTAGTCCCCACTTTAAAAAAGTTTGAGAAACGCTGACGTAAGGTATTAATAGTTGTTTACGTGAATATACAATTATGTTACTTTGTTGTAAAATTGTCAGATTTGGGTCAGGTATTCCTGTCAGAAGAATACCGAGTTATCGCCTTTAAACAGGTCATTACAGCTTTCTTCAACTTAATTTTCTCAGCGTCAGTCGTAATCTGCTTCTATTGCGCTTCACGGAACTTTCAAATTGCCCAATAAAGCAGCGATCCTAAAAACCAAGACTCTGGACTCCAAAACCTCTGAAGCTGGAATTAATGATTGCAGTTGTCTTCATAAAAAAATATATCGACCCAGCCAATGTGTGCGAAAGGGTTAGAGCGCAGTTTCGGTATCATGTATAACGAAACGACCTCAGTGTTTATCCGTCGTCAGTGCAATGTTCTGTATCATTGTAGATTATAAGTTGTAGGCTATTGTGTTCCTTCGCGTCATGATTTTTAACCAGGTATCTGTAACTATTCAACGTGCCTGAGAAACGCAGTCCATTTCTTCAAGTTATGCTATTGTATAGTACTCTCATAGCCTATGTGTCATGTTGGATGCATTTTGAGGGAGTATCAGGGGCGAGGAAAGCTATATTTAAGTAAGGTTTATTTTATTTTAGATAGGTCTATTAAAAATTGTTAAACCCGTATGTTTATCCGTCTTTGACGGCGTGATTTGGGTTGTCTATTCGAATAATATGGACGTCGTTTCTGGGACACCGTGTATTTATAAAATTAAGTTTTATTTTGGGGTTATTATTTTGTTTTTAGGTAAAATGTTTATTTTTATTAAGACTTTATTTTATTTAGGGTTATGAAATTTTTAATAATAAACACATGCTGTGTTCGCCAGCCAGCTTCAGTAACAATAAACATTCCTAGAAATTATATGTTGCAAGATTTCTCATTCTTGTTCATGTTAATTTATTCTCCAATAATATTGATAACATGCTGCCTAGCAGTTCTCACCCTCAGAGCTTGGAGAATTACTGTTACGAAGTACAGCCAAATATGAGCTGCTCAGAGCAGAAGTCGTGTAAGTCAAAAATGGGTAATGAGGGTTAAAGTAAACTGTCTGTAAAATACAGCGCAAATTAGGAATTAATATTCAATTTATTTAAACTATTAGTAGTCAGTGGATAGCAAGAAGGCCATATTAATCGGTATGGCATAGTTGCGCTCCGAAGAAATCAGGTAGCAGAATGGACATGGCATAGTTGCACCCCGATGGGCATAGTACACACGAAAGTGTCATAAAATAAATAAATTAGGCCTACTTAATATTATAGTAGTAGCTGCACTGAAATCAGGTAGCATATGATCAATTTTACTATTTAAAATAACACTTTTTTATCGATCACACACAGCAAATGAACTGGATTTTTGTTTGTACACCAATATCTTAACCCTACGGTACATGATTTCGCAAATCGAAACTTAGAACCATTGTGAATTATTAACTCTTCACCCTTTTCATTAAACTTAACATTCATCTTAAATTAACTCACTATACGCCACAGACGGTGTGAAAATCGCTAATAAAATGTCAAGATTGCTAAGGTCCCATATCCCAATGACTGACTCATTTGAATATGTCAGTTAATAAAGTACTGCCAACTTCATGGTGTTCATTTTAACGGTAGGCTATCGATAATAACTACATAAACAGCAGAAAAACAGTTAATAAAGTACTTCCAACTTCATAGTGTTCATTTTAACGGTATTGATAATGAATATTAAATTTAACAAGAAATCAATAAGGTTTGTTGATTACGAGGCTCGAGTTCCCGTAATGTCTTTTTCTCTACGGTACCTATTTCATCGGGAAGCAACTATGCCATGCCCCTTTTCTCTACGTGATGGGAACGGGGCGCAACTATACCCACAAATCAGGAACCCTTTTTATCTGTTGCATCTTACCTGACCGTGGGGCGCAACTATACCCTGCCCATATTAATTGTTACTTTGCGCTGTATTTTACAGAATTTTTACTTTAAACCTCATTACCCAGTTCTGACTAACACAACTTTTGCTCTGAACGGCTCATATATTGGACAAACAACAAAAATGGAACACGTATACACAACACAGCGTGTAGAAATATTAAACCAACCCTTGGCATAACTGGGAAAGTGAAAGGGACACAGGAACAATCGCTCATGCACTTCTTACTTACATCGCCTTACAAAGAAACGCAGAGTAAGGCTCTGTGCATCAGTGGTGGAATTTAAGCAACCAGTTAGAGCTGAAAGTTCTTTAAAGCTATGATGCACGCTGATACAATCCGTCACTGACCATGACTGCTTCTACCGCAACAAAACCTTACTGTCTCAGCCGGGGAAGTTAAGGGGTGGTCCGCAGTGACTCAATCGAGTTATTTACGTCCAGGCTTGTCTTAAACAGATAACGCATATCTAAATGATTTAACTGATTTAATTTTAATATAAGTTCTTCTAAAGCATTAATGCAAGTAAAAATAAAACTCCAAGATTTATGTGTTTGTAATAGATTTCCTGAAAATACGTATTTACCAATTTTTTTGTGGGAATATGTGTTTTATGTAAAATGAAATTCGGATTTTACGCTTGAAAGTTCACATTCGGAATCATTTATAGTAGATTTCCAGGAAATTTACATAATTTTTTTTGTGTGTGAAAATTGGTGTTTTTATGTGAAATAAAAATTTTGTTTTTACGCTTGGAACTTCACATTCGAAATTTGTAACTTTGTTAATTGCGTTTTATCATGTGAAAAAAATTATTTAATTACATAGGGATCCGCTCTCTAAATATAAATTTGTTACCTACCCACTGCGCATTACAAATCCTCTGAAATCCAGTAGGGACAGTTCGGAGTCGCGTTCTGGGAAGAGCGCTACGTACCGTACCTACCAGGACTTGGCTTTGTGACGAATGCATACGTGTTGACGCGCACGAGCGTTGCCCCTCATTATCACTTGTTTATCAGGTAGACTTCTTCGTAACATATACCTGTCTGATTCGGAGACCTCAGCTACAGTAGAATTCATTGGAACGTGTTCGTTTTCATACAACTATTATCCGTTTAACAATAAACTCATTTTTAACTGTCAAGGAACTCATTTACATTACAGTAGAAAGATAATAGAAAAACCATGTAACCAAACATTCAATCGAAATTTTGCTTTAGGAAAGGATACTATCCACAAATGCGAAATTGTAATTAAAATAGTATCAAATTAATTTTTTTATTATTGGGTTATTTTACGACGCTGTATCAACATTTCAGATTATTTTGCGTCTGAATGAAATGTAGGTGATAATGCCGGTGAAATGAGTCCGGGGTTCAGCACCGATAGTTACCCAGCATTTGCTCTTATTGGGTTGAAAAAACCTCAACCCGACCGGGATTCGAATCCGGGCCACCTGGTTTCGCGGTCAGACGCGCTAACCGTTACTCCACAGGTGTGGACTTGTAAGTGTTAATTTTTATTTTAGTAGGTTATTTTACGACGCTTTATCAACAGCTAAGGTTATTTAGCGTCTGAATGATAATGCCGGTGAAATGAGTCCGGGGTCCAACACCGAAAGTTACCCAGCATTTGCTCATATTGGGTTGAGGGAAAACCTCGGAAAAACCTCAACCAGGTAACTTGCCCCGACCGGGAATCGAACCCGGGCCACCTGGTTTCGCAGCTAGACGCGCTAACCGTGTAAGTGTTAAAGACTAGATTTTGATACATGTAGGCAGAAGCATTATACAATCAGCTGTTTTTAAAATAGGCCTTATCAGGTCTTTTAACGTCCAGTCATTCGGTTCTGTAGTCGCTGTTACACCACGGTGGCCGTTGGTTGCGGATTTAAACCCTCCGAAGGCAATAAATAAACTTTGGAAGGGAGTAAAATCCTTAAGCGTATCCTCTTCAGCCGACACTTTTTTAACTTTTATACTGACAAGAAAGCAAGAGATTTGCATAATGAAATTTTAAAATTTGTCTTTCGAAGTGTAGGTCATCCGTAAATTTCAGTTTCTTTGCAGATGATGTGGTAATTTATAACAACAATATAAAATGAACTGCAAAGATCTATGTATATTTAAAAAAATATATGGAAAAAATGTAATTTGATAAGCTCAATACAGAAAGCAGAAATAATGACTTTCAAAGTTAAGAACAAATTACATACATGAGTCATTCCACGTCAAATCGTACAAAATTATACAAATTTTGACCTTCGTATTTCTGATTGCGTTTATATTTTTTTTTTTACCAACTCTATGGGTCTAATAAACCAACAAATGTGTTTTTATTTCATCCCAAGTCCACATATTTTTAAAATATTGCATGCTAAAATTCGTTAAAAAGTCGCACAATACAACATTTAAAGCGTCATATTTCTGACGATATTGATGTTAAAATTTTTTGAAAAATGCATTTAAAAGCTTAAAGTACTGTCTTTTGTTAAATATTTACAAACTAATTTTAATATAATTATTGCAAATATTTTTTTATGATTCAATTTTTAAAAGTTAGATGTCAATGTGAAATAGCCGTATTAAAAATCTAAAAAAATGCCTACTAGGTGCACTGAAGTATTCTTAATAATTCCAGAAAAAATCACAATGGGATCTCCAATAGTTCAATGGAAATTTAATTACTTACGACGCAATGTGTAGCGGTCGGTGCAGCAGCAGTGGACGGGAAGCGTTATAGCGCGCTGGGAGGTTTATCGGCGCTGGATGATTGACTGAACGTTGCAAGATTACACACAGTAGGGATCAAGTCACTCGAGAAAACACTGCTAATTTACTTATTATGATATCCTCAAATATTTGTGCATTATGCTTTTTAAACGTTTGTTTTCATTCACATTACACTTTAAATTTTCATTCGCCTACCTTCTTTCTTGAAAGAAAATTGTTTTACTAGGCCTAAATCTTCAGTTTTTGACAACGGAATGAAAGAATGTAATTTTAATGTACCAGTTATTGGTTTTAGATTGTGGTATCTGGCCTGCAAATTTTCAGTGTGGTTTTTGTGCTTATTCAATGGACAAAATATAAATGACACGTTAGAAATATTTTTTGTGACCAATCAAACAGGTTTTTTTTTTTTTTTTAAGGATCTTGTATAGGCTGGCTCTCGTGGCAAGTCTGTTAACAGTTCCTCCAATGCCATCACATGGACCTTTACCATGCGACGTTGCAAAGAAGTGTCATTCGGTGTCAATTCCGTAATGATCTTCATGTAAGCAATTATTTTTAAAATTCTTTTGTTTTTGTATTGTTAACTTGATCCATCGGAAAAGTAAATGATTTTTTTCATATCGTTGAATTCTTGCTTTAAGAAGTTCATTGCTTCGGATTGAAAACAATGAAAGGAATCGGTGTCATGTTTCATGCTTTCTGAGATGACGACAATATTTTTGTGACGAATTTCTGTATCTTTGAAATATACTACGAAAGGATGTATTGGGACTCGGCATTTGTTCCAATGCACACCTTGTACTGTATTTTGTATTACAAATGAATAATTTTCAGAAAAGTCTGCAATAACTATGTAATTTTCAGGTTGTACATTTTCTTTGCATTCCGTCAAAAATAAAATATGGCCGACTTTTGAAGGGATGACGATGCATCTTCTACATCTTCTTTTGCTTTTTGAAACTTTTCACGGGGGTATCGTTTTTGTTGTAGTTTTCTTTTCTTGATAAGGGATTCTAATGACATCAAACTCTTGTTTAATTCCTCAATATGACTGATTTCTAGCGCTGTACCCATAGAACTGCTAGAAGAAGAACTGGGATAATCACTTTCTCTGTCCGCACTTTCATTTAATTCATGTTTATTAATATCACAAGAACTACCGGCTTCACATATAATTTCACCTGACCTATCCGGAAGTTGATAGATTTTTTACGGAAGGAATCACATATTCGCACATTCAAAGACTCCTTTAAATTGAGCTTTATCAATAAATCGCGACTTACGCGTCTTAGTGTACTTTTCATTTTAAAAGTGATTAGGAAGGTCAAATTGATTTAAACACTTGTTATAATATTACGCGATCTTTGCTGTCACTAATGTTGCATAAAAGTCACATCGCTCCATGAAATTCGAACCCTGACTGATTATTTTTTTCTTCTATATTTTGTCTCCTGTCATCTGTTTACTGTCATAAAGTTTGCTGCCTTATCCAGCCTTGCTATCGTTAAACATTTGGCTATATTACAGTATAGACATACAGCATTGTGAAGGGCTCCCCATCTCAGCTGAACTGACAATAATAAAATAACTTTAGATGAGATATTTACTGTTCTTTAAGGTATTAATCATTTGATGTTTTGTAGTGTGGCGTATATGCAACGGGGGATTTCGTAAAACTTTCCGTGGGCAGCCTTCTAGCCCACAGCCACAAGCAGTTCATTATCTGGGGATCTCGAGCGCGTGCATGCCTCCGGAAAATAAATTGTTACAAATGTATGGGTGCAGACCCCACATTTCTGAATGCAGTAGTTTACAGATAATACATCAGGGAATAAGTTTTTTTTTTTTTTTTTTTTTTTTTCAGATTTTTAACTTGGCTATATAATATAGTAAATTTGCTTTGAAAAATGAATGATTAAAAAATTAGGCCAAATTTTAAATTTATTTGTGATAAGCCTAAAGTAATAAAAAGTGTTGTATTTCGTCTTTCAAATGCGCCAAACCGCAAATCTCAATTATATGTAGACACAGAGTTCCATGTGAGTTTTTGTAACAGTGCGCGCATAATTTGCGTAATTTCAAATAGTCATAACTACACAAATAATTAATAATTGTGAAAATAAAACAATACGGGTCTCCTTGTTTGATGTCTGGAATTTATGAAAAAAAATTCGACCATTTCCGAGAAGGTCGTGTTTTATTGCTGTGCGATTTGACGTGGAATGATTCACATGCAAAAGTAATAATAATACAAAATAAAATTTTAGAACCACTTAAGATATTCTGTTATTTAGGTTGTAAAATGTAGTCTATTATATAGCTAGCGATGTAGACAGTACTCTCATAAGGTTTAAAAAAATTACTGATACAATAAAAGAAACTTCATCTGGCTGAATGATAAAAGACACAACAGTAAAATTTTACAAACTATGGGCAGTTTATTATTATTATTATTGTTATTATTATTATTATTATTATTATTATTATTACGAGTATTATTATTATCTTATTATTATTATTATTATTATTATTATTATTATTATTATTATTATTATTATTATTATTATTATTATTATTATTATTATTATAAATCCTAGTTACTAAGCTTTATATCGTGTAAAATAGGATACACAATATACTACACAGACATAAATCTGTTTTCGATGTTATAAAATGTTTATCAGAAATTCAATGAAAAATTAGTTATTAAGTTACCAAAATATAGGTAACTGCAAATGGATATAAATTTAATTTCAAAATATGCGTAATAACTATCTTGGTTCAAGACTTAACCAAACACAGTATATGCAACAAAAATGTTTTAGAATAATATAAATGTACCAAAAAGTTACGCCACAAAATCCAGAAAGCAGATACCACATCATAAATGCATGCCATATAGAAAGGAGAAGTGTAACACCATATTCAAATATTTATTCTTAAAATGATCAAATATCAGTAAGTACAAAATGAAAATAATTTTTTTTCTCTGCGCTATAATGTAGTTATATTGTTAGTTCAAATGAAATTCGGCCGAAGATTACTATGTGCAACAGAAGCTTCTGTCAGAGTTCGCTTCTGGGGTATTGACAGCAAAGGTTGTTGTTGTTTAGTCATCTGTCCGAAGACAGGTTTGAACCTCATAAGTAACACCAATAAGGTATCACTCATGAGGCAACTAGGCCAAGAGATAATGAGGTAGGGTGGCCAGTTCCTTTCGCTCTCCATTGTATACATTGCCGATTAGCTACATATTCCACTAATCAGACTTCAGATGCATACAAACAATTGTTCTTCCTCTTGCACATATCGTCAATAGATACCTATACATATCAGCCAGAACCTCAATCATAGGTACAGCAAAGGTTATAGACTTCATATTGCTGTGGTTGGCGTACCTCTCATTGTTGCTCCGAATAAATGGAAAAAGAAAAGTGAATGCTGCAATATAGAAGCGCCAAAAAATGCAGCGTGCTGTAATTCGTTTCTTGACTGCAGAAAGGAGTACACATGTTGAAATTGAGGGTGGTTGTCGTTATTGAGGCCCCACGTTGGACGCCATTTGAGGGGGGGGTGTCGTTAGTGAGATCCCACGTTGGGCGCCATTTGAGGGTGGGTGGGTGCGTCTCGGTGTTGCGTGAGATTCACTCAGGGTAGCCGAGGTACTGTTGTGGTATAGGATGATGTCGGGAATAATACCAAGCCGGCTACTTATATAAAAGGCAGTGTAAACTCCAAAACTATAAGTTTATTGTCGTATTCACTTGGTAAACCCTAGAGTATGTATTTCCGGCTGACTTATAATTCAATCGTTGGTCGCACTTCTGTATCGACTCTATGGCAACTCTGAATAAGACCTAACCGATACTCTAAATTCAATACTCTGCCCAGTACACTATGATCGAACCTCCTAAACGTTGACGAGTGGTCTCGCCGATGACAAAGTTCTATCTATCGAGTCTTCGCCGGAAGAAAGACTATTAAGTTGGGCCGCCGACACGAAAAAAAGATGTCGCGCCGTCTACACGAAGAAAAGTAGTTATCCTGTCGACACGAAACGAAGTAGTTATTCTGCCCTGTATGTAGGGCCGTCGACACGAAAAGGAGTAGTGATTGTGCCCTGTATGTAGGGCGCCGACACGATGAGATGTTGTGATTGTGCCCTGTATGTAGGGCCGCCCACACGATGAGATGTTGTGTTTGTGTCGACACGAAGCGAAATAGTAGTCCCTTCTCCGCGCCCCGTCACCCTTATTTATAAAAACCTATCCTACGCTAAAACTAACTATTCTATTGGTTAAAAACTACGTCACTTAACCGGCCTAAAATCTATTCTCTATTGGTCCAAAGTGACCTCATAAGCTAAACCAAGATCTCTCCTTATTGGGCGCGAAATACGTCATCTCTAAATTTAAACTTTGGATTTCCCATAACATCTAATTAGTTTGTATATCTCACAAGAATACCCGTTCTTTGGAAAACCCAAGCTTGGCAGTATCTTTCCCACGGGTCCAGTCCAACTTTAGGATTTTACGCATCGCCGAGTGTCTATATACAATCCCGCACAAGGTGGCCCTAAATCTGTCCGATGCTGACAGGTGACGAAAAGATGCGAAACATCTGTGTGTGAAACTAATTCTAACCAAGTCGCCAGAACATCCCCGCGATTACATGTACCAAAAATATGGAGATATCATTTCGCTATTAGATCGTTCTCTCCCTCTCCTAATTACTGCTTCAAAATCCACTGCAGAATGTTTGCAGTATAAAGCGAGACATGTCTAGAAAATCAGCTGTAAAGGAATTAGTATGCACGGTTTCGTTCCGACCGATCATCTCTATAGGACAATCCACGACAGGACAAGCGCTCAAGGCCATCACGCCAAATTCAATTCAACATATCGATGCGCTTGTCCGCGAGAATGAGAGAATAACAATAAGCGAACTTCGTTTATTACTGAATATCAGCCAGGGAGTGTCGCGAAGTTTGCGCTCATTGGCTGCCACATTTTTTAACTGCTGAGTAGATAGTCGAACGTGTGAGAATCTGCCAACAGAACCTCAGGCGACATGAGGAGGAAAGTAACCATTTCTTGCATCGCATTGTTATAGGTGACGAGTCCTGGTGCCTATCATTTTGAGCCACACTCCCATCGGTCTAGCTTGAAATGGAAATACACCGGATCTCTTCGCCCAAGTTGCAAGGAAATGCAGCGAAAGTTATGTTATCATTTGTTTTTTATTATCATTATCGAGGTCCATTGTTAGTGAAATTTCTACATAGTAGACAGATGATTAATACCCAGCACTGAATAGACGTCTCGGACATCTTAGTCAAAATGTAAAGAATAAACGCTTAGATGTTTTGACAGGAAGAATGATTTTACTCAGTATATCCTAATACTACGATCCTTCTTTCTGGGTGGTGGTGTGATAACCCTGTCAGAGACTACAATACGAATTTTCAAGTACCTTTGTATCCTCCTTAAATGTAGTTCATTGGTCATTTTAAAAGAATAGAATAAACGAAATAATAAGTAATTTAAAATGATATAATATAAAAAATAAAATGAATAAAAACCAAAATTACATAAAAATCAATAAAATAAACTATAATAAAACACAAGAATTAACAGGACTTTCAGATGACAGGATTGCCGAAAGAATATCTGAAGTTGTATTTGACCATTTAGAAGAATTTAACTGTAGCAAGAAATTAATTGCGCATGCTTTATTATTATTATTATTATTATTATTATTATTATTATTATTATTATTAGTTTCTGTCTTGGTTATCAGTCGTCAATCTCATATCCTATAAACAAAAAATATCACGAGTCGCCACTGATTTTACTCCATAATTCTGATCGAGCTCACTTCCACATCATCAAGGGACGACTTGCAAAGATTTTACTGGGAAACACTACCATATCCCCTTTACAGTCCAGATTTATCTCTATATGATTTACATATTTTTGGATATTTGAAGAAAAGCCTGAAAGAAACTAGCTACATTTTCATTGAACGAAACGAAGCAAAATGCTGTTAAACATTGGTTGACTTTCAGACCAAGGGATTCTGTGAAGTCGCTATCCGTCTTAGTGTAACAGTGGGAGAAGTATGTTAAGAACGAGGCGAGTATTAAGCAGCATTTAATTTCTTTCTATTTAACGGTGACCCTGTTTCATTAAGCAAAATTTATAGAACGTAAACTACGTATAAACGAAATGTAGGTTTGGTTCGAGCTCATACAATTGTTGTAATTCTTGTTAAAGAGAAAATAAACATACAAAATGGGTTGATGCAGACTGTTGGCAAGATTTTCAGCTCCAGTTTAATAGACGATAAATACATAGCCCTATTAAGAAAAGATGTCGGGACAAGCTAGTTCAAACTTCTAAGTACCAGATAGCTGCAGACAGCACTCCCAATATATATTCCCATCGCTTTTAATGTTCTCGCAGAATGGCTTTCATCACTGCGTGTACATAAAATAAATTGTACTTTTCATGACAATAAGCAGACCCATGCGAGTTCCAGCGGAAATTCCATTTTATACAAATAAACGCACCGCGCGAGTGGATTCCGCCGTGAACGTGATGTCATCGCTTGCAGCTTATTTTTATAAGCCACGTCACACGCAATCGGATCATCCAGGCGTAAGCTATTAGCGTGATTAATGAATTGTATTAGGGTGAGATTCCAAGATACTGAAAACCGCAAACATGAAATGTGCTATGAGCGAACGGAAAAGTGACAATCGTGAATATATTACGAAGACTGATGTTGAATCATGTAATGACTAAGTATCCCATGTGTGAAATTAGCCTTGTAAGGAGACTAGAATCCGCCACAGACAACGCTTGAACTTCCAACCAACCATTCCGTGGGTCGATTCTTTTGCTTGTCCTGTGATGTTTCTGCGATGGTCCTGCATTGTTTTGATCGCATAGTCAAAAAGGCTGCATTGTGAAACAGCCTAATGTTTGTACTCTCCCCTACACTCAGCTCCATATTTAGATAGTGCTACACCGATGGGCTCGAAAAAAAATGTTACGCCCCCACCAACTAATTTATGTAAATCTAAGAAATTTAGCAGTCAAACTAGAAAAGTGGCATGTAACAACAATTTAACATCGTACTAACTAAAGCAGGCATTTGAGAAGTAGGACAATATCGAAATTTATTTTTTCAGTTCGTTTTTTATTTTTTCTCAAAATTCTGCCGCCCTGGGCCCGCGCCCATGTGGCACATGCATAAATACGGGCCTGCCTACATCATAGTAGAATGGCCGGCCAGGTTTCCAGATTTAACACCCCTTGTTTTTTTTGGGGGGGGGGTTACATAAAGAGCTTGGTATATGAAGAACAAATTGAGAATGTGGAGAGAACATTTTGTAGCATAACCGGGGTGACTTTAGCACAGGCTTCAATGATACGGTTCTTTAAATGTTCCACATTCTCAATTTTCTCTTCATATACCAAAATATCAAGGGTGTTAAATCTGGGGACTTCTACTGGTCCACGTCGACCAATCCAATGTCCAGGAAACTGTTCTTCCAGTCTGCTGGAACATTTCTATGGCTTAACCTACCAGAATAAAGAATGATATCAGTTCTTCCCTTTTTTGAAAATGCCTTCACGAAAATCAAGAATTTTGTTATAGGAAAGCCTCAAATAACAACAATTCATTGAAACTGTCGCAGGTTAACCAAGCAGTAAAGCAGGAAAAGTTAATTACCAGAATTGCATAAAAATACCTTTTTCCAAAGCCTCCTTAGTACTGTATCATGTTACAAAAATCTGTAGATGCAGTAACTAATGTTTGTGTCATTGTGACAGTTATCTCTAAATAACTTGAGAACGATTAGAGATATCTCAGAACGGATTGCACCATTGATTTAATTTTTTCAGAAAATTTCACGTGATTTTGAGTACCTACATGACCCCCTTTCCATTTAAAATTCCAAAGTTGCATCCAAAATGGCGACTTTTGAGATAGCTGAGGGCTAGAATTGAATGTGTCACTGGTAGAACATTTGGGCTTACGAATACTGGTGCCACCTATAGTAATCGTAAATCAAGTACATGGAAGATATTTATATGGTTCCACACTCTTGATTCACCCTGTAGTGTATAAATCTCGACCACATTTTCTCAATGTTTTTATGAATCTGTTGGCAACAAATCTTTTAACCATTTTGTCATTTTATGAAATTAAAAAATCCCAAATAAAAGAAAAATTCCATAAAGAAAAGCAACACAACAATTTTACATAATTACGTACCTGTAAATTTATTTTTCCCATAATCTTTACCATGGGCACGCAGCATTGATATGATTATATTACTGTATAATGCCAGCTAAAATAAATCATTATTATTATTATTATTATTATTATTATTATTATTATTATTATTATTATTATTATTCTATGACAAAATTGAACAATATAGTAGACAATTTGCTTTATCATCTCCTTCAACAACAAAACAACCATATTCCCATTCCTCACTGAAGCTGTATCTTGGTCCTGTAGACAGTGCCATTTTCAAATATTCTGTAAACTGCTCGCCACTGAATGTTTACGTTCTGCAGGTAACGACTGACTAAACAAAATGAAAACAGAGTCGCGGACAGGAGGTGGAGGAAGTAGGGATGGTAATGTTTTTACTTCTCTGATGCCCTCCTACCATGATCTCCTCGGTTTACCAGGGATTGTCAAGTCAGCCCAAGTACGGAGTCAGTCCAGTTACGATGCGCGGGAACAGAGAATAGAGAAAACAAGTGAAAACAGCAGTGGCGTATTACTCAGTATTCCTGCTGTACGCATAACTCTCACTTATTCTCTTTCTCCCTCCTAAAATATTCAGTAAGACACTCTTCATATTAATTTAATGTTTGATCACTATACATGCTAATTACAGTACAATATTTGCCAAAGACGCTATTGTTCTCGATTCTAAAAAGAAAAAGAAACCTATCCATAATATGCAAAGAACATCCGTTTTGTAATACAATTAATATTTTAATATAACACAGAATTAAGACAAAATTAAACAAAATACACAGCGTAGGCCTAATAAATTTGAGTATGTGAAATTAAATTAACATTTTTTTTTTAAATCGATGACTTCTACCAATCTTTGTTTTATTCTGAAGTCCTGCATGTAGAATAGGAGGTGATGAACTGGTTGCCTGAACACCTTTCCTCCGGAAAGATCGACACCTTTTCCAAATTAGGCGTCAACACGTGTGATGCAGAAACACTCGAAAATATGCCACTTCTGTGCTTTGTTTTGTTCGAATTCATTACCGAGAAAACTTATTGGCACAGATATGTGGAACCGAACATAGCTATAATCTTTGCAGCAAATTTATAAATTTTAGGAAACTTCATCGAAAAATTAAAAATTATGATGACGTGTGATGCTTGGACGTCATGAGACGAAGTAAATAATAATAATAATAATAATAATAATAATAATAATAATAATAATAATACGTCTAATAATATTAATAGAGCTAATATTCAACATTATTAAACGAATAATAATAATAATAATAATAATAATAATAATAATACTAATAATAATAATAATGAAACATTACACAACAACAAACTTGCCGTTGTTTATCTTGCTGTTTCTAGTCTTTGAAGTAAATCACGTCTTTCGTTTCTAAGAACATTCCCATATTTAGATTTATAATAATAGGTAGAAAAGCACAAAATATGCATGTTTTTGTGTGTTCGTTCCATGGGTATTATTCACTACAGAAACTCGTTAGTGATTCGATTCTTAGTCTGCATGAGAGGGGGTGGTATCTTTCACAGGCACCTTCGCACAATTTACACACGCACTCTACACTGGGCTCATGGTAGCCTGTCGTTTTGCAGATCTTGAAATGAAAATCATGCTTTATGGTAGTATATTCTGTCATAATGTCGACTAATGTTGCTAACCCTGATACTTGAAAATGATTTCAGACGTAGAAGACATAATGGAGTACTTTTTTTTTCCAATGATATTGAAAGTATATGAAGGGTTTGCGGGAAAGACGATGAATGTCACAATTCTGTTAATGTTGAAGTCATTATCTGATTCAATGGATCACTACGAAATTTAGTGTTGTTCTTATGAAAACTGGTAAAAAGGAGAATTACCACCACGAGTACAGTAATCCTTTCCTTTATTTTCTGTAGAAATAGCAATACGTCTTGCAGTTATAGATTCAATTAGATTATTATCTAATCCTTAACATAAATGTGACATTCTTCGTTTTTCCCGCAAACCCTTCATATTTTACACACTTTCTCCTATTTTGAAAGCAGTCTGGAATTAGTGGAGTCGGACATTGTGCTATCCACCACTGTGTGCAGGTACTGACGGACTCCATCTCGCTCCGAACTCCGAGAGTACAAATAAGGAGTCTCTTGACTGATATGGGGCCGTTTGGCAAAGCCTGGTCTATCACATACTCTTCTTCCACGACCATTGTAATATTTGTTTAGGCCATCGTTGTTTTTTCATCCTCATGAAGTGTCCAAACTACTTTACTTCCTTTCAGTTCCCTCTTACAAGAACGTCTTTTCCCAAGATAAATGTAGTTCGTAATTTTAATATTTTATATAACATTGTGTTCAAAGATTGCGGCATGGTTTTGGTGTATTAAAAAAAACTGTAATGAATCGATAATAGCAGGAGAAAGTGAAATGCCGACAGAAAATTGACTGATATCGGATTGTTCACCATAAATTTTACAATACAGTAAAACCTTGGATAATGAGCATAATTCGTTTCGAAAACGTGCTCTAAACCGAAACAGCTTATCGAAGCGACTTTCTCCATAAAAGCATGCTAACTTAGATTAATTCGTTTCACAACCTTTTATTCGTGTAAAATTACTTTACTGTATTTTGTTTTGAGTGTCTTCATCTGTTTTACTGTTTAGTAAACTTCTTGAACATTTAAAGAAAATAGTCGGCCTGAGTAGCGCAGTCGATATAGCGCTGGCCTTCTATGCTCGAGGTTGCGGGTTCGATCTCAGCCCAGATCGATGGCATTTAAGTAGATTTACTGACATGTAAAAGATCTCCTGCGGGACAAAATTGTGGCACACCGCCGACGCTGATACAACCTCGGCAATTGCGAGCGTCATTAAATAAACCATAACTCATTTTTTTTTTTTTAGAAAATATTTTCACTATCACTAACGGAATCACTTCTGACTGCTTGACTGGCTGGATTCTTTTGCTTTGACTAAAAACCAATCCCATGACACCTATTTTTGCCTTTTTGAGGATTTTGCAGAAATGTGACAATGCGTTGTCGATAAACAGATTTATCACATGCACTGCTACAACCTTATCAGGGTGGTGAATTTGAACAAAATTTTGAAGTGCTTCCCACTTTTTACACACCTCTTTAATCTCATTTGAAGCAAGAAATTCGTCCGTCCTTTTATCATCCTCCTCAGACGAATCCCCTCCATTGCCTCTTGCTGTTGCTCGCAAGCGAAGCAAGTTACGTACAAATCATGCCGCTTGTATTTCAAGACATCGCTCGTTTATCAACAGTAATCTCACCAGAGGTTTTGATTTATCTAGAGAAAATCAAAACTCGAGTGGGATTTAATTGACTATTACACGATTAGAAGAAAGTATATAAAGATTAGAAGTAACGAAGTACTCCAATACAATAAAATATTAATTGACTTACGAAAATAGAAAACTGTCTTCGAATTTGTGCCATCTAAACATTTTAAATATTACGCTAGTAGATGGCAGTAGTGTGTTATGAATAGCTGTTTTCTTATCAGTTGTGCCAACTATGGAATCTTCATTGAACTCTGTGGACGGTTACTGGCCAAGAAGGCTTTGTTGATTCAGTTTCATTTTTATTAAAACAATTGCATTCCACTTCAATTATCCCGATCCCAGTAATCAACGTCACTTGACAGATGATTTTCAATAAATCTTAGTATTAAACAATCTCTGATACGTGACTATTGATAATATCATAATAGCAGAAGCTATAACATAACCTAAATAATATAAACGAGTGTTAGAAAAGTTTTAATTAGGGATGATGAAATAAACAAGAAACATTTTAATTAACGATGATGAAATAAAAAATAAACATGAATAATTTTAAAAGAAACAATTATTGAAAGTAGGTACAATTTTCAAATTTGAATGTTTTAGTGGTTGATGGTTCAGTTGATGTTATATTGGACGTGTGCGTAAAAGAAGGGAACTCGTTGATATACATGGTGTATCCCTCGACTTATTCAGGATTTCCGAATGGTGCTCTTCATATATGACCAGTGATCTTTATTAATTCTTGTTCCTGAATGCCAATGCGAGTCATATTTGAAAGTGCTGTGCATCGACTGGAATGGTTTGTAATTTTCTGTTTTTTGACGTCCAGACCAGTGCAGTTTGAAATGTTGGCAAACAAAGAAACAAATGCTAGGATAGTGATAAAAATAAACAAATGCTAGGGACGCGAAAAAATTTTACAAATGCTAGGGACGCGAAAAAATTTTACAAATGCTAGGGACGCGATAAAATTGTGCGATAAGCAGCCATGATTGGTTGAAAGACGTCCTTTCGTACCGTTTTATTGGTCAAAAGTAGTATGACGTAGTAAAAATGTAATAGTTAAAGAAAAATGTTTCCTCATTGTTCACTCGTTTTGTAAAACACTCGTAAACGAAGTTACTCGTAATCGAAGGTTTTACTGTATTTGTCTTGAGATTGTTAATGGTGGTACCGTATACGTTAAAATGTGAAATCCACCATTACATGTAAGAAATGCTGTGACGAAATATATATCATATAAGTCCAGTAATAATGTGTGATAGATTGAAAAACCAATGCATGTTCAAAAATAAAAAATAGCAACTTAGGAACATAATTCCAGTTTTCAAACGTCATAATGCAATATGAGAAATCACCAGCACTTTGTGTTGGGTTTAACGAGTACTGTATGCCTTATAACCAAAATAATGTTTATAATACTACCGCTAAAAAAGGCAGTTAACTAGTGAGAACATGTTGTATAACACTAGACAGACCCCTCCCATCTCATGAATGATTTCTAAATGAGAATCATCTGTTCCTCGACAACCAGATGAATTCATAATGGAAGTAGGGAGGTAGAGTGACCGAGAATATAAAACAACAACAAAACAGAACAACACAAATTATGTAGCTGTCTCTGTCGCTCACGACGCGTTCTATTAATAGCCAAGTCCGGTTTTGGAGGCCAACAATCTTGGGCAGCTCCCCCCGCTCGCTCTCCGTGGTGGTCTACGCCAGCCTCGCGGGCAGACAACGAAATTAGTTGCTCTGCAAACTCACGGCGGTGCCGATGATGACTGGACGCGGTCGTCTTTTAGTTCCAGCGTCGCTCCAGGCCAAAATAAATTTGCAGCCCTTCAGTTCTCCCCACTGTCCGCTCCAATCCGTCATTCGAACACATGTTCAATTCGTACTTGCGTACCGGCCGTATGCTACGTCCACATTACTTCTCACCTTCTTACAGATGCTGAATTATATCGGATGTCGGATTGCCGAGGGGCACGAAAGCCAAAACTAATGAAGATAACCGAAATAATCAGGTGTAACATATACTTCTCTTTTTATTTGTTCTTTTTCCCTTTCATCGGCCGACTAGAGTAGACTTACCCAGCCGGCTTCTCAACCAGCAGACTGGAGACGGATTCCTGGAGACTCTTATGGCATTTAGGCATAACAAACACTGGTTATTAAACAGTTGCTTAATTGATATATTGACAGACTAGAAAGTTGCTTCCAGTTTTCGCAAAATTACACTACTGAATGGTTATCGTGACCCTGTGACATCAAAATGAATTTCACGGAAACTACTTCAAAACAACAACAAAATAAGAAGTGACAAAGATGAGAATAGAAAGAACGAACTTGAAGGAAAAAAAAAATAACTGAGAAGGAGGGCATAAAATTGACCAAGAAAAAAGGGAAGAAAATTGACAGAGTATAAGAAACTATGAAGTCACCAAGAAAAATGGAATAAAGTTGACAGAAAATAAGGGAGTAAGAAGTAACCAGGAAGAAGGGGATAAAGTTGACAGAGAAGAAGAGAATAAGAAGTAACCAAGGAGGGAATGAATTGGCATAGAAGAAGGGAATAAGAAGTGATCAGGAAGGGAATTAAGTTGGCAAAGAAGAATAGAATAAGAAGTGACCAAGAAAGGAATTAAGTTGTCGCGAAGAAGAGAATAAGAAGTGACCAAGTAGGAAATGAAGTTGGCACAGAAGAAGGGAATAAGAAGTAACCAACAAGGGAATGAAGTTGACAGAGAAAAAGAGAATAAGAAGTGGCCAAGGAGGGAATGAATTGGCATAGAAGAAGGGAATAATAAGTGACCAGGAAGGGAATGAAGTTGGCAAAGAAGAATAGAATAAGAAGTGACCAAGAAAGGAATTAAGTTGCCGGAGAAGAAGAGAATAAGAAGTGACCAAGAAAGGAATGAAGTTGGCACAGAAGAAGGGAATAAGAAGTGACCAAGAAGGGAATAACGTTAACATAGAAGAAGGGAATAAGAAGTGACCAAGAAAGGAATGAAGTTGGCATAGAAGAAGAGAATAAGAATTGACCAAGAAGGGAATGAAGTTGGAACAGAAGAAGGGAATAAGAAGTGACCAAGAAGGGAATAACGTTAACATAGAAGAAGAGAATAAGAAGTGACCAAGTAGGAAATGAAGTTGGCATATAAGGAGGGAAAAAGAAGTGACCAAGAAGGGAATGAATTTGACAGAGAAGAAGAGAATAAGAAGTGACCAAGAAGCGAATGAAGTTGACAGAGAAGAATAGAATAAGAAGTGACCAAGAAAGGAATTAAGTTGCCGGAGAAGAAGAGAATAAGAAGTGACCAAGAAGGGAATGAAGTTGGCACAGAAGAAGGGAATAAGAAGTGACCAAGCAGGGAATAACGTTAACATAGAAGAAGGGAATAAGAAGTGACCAAGAAAGGAATGAAGTTGGCATAGAAGAAGAGAATAAGAATTGACCAAGAAGGGACTGAAGTTGGCACAGAAGAAGGGAATAAGAAGTGACCAAGAAGGGAATAACGTTAACATAGAAGAAGAGAATAAGAAGTGACCAAGAAAGGAATGAAGTTGGCACATAAGAAGTGACCAAGTAGGAAATGAAGTTGGCACAGAAGAAGGGAATAAGAAGTGATCAAGAAGAGAATAAAGTTAACAGAGAAAAAGAGAATAAGAAGTGACCAAGAAGGGACTGAAGTTGGCAGAGAAGAAGGGAATAAGAAGTGACCAAGAAGGGAATAAGAAGTGATCAAGAAGGGAATGAAGTTGACAGAGAAGAAGAGAATAAGAAGTAATCAAGTAGGAAATGAAGTTGGCACAAAAGAAGGGAATAAGAAGTGACCAAGAAGGGAATGAAGTTGGCACAGAAGAAGGGAATAAGAAGTGACCAAGAAGGGAATGAAGTTAACAGAGAAGAAGAGAATAAGGCGTTACTAAGAAGTGAATGAAGTTGGCATGGAAGAAGGGAATATGAAGTGACCAAGAAAAAGGGAATAAAATGGACAAAGAAGAAGGGAATAAGAAGTGACCAAGAAGAAGGGAATAAAATTGACGGGGAATAAGGGACTAATAAGTAACCAAGAAAGTAACCAAGAAGAAGGGAATAAATTTGACATAGAAGAAGAGAATAAGAAGTGACTAAGAAGGAGGGAATAAATTTTACATAGAAGAAGAGAATAAGAAGTGACAAGAAGAAGGGAATAAAATGGACAGAGAAGAATATAATAATAAGTGACCAATAAGGAGGGCATAAAATTGACGAGGAATGAGGGCTAGGAAGTAACCAAGAAACTTGAAATAAATTTGACGTAGAAGAAGAGAATAAGAACTGACCAAGAAGAAGGGAATAAAATTGACAGAGAAGAAGAGAATCTGAAGTGACCAAGAAAAAGAGAATCTGAATTGACCAAGAAGAAGGGAATAAAATTGACGGGGGATGAGGGACTAGGAAGTAACCAAGAAGAATGTAATAAAATTGACAGAGAAGAAGGAATGAAAAGTAATGAAGAAGAAGGGGAGATACTATAAAACTAAGAAGAAAAGGGATATTCATGTAGAGATGATTTTGCTTGTAAAATGTGTTCCATCAAATACAAATCCTGAGAGGTTTATGGGCAGGATAGCGACTTTGTTTACTTGATCCCAAGGTTAATATTACTTCCATATCCTCCGTACCGGTACGTCTTAAAGCTGTGGTTTTATCGCGAGGTCAGCACTATTGTCTCCTACGCCTGAGGCCCATGCTGCATGTTCCGTAAGGACATTTGAATGAACAGGCAGGCGGCTTGTCTGAAGCATGTATGGAAGGTCATAATGTTGGACATCATCCAGAATCGATCATGTGTGATTTTGTATCCTAGCAATTTTTTGTGCGACTGCCATCAGGAAATGCAATTTTCTGCACCTTACGAGTCCAGAAGTGATATACTTGAAATTCGTTGTAATAACGTTTGCAGATGATTTTGTTTTACTAGCAACATCAGAAGATGATTTGCAATAGTCAGTACATAATTTAAATTTAATAGCTCAAAATATTCAATGGAAATATCCATTAACAAAACAAAAATAATGGCCTTTTGTGGTAAATACCCAATACCAAGCAAAATTTGTTTAAATAACACAATTTTGGAAAGAGTTAATGAGTTTAATTATTTAGGATATAAACTTTCTTTTGTTGAAAATTTGGATTTATCAGAGAAAATTGTAAAATTCAACAAATCAATGGGCATCATTAATAGAGTTTTAGAACCTTCATTAGTACAAAAATCAACTCGTACTCGTCTTTATCAAATAATAGCTCGACCAGTCTTACGTTACGGGAGTGAAGCATGAACTATAAGGACAAAAGATGAAAGCAGACTAACAGCTCGTGAGATGAGATTCATGTGCCGAACAGCAGGCTACACTAAATGGAAACGAAAGAAAAATGAAGATATCCTTCAAGAACTTAATGTGTCATCAATACTGAACTATATCTCCAGATATCAGTTAAACTGGAAGGAACACGTCTCAAGAATGGTTTCATCCAGGATCCCTAAGGCAATAATGAAGTAGGTATCGTCCAAATGAGAAACTGTTACTTGGTCGACCTATGAAAAGATGGCAAGAAAATCGCTTTTTCAGGCCGTAACAGTTCTTTTGGGACTAGTACTTGACAGGATGATGACGATGATGATGATGATGATGATATAATAAGAATCAGACCTCCGTTCTTAATAATGCGAATTTTTAAGACGTTTGTTCTAGCATAAGGAAAACGTGGAAATATTGAATATTAAGTTAAGAGGGAAGTATCTTAGGGTTTACGTTATGATCGCAGAAAAAAAATGAAATGTCGGAAGACTGAGTTCGGTGCTAGACTCTGAGGGATGGAACAGACCAGGCGGCCCGTACCATGATTATTAGAGATGATAGATTTTCGCAATCACGATAAATGCGAAATGTGTTCAAATGCTGCCAAAATGAAACAAGTTGTAATGTGGTGGCGGATGATTGTGATTTAGTAACATTATGGGCTGAGATAAAGTCACACCATCTTTTTGACTTGTTTATTAACGTTAAAAATGTCACTGTAATTTAATATTATGTTCCTTTACTTAGGCCTATTTATTATTTTCAATAATTTTAACTTGAAAATCTAGAACCTTTTAACAATTGATGGCATTCCATTTCTACCACCTAACTTTCTATAAAATTTTATACAAAATCATAAATCGTGACATTAAGGGAGGTGACAGGTGAAATTTTGGCCATTTTCAGTCAAAAATCGCATTTTCGTTCTTGCGAGTTTCAATGTTCTGCGGCGCTAGAAAGCATAAAAATTAGGCAATATATAAATGGCTGCACCCTTGAACTTAAATTCCATGCAAATTTTACAAGCTGTTTTCTCTCACTTTTTTTTTCAGTACATTTCGTTAGGTTCGAAATGTGAAGGCTCTTATGATTTTGATGCTAGAAACATGACATTTTTACTGTATGTTCTGTATACTGTGGTTAACAAAATAGCGTATGGGTTTTATTATTAAATGAATATCTTTTTAAATAAAAAATTAAATATGTATATTAAAAATTGAAATTTTCTATTTTTAGGTATGCAATGGTTATAAAATAATTTTTCCCCATTTTGTAGTAAAGATATAAGAGAACTGATGCATGATGTTTTTCTAAATATGCCACTGGTCTTGCAAAAAAAATTTCAAACATTTCACTCAAAAATTGAGCGACACATTTCATTTTGAAATATGCAAATTTTAGAATATTTTTGTTAACATAGAAACTAATTGACTCTCATAAATGAAATTTCACCACATCATTATCTAAGAAAAAAGTATCCAATATTTTAAGAGGTGTTAGTATGCATCAAAACAAGAAAATAATGTCTAATAAACATGGGTCCATGTATGGTGGGTCCCTATCACCACGGCATGGCGCGTCCTCAGGTTGCGGATAGAGGAGACGGCCTCCAGATATGGAGGGTAGCTGCGAATATATTGAATAAGCAGTCGTGGACAGCCGATAAGGGGTGGTCCTCCAGCTTGGGGGTTGGGCGAAGGGCTAACAACCCATCACCGTAAAAAACAGCTTGTTACGAATTCCTACAGGATCCAGTTGAGGAGAATAGAGACAATTATTTCAATGAAAGACGGGAAGCAAGTCGTACACTTAGGAATAAAAAGAGAGGTTACTTGAAGGAAAAACTGAATGAGGTAGAAACAAATAGTAAGAATAAAAACATTCGAGATTTATATAAGGGTATAAAGGAATTTAAGAACGGATATCAGTCAAGGGTAAACGTGATCAAGGATGAGAATGGTGACTTGCTTGCAGACTCTTCATCAATCCTAAACAGATGGAAAAACTATTTTGCGCAACTACTAAATGTACATAGGCCAAATAGAAATGATCGGGACGATATTGAAATACAAACTGCTGAGCCATTTATACCCGAACCCACGATTTCAGAAGTCGAAATTGCGATAGAAAATCTGAAAAAGTACAAGTCTCCAGGTATCGATCAAATTCCAGCAGAATTAATACAAGAGGGTGGAAGTGCATTATATAGCGAAATTTATAAACTTGTACTTGCTATTTGGGAAAAGGAAATTGTACCAGAACAATGGAAGGAGTCCATAATTGTACCTATTTTTAAAAAGGGGGACAAAACGAACTGTGGTAACTTTCGAGGAATATCACTTTTGTTGACGTCGTACAAAATTTTGTCCAATATTCTTTTGAGGAGATTAACTCCGTACGTAGATGAAATTATTGGGGATCATCAGTGCGGTTTTCGGCGTAATAGATCGACTATTGATCAGATTTTTTGTATTCGGCAGATAATGGAGAAAAAATGGGAGTATAAGGGTACAGTACATCAGTTATTCATAGATTTCAAAAAGGCATATGACTCGGTTAAGAGGGAAGTATTATATGATATTCTTATTGAATTTGGTATTCCCAAGAAACTAGTTCGATTAATTAAAATGTGTCTCAGTGAAACATACAGCAGAGTCCGTATAGGTCAGTTTCTATCTGATCCTTTTCCAATTCACTGCGGGCTAAAGCAGGGAGATGCACTATCACCTTTACTTTTTAACTTCGCTTTAGAATATGCCATTAGGAAAGTTCAGGATAACAGGCAGGGTTTGGAATTGAACGGGCTACATCAGCTTCTTGTCTATGCAGATGACGTGAATATGTTAGGAGAAAATACACAAACGGTTAGGGAAAACACGGAAATTTTACTTGAAGCAAGTAAAGCGATCGGTTTGGAAGTAAATCCCGAAAAGACAAAGTATATGATTATGTCTCGTGACGGGAATATTGTACGAAATGGAAATATAAATATTGGAGATTTATCCTTCGAAGAGGTGGAAAAATTCAAATATCTTGGAGCAACAGTAACAAATGTAAATGACACTCGGGAGGAAATTAAACGCAGAATAAATATGGGAAATGCCTGTTATTATTCGGTTGAGAAGCTCTTATCATCCAGTCTGCTGTCCAAAAATCTGAAAGTTAGAATTTATAAAACAGTTATATTACCGGTTGTTCTATATGGCTGTGAAACTTGGACTCTCACTCTGAGAGAGGAACATAGGTTAAGGGTGTTTGAGAATAAGGTGCTTAGGAAAATATTTGGGGCTAAGCGGGATGAAGTTACAGGAGAATGGAGAAAGTTACACAACACAGAACTGCACGCATTGTATTCTTCACCTGACATAATTAGGAACTTGAAATCCAGACGTTTGAGTTGGGCAGGGCATGTAGCACGTATGGGCGAATCCAGAAATGCATATAGAGTGTTAGTTGGGAGACCGGAGGGAAAAAGACCTTTAGGGAGGCCGAGACGTAGATGGGAGGATAATATTAAAATGGATTTGAGGGAGGTGGGGTATGATGATAGAGACTGGATTAATCTTGCACAGGATAGGGACCGCTGGCGGGCTTATGTGAGGGCGGCAATGAACCTTCGGGTTCCTTAAAAGCCATTTGTAAGTAAGTAATAAACATGGGTCCTACAACACATACTTTCTGAGATCTGTACACTTGTTCATAACAGGTGCTCAATGTCATGTCCATTCATGGTAATGCATTCCTCTGCCCTTTTGGCGTAAGGAATCACGCACTCTTTGAAATTTGTTGTTAATACGTTAATAAGAAAGTCCTGATAACGAGCCTCAGTTAATATCTGTGGTAGCACGTATGGCCCTATTAATCTATCACCAAGAACGCCTGCCCATAAGTTGATTGAGAATCGGTGCTGATGCCTTGTTTCTTCAACTGAATTGCAATGTTCATCAGCCTACCCATGCTGATTACGAAAATTCACAACACCATCTCTGCTGAACCCCGCTCATATCCGCAACCAGACTTTTGTTTTCAGTATTCCTTGAGACATATCAGTATTCCATGCCAGGGGTGTCAACTACGGTATGATTATCTGGTAGTCTGCTGTTTTGTAGGGCAGAAAAATGTATTTCCATAAATGGAAGTCACATTGAGCACCTCCTATGAACAAGTGTTCAGATCTCAGAAAGTATGTGTTGTAGGATCCATGTTTATTAGACATTATTTTCTTGTTTTGATGCATACTATTACCTCCTAAAATATTGGATACTTTTTTTTAACACTCTATATGTGCAAAAAATTGAGAACTTAGCTTGAAATAGAAATTTCATCCATCACCCACTGAAATGTGCTATAAAATGCTAAATTTGTTTTTGAAAGTGCTAATTTTTAATTTTAAGTTGCTAAAATCTACCTATCTAATGATAATGAGAGACTCTGAGAATATGGCAAGATCCAACCACATGGAGGAGTATCGTGCCAGTATTTGAATGGGGTAGGTTTGATCACACCGAAAATATGAATATTGGGAATATACAGTCGTCTTTTACAGTTAAATCTGAGTTAGGCTAATAATAACAATCATTGTACGAGGGTCGTTCCGAAAGTACCCGTAATGCACCATATTTTAAAGACGTTTTAATTCATAACTTTGCGATTTTCACAATGTGTATGTACATGATTCCTGCTTATTTTTTAATTTATTTCGTCCTCTTTCCTCTAGTACAACGTTTTTCAACATTTTTCAACATATGGCACACTAAATTTGCAATTTAAAATCTCGCGGCACACTAATGTAATGTAAAGGATTGGCTTCTAACCATGGAGAAACTATTTCCATAAAACAAAGTGAAATATGACATTTTTAAAGGTTGGTACTATATTTTATCATTACTGATCTTGCAACCCTGACTGCTCGTGTGTTTACTGAATATTGCTGATGTTGACTCTTGTGGGCTCACTTTCACTTTTATTTTTCAGTTTTTGCTACGACCAGATTTGAAGGGGTCAGAGCTATAGTGGCCCAAGCGCCATTTATTAAAAACTGAGAAAACAAGAGTTAAAATTAAGTGCCTACCATAATTGAATGAAACATATAACAAATAATATAAAGTGTGCACATTAAAACTAAATGATATTTCAATTTTCATTCAATTATGGTATTCACTTAACTTTAACCCTTGCTGTCCCCGTTTTTAATAAATGGCGCTTGGCCCACTATGTCTCTGAACCCTTCATTTACTACTTTCATTTTCTCGCAGCACACAGCGGATCATTCGCGGCACACCGATTGAAAGTCTCTGTTCTAGGAATACAACTGCAGCACTAGTTAAAAATGCCCGCTGAACTCAACATCTGTTAGAAGCAACATACTGTAATTGTGTTCCTTGTGTACGAGAATAAGACAGTAGGAAACATTCACAAGAAGTTAGAGGAAGTGTACGAGCAAAATGCTGTCGATCGCAGTACAGTTAGTCGTTGGATACAAAGATTATTAGAAAAAAATGGACATGCCGATATTCGACTCGCAGAGCCAGGCCATAATTCCCACGAACTGAGGCAATAACAACAAGGTCTTGGCATACAATCGGGGAAGCAAATGTGTGTTGCATATTGGAACAACTGAGATATTCCAAGATCTGTGCAAGGTGAGTTCCGAAGCTCTGGATGGGCTCACATAAAGGAGGTTGCAAAACCAAATGCGCAGAACTTCTTGCACGGTAGGAGAATGAAGGCAACGAATTATTTCTTTTAACAAATTGTGGCAGGAGACGAAACGTGGCTTCATCGTTTCGGGCCAGAAACCAGAGACAGTGATGGGAGTAACACCACAAAGAACCTTCCAGGAAGAAAAAACTCAAGTCTTCTTCTTCAGCAGGGAAGGTCATGCCAACCATTTTTTATGCTCAGAAGGACTCTTGCTAATTGAGGAGAAGCCAAAAATTATCACTACAAGTTCTGAATGGCACGTGAGCAAGCAGAAGAGACTTCATTCTCAACTATGCCGTGTTCTGCCATCTCGGCAGATGGAAGAATTTCTTCTCCTTCACAATGTCAGGCCCTACTCCAGTCAGCGCACAAAGAACAAAATTTCAAAACTGCGGTGGAATGTTCTTCCCCAATCATCGTATAGCCCTGATCTGTCTCTGTCAGCTTACCGCCTTTTTGAGAAACTGAAAAATTCAATTTGGAGTTCAAAGTTTGAGAACTGTTGTTCGCTTGTTGAAGCTGCAAAGAAGTTTCTGAAATTTTCCGGTGCTGACGCCGTGCATGCTTACATGCTCTTGTTCTATTTATGCTTATAACTTTCGACTCAGTCATTTCCAGACCATGGTTCCTTATCTCAAATTGATACATGTACCCTTCGCCATCATCCCTGAAAGTTTGTAACACCACCTCGGAAACATCCTGTATAAGAAGGAAAATATATGAAAATCAGCTTATTCCTAAATAAGGTACCCACATACTACAAAACTGTGAATTAAAATTGTAAAAAATCTGGTGTATTACTTTTCGAGTGACCATCATAGATTAAATACTTGAGTAACTTCATTTCTTGTCAGAAGCTCAACGCCTTTTCTGTGCTCGTATTTTTCACTGCTGAGTCATTCCATCTCAAATCAACAAATTTCGCCGAAAACCTGTGGCGGTCAAATTCCAAATTTGAGTGAAACTTAGTCTGAACAATTATTGATGTATCATAAGAAGGGTTACACAGTATTTTTTTGTATGAGACGGTAGTTTTCGAGAAATGTTCAATTGAGTATGCGGGGGTGTACATACTTTTGGCGCTCTGTCTGAAAGGAAAAAAATTAATTACAGATAGGCTACTGCAGAGAAATTCATGAAACTTCTTCCAGTTATAGTGGTGTTGTATTGCCTCATTCTGACATGTGAGACATCTTGATCTACTGTTTGACCTTGGCTGAAATTAAAATGAAATGTATTTTCTCAAGTATATTTTCTTAAATTTATTGTGTGAAAGGGCACATGGAAAACATTATGCAATTTTTACAGAAGATTATTCATTATCTGTACTTTCAGTACAAATAAAACTGTCTTGTATTTTCCATTCTTGGAAGAGATACAACATTTTTATCATTGACATGAATCACTGACAATGAATTTTACTGACTCTGATCCATGATATTTTTATTGCATATTTGGGCTTATTTCCTTAGTATACTTCACGCCTATTTTATTCCAGGTATATCAACGAATTTACATGGCAATGAAACTCTGGAAACTCGCAAATGTCCGTCATCTAATGGTACATATGAGTAGTTTTTTCTTGTACCAGGAATTCGTACAGAATTATTAAATAGTTCCATAATTTCCTCTTCCGTGAGACAAATATCTTCTTTATTGACATAAAAATATTTCACTCCAGCAATATGTTCATTTGCAAATTTCTATAGATTTCTGACTGTCAAAATTTGGTCCATATATGAACGCTGAAAGCTGGCTTTTGTTGCGAGTCTTTTCGTTGTTTCACCAATAGCATCACAAGGGCTTTCCCATGGCTTGTGGCAAAAAATTACATTTTGCATCTATTCCAAAATCATTTTTATGATGAAATAAATTAACAAAATTCTTCCTGTTTTTATACTGAGATGCGGCTCCGTCACTGAAGAAATGTTTTTACATTTCTTCACATTCTCGTCTAATGTTTTGAAGTGTTAAAATTTTCTGAAAATGGAAAAACAGTCGTTTACTATACATAGGCTTGGGAACAGTTGATCTTTCATCCTGGTGCATAGAAATAACTACCAGGCGAAGAGTCACCTGGTAATTTGTCCAGTGGTAGCCTTGAACCACATCTTGATCTATGAATGTATAATTTTTCGAAAAAATCAACTAGTACTACACATTCGTGTATCTTTAGTGTTTCCTTGCACTGTTTCAAATATTGGACCTGATTATGAGCAATGAAGCTATGAGGACGATAAATTAGCCATATCTTATCAATGAGCTTTTCGACGAATTCTTCGAATGGTGTAACAAGTGTTTTCAATGTAGATCGGTCTACTGTCACCTATTGCTAATATTCACCGCCCTGCATGCTTTTCTCACTTTCCAGTAAGAATTCATGTGCTTTTCCAGGACCAGAACATTTTTCACACAGTGGTAAGGGTTCATTTTGTGTAGAACAAGCCATAATTTGAAGAAGACTTTTTTCATCCATTCCATGAACTATCAGTATATATTTTAAACTTTGCACCATGAGTCTTACATTTTGGTGTATTGCACACACGCACACTGTGTGTGTTCCTTTTGCACCTGCCAGTATGCAGTGTTTTGGATGAAACTCTGCAAATTTTGAAAACCCAATAGAAACTAAGGGGTTTTTCTCGCATAATAATATGTACAATTCTTTCAAGTTACACAATATTAAACCCTTTTGCACCTAGTGTCGTACAATAGAATCTGCTGTAGTCTGTTTTACAGACACAAAGTCCTTTTTCCCAGGACATACGCGACTGTAACCATCATCTTCATAAAATTCAACTAGTGATGTCTTAACATTCTCAGGCATAGGATGGCCAGTATTCTTTGTGATGTCAAAGAACAAACCACGTGATTTCGCCTTTCTTACAATACACTCTGCTACTTCAAATTCTTCAGCTACTTTCTTTAATGACCAGCTTCGTGGCACAACTGAAACTAGTTGTATTTTCTCTTGAAGTGTCAATGGCGTTTGTAAGGAACTTATAAGACAGTCAAGAAGGTCCTTATAGTCCCTACCAAGTGCAACCAAATCTTTTTCTGAATTTTTTTTAACTCGAATCCAATGTAACCTGAAGGGTTTTTACCTTAGATAGCTGATGTAGCTTGTGCTAACTCTCTCTTCCCAAGAGCAAGTTTCTGTTCATTGTTGAGCCTCCTCTGCTTAAAGGGTGATATTCCTACTTGAGAAAATGATAAATTTATTGACTCTCGCTCTTTTTCTGGCGGTACTGAGAATGGCTGATCGTCCATTAATTCATAAGAATCATCACTATTGTTTTGTAATCTTGTATATTATTATTATTATTATTATTATTATTATTATTATTATTATTATTGTCAGTTATCAATATCATCATTGCTATCTCTGTTTTCTTTCTTTTTGTTGTATTAGCTCGATGAGAGCTCTATAATATACTTTTGACTTTGTTGACCCTCTATAGGGCTTTAACTTAATTTGTATCATTTTCATCAGTGTTTGTATTTATTTTTTGTATTTATATGTGTTATCTGGTAGGATGGAAGAGAAGGCCTTATGGCCTTAATCCTGTCAGATTAAATAAATTATTATTATTATTATTATTATTATTATTACTATTATTATTATTATTATTATTATTATTATTATTATTATTATTATTATTATTATTATAGCAATTTGTACATACACACTGGCCAGGTGAGAGAGAATTTTTTCTTTCTGTCGGCGAGGTCTTCTGTTACCTGACGTAAACTCTTCTTAATAACCGTCTTATATCTTCTATATGGCTCACAACATTTTTGTCCAAAGAGATGTGTATATTTGTTACTGCAGTATATCCTCAGATGATGATAAATAGTCTCTAGCCCTTCGTTTTTCTCAGTCTGCATCACATTAATTGTCTATCTTGATCAGGCAAAGTTTTCACGTCCAACAAGGCAATAGATTAGGTCTATGTTAGTTTGTGACAACTATCCCCTGTCAATATTGTCGTACAGAACAAGAATCCATTTTCTTGGACACTATCTATTCTACTTCTACCGTCACCCTTGAAATACACTGAAATAAAAATGTCTTAACGTCAAGCTACTGTAAAGTATGCACAACTCTACAAATAACGGCGCACAGTTTTAATTCACTGACCTATAACCTAACAGTTCTTCAAATGATAGATTTACTGATGATACCGCTTAATACCGACACATGTTTGATGTATTACATCCGAAAGTAAACGTTACTGTACACAACAGGTATGGCAGATACTGCAGTTCGGTTATTCTGAGACTGGCAGTGGAGTGTCGTCACCTCCAAGACGTGCTTAGTTATGCTCCGAACTCCGAGCAGGTTTGAACATGCAAGTACGTACTTACGTGCTCAGACGGAAGGGAGCCGAAATACAAGTTCAAAATTTGACCATGTATACATAATGCTTGAATGTTTTTACTATTAAAATTTCGTTATTATTTCACCTTGCCTTTATCTTCAATACAGCATGAAAGTATTCACCCAATTTTTACATATTTTATTTTATTTCCATTATAATATAAACTTAGTTTGTACTACTTTGTCACTAAATGGTACAAAATGTTCTCTAATATATTGTCACTAACTTTGACAGAGAAATTTCCATTCATTTCTAAGTTATGGATTTTTTTCCGAATAGGCGCACACCAATATCGAGGGTTGAAGTACTGTACAAACACGTGCATATAACAGAAATGAGTAGGACTTTGCACAAAATACTTCGCCTGTACTCATAGTCAATATTAATGAATAACTGGAACAATTTTGACCAATATCCAAAAAAGTTGCGCCACAGCCAATTTGTCGATTTGACATGGAATGACTCTGCTTCTACCGAACTCTAAACGGACTTCGTTGCTGCAAAATTTTAGCAACTCACCTGAGTCAACAAGTCTCCCAGCAACACTTCTGAACCCAAAACTACTCCTGTTCATACCACCATGCTAATACAAAGATAATATTTATATTATAAACACACGATAGCGAATATTTGTGTTCAGTACACAAGAATAATAGTACTTGTGGAAATGTAAGCTGCCATTACATCCCAAGTGCGTTCATTGTCACTCATCTGAGGCCGATGTATTATAAAGACAATAAAATTCATAAACATGAATGACCTTCATCGGAAAAGAGACAAACCCAGAGGTCCTGTATTCGTAGATTGCAGCATTTGAAAGAACCCTGCCTCTGTTTGAGAGGACTGTAGGTAAAATTACCAAGCACCCGTGAAGAGTGGAATCAGAGATCTTTTATAATGCTAAGTCGAGGCACGACGCCTAAGACTTCACGGTTGTGGCGCAGAACACAAATTATATAGGCTACTATGAAAACAAATTAAGTGGTGAGTTCTCGTTTTCTTAATTACATTTTCTTATAATCCTAGAAATATGACTTTGTTGAAGGGTTTAAATAAATATGTGTACACCTCCACAAACAATAAATATTTGATAATCTATAATCACTTGTAATATTATTTACCTACTTATGAAAATCAATAATTGAGGATCATGGAAACGTTAAGGTACAATAGTTGTTTATTATGACTTTCTAAATGTATAACTTATCAAATAACGAGCAGTACTGTGAATGCAGATCACTTAATTGTAAAATCGTAAGGTTTTTTGGACATTTGCTCGCGTGTGACAAAAGAAACGACTACCGATAATAATCATTTAAGAGAGAGACGCATTTTCTTTACGTTAAACTGTGCTTGACTTGCTACTGCAATATTAATGTTTGCTGCCGTTGAGATCAATTCTCGGCTTCCTTCCCTGCAGAATTATAAGACTTTCTTTAAGTAACATGGTGTGATCGAAGTGAGATAGTGTTTAGGGCAGGATATTACACAAATGTAAGAGAGCCCTTGTAAGGACGCTTACTAGTGTACCTTTTAGTTCATTTCCCTCTTTTCCTCTCTCATCAAAAAGGTTATTATACTATTTGTAGTGTTAAGAAACAAGTTCTCAGCACAAATTAAGGGCTATTAAAAAGCTTTGACACAAAATTACAGTATTTTTATTGATTTATACATTCGTAACACCTACGATGTAGGTTGCGTTGTATTAAAGCAATTCGTATATTGTATCCTTAACCGGAAAAGTCTTTGTCTGGTGTGGTTTTCAGTATCAGAAATAATCTTATAGATATTTATGCATTTTAATGCAAGAAATCTCGTTTTTTTTTATTCGATTACGGTTATGATTGTACAGGGTGCCCACGTGAAACTTTTACAACTTCAGATGTAAAATAACAAATTATTGAGACACGATATCAGGATGGGTACGGTTTTCAGCATGTTAATCAGAAATTGCCAAAGTGTTTATGGGACTTTTGTTGGATTGTTGAAATGCGTTTTTTGATTCAGGTGTGAATTTTGGTGAAATATGAAATCTGACAGCAAAAGACATCTGGATACCTCAGGAGATGGCACAATGTCCTCCACACTTGTGCTTCGCTGCCCACTGCCCCAGCACACTTCCAATCTCCATAAATCTTCGGTGACATTCTCGGATTGTTGGCCGTGATGGCGGTTCTTTTCCATATTGTGTCCGGACCTGACGTTGCACCTGTGTATCTGATAGTGTCTCGATAAACCACGATATACATTGTGCCATCTACTGAGGTGTCTACATCTCCTTGAGTGTCAGATTTCACAAAAAGTCACACCTGTAACCAAAACACACATTTCAACTACCCAAGAAAATTCCCATCATAACTTTGACAGTTTCTGATTAACATACATCATGTCTCAATATTTTTTTATTTACATCTGAAGTTGTAAAGGTTTCACGTGGGCACCCTGTACAATCATAACCGTAATCGAATTAAAAACAAAAGCGAGATTTCTGTGTTAATATTTCGTAGGAGTTCTTACTTTCGTCTCAGTTTCTAGCATTAAATAATTATTGACTGAAGTTTTCGATTAGAGTCATGATTACGTAAATAGTAATGTCTCTAAAACGTAAAGGACCTGAGACTTGTTACTTCGTCTATTATTCATAATTTCACGCTATGTGATTTCTGGTAAAATTCATGTTCTGGGAATAATAAGTTAATTAAGTAGTAAAATATCGCTGCAATCGAAAAGTATTGGGAATAAATTTGAATAAGGAACAAAAAAAAAAAAAGTTTCCTTCCCAGGCAGGATTCGAACCACGAAAGTCTTAGTTACCAGTCTATCGTGCTCTGGAGTGAACAAGGGTCTGAAATCAGCTACAAGGGTCGGTCCGGTTTTTTTTTTTTTTTTGCCACTACTGTACATGTTAAGGCCATAACACGGTCTTCTTTCAGAAACTAATTGACTTTTTTTCTCAGTAGGGCTATAGCTAGAGATAGAGACTCTTATGGACGGAACATGGAGCACTTTTAAGCACCTCAGTCTAAGTAAGGTTTTTGTGCATCCGTAATGGATTGAGTTGCGTGTCGATTGTATTGCCTAGCTAAGCTGGGCCCACCATCTGCCACACCCCGCATTAATCTCCAGCAATCAAATCTGTATGCCATAGTTCTGATAGTGGTCTGCAGTTCCTCATAGGTGTACTTTGAGTCAAGGAAGGAATAACCTGTGAGTGAGGCTTCGGTGCCTCATTTATAAATGTAAAAGTCGTCTGAAATACATCGCCCTACTAATCGTGCGTCGTAAAAACACAAGTGGTGCCCTTTTTTTCTAAACGGTGATAATGAAATAAATAGGAATTGTGGAGAGTGTTGCTGGAATGACGAGGAAAAACGGGAGAACCCCGAGACACTCTCAGAACTTAAGTTTGTTCACCACAAATATAACTTTTTCATAGCAGAGATTTCAACTCAGGTCAACGCCGTCGTAAGCTAGTCCCCAACCGACTGAACTATGAAGGCGGCTTTTTTTCTTTTAGATGAAGCGATTACATTTAATGATCATCATTTTCGGTAGCATTGACTCTTAGATGCTTAATGTGAACAAATCCGTATTGTATGACTAGTTAAGAATAAATCTCTGTATACACAGAGACAAGTAGAAAAAGCCACTCTTTATGAATGAAGGATGCTGAATATTTCTAGTTCCATAAAAATAGTTTTCCTTTATAGATGATGAAGAGTGAAGGGTTGTTTTGCTTGAACATCTTTGGCTGTCCTCTCAATTTCTTAACAAATTTGATTTTACAGGTTCTTAATACACTGTCATAATGTCAAGCTCAGCTTCAGTTCAGACATCTGACAGTTCCCACATAAGAAACCGATTATCGATTCCCGTCATATGCTGAGAAGTAAGAGTAGAAAGATGCTGTGGGACAAAATTTTCACAATACTTGAGTTTTCTCTTCTCTTTTCATTCCACTCAAGCAAGGGAACTTTCCAAAATCATAAACATGAGACCTCTCCTAAAAAGTCTTCACTGCGAGATAGTGTCACGGAAACCTAAAAAATGCAAAAACTAGCTGCATATATGCAAAGTAAGCCACCGAAAATTACTTCTAAAATAACCAGTGAAAATAGTCTTAGATCTGCTTTCTTTAGTGGAGTTATTATTAACTGGATGTTAGAGCACGTTGTGACAGTTCATAGTCAGTTGGACCTGTATACAGGATGTGAAAAAAGTTAGTTTACAACTTTTCAGGAATTGTAGAGGAGGTAAAAACAAACATTTTTTGTCTGAGACAAAAACCTATCAAACTTGTTATTTCGGCGCTACGGGTTATTAACTGATGCTGATGCTGATATACTCGTAGAAAGGACTGGAAGCTCTGGGACCTGGAGCTTATCACATATTCATCTGAGCATGAAACCTGGCTCTGTCAAGGCTAAGGCAGGATGGCCCACCTGCCAGTATCGGATTCACGAATGACACCCAGGCCATCGTTTGGACCTGGACAATCATCTCATATAGGGCGCACAATGGGCCAAAATAAGCAAACGTGAAGGATCCATCCCTAGTCCAGCCCTCGAAAAGTAAAGCCTCCCAATAAATGGTGTGCTGACCAACATAGAAGCAAGTCTAGTGGTAAGGTTCGGCAGAAATCAACAATATAATTGGATTATACCCTCAAGCTGCGATGTACACATGACTCATTTCGAGCAAACAAACACAGCAAAATTTAGGACTAATTCATGGACTAAATTTTACACTAACGATGATTCTGTATATGCATTAAAATAGTATACCCCTAATTTACCGAAACTTTATTTACTAAGAAATAATAATATGTTGTATGTACTGTATATATGTACGGTATGTACGGGGTGGAAGGTAAGGTAGTACATTAATTGACAGGAGCCATAGAACTCATTATTTAGAGTAAGTTTTGTCAAATAAAAAAAATTATAGGACTTACGGATAGTGAGATAATTACAAATGTTCCGAAAGCGCTGACGGCAATTACAAGATGTCTCAATGCCGCATAAGTAGTACCCCACACCCCATGCAGTCAGCGACTTGAAGGGGGTGGGTTAAGTTCAACTATCTTTCACCGTGTATCTTGCAGCAAGTGAGGGGAGGACGGCAGCAAACAAATGTACTGAGCTTCGGTGCAATACTTCGCGAGCTAATCTGGGGATAAATCTTCGCGCAAAAATGACCTACGTAAACTCTGGATAAGGACATAACTGTTATTTGTTTAGTTTGTGTAATTTAATGTCAGAAAATGTAAATTAATAACCCGAATGAACAAAATAGCTCGTGTCCGGGCGCAGTTCAACAATGAATGCAGAATTATCAACTTACAATGCAATACACTAACAATTCAATACTAAGTATGGCGTAATAAGAAATACGTACAGCAATAACAAGAAATAACGTGAAAATCAGGAAATTATGTCCAAATTAGTGAAAACACTTAGGATTGAAGTTAATGAAAAAATAAAACTGACGTAACTTTGTGAACAAGATTAATTAACATTACAGTTAATAATGAAATAAAGAGTACTAAACTCTGTAAACCACATTCCACTCACATCTTACAGGTACTGTTCAAAATGTCCACCATCAGCGTGCGTGCAGCTTTCACATCTTCTAGTCCAATTACGACGAACTCTGGCCAGTAGTTCTTCACTGTTCCGAATTTCTTCCGCGGCCTGGATCATGTCTAAGTACTCACGATTTGTGAACTCTGGCATCTCGTAGTTTTGAAATAAACTAAACTGTATCGCTGTACGTCCAACTGCACACTAATGCAACGTAAACATCACAACAGCTGATCAGTTGCGAGTACTAGGCAAACTGTCTGCCGTCCGGACAGCAATGCCAGATTTTTAGACCTTCTGTACGTGACCCGACAATCATTGTTTCATCAGTCGATTAATTCGAAATCTGTGAATTTTCTAATTAAAATGCTGCTGCAACGTGAACATAATAAACGTTCTCTTCGTTGTTATACAAGAAATTAAAACGTATTTTAAACAGTATTCGCGATCGAAATGTCGGCATAAAAATATTATTTCTTCAGAAACCTCGCAAAAACGAGCAAAATGGTATTAGACATTTGTGTCCGTTATATTTCAAGGAATCACATCCTACAATTAATGTACTACTTTACCTTCCACCCTGTATATGTATGTATATATATATATATATATATATATATATATATACACACACATATATATGGTATATATAGATATAAAACTAACCAAACTGTATCACAGAAGCTTAAAATGAGAACCATTCACAGCCAAAAATATCCCAGTCTATCACCAAAATAGTCCATTGTCTTTCTGACTGATACATGACTGTTCTGTTCCATCTCATATCTACAATGGACTGTTTTCGTGATAGACTGGGATACTGTTTGGTTGTGAATGGTTCTCATTTTGAGCAGCTGTGATAAAGTTTGGTTAGTCACAGTATTTTGTTTATTTTTATGGCCTACTCAACATTATTTTACATACTTTATTTGTCTCAAGTTTAAAGTCCACGAAACAAGTTTAATAAATAGTTACGGGACAACAAGAGACGGGAGAATGGGTAAAGTTTCTACTCATTCATACGTAAAATTTAATGGAGATTCGGAATATATGAATTTTAATATGGGGTGTCGTTAAAAAAATTAGCTTACTGTCGCACCCTGTTATGTCTGAATAACTATTTTCGAAGACTGGCATAATATTGTATGGTTTATCTTCAACAGTTTTTGTATAATTTTTTTTTGTAAAATTAAAATTTAAGAAGTTATTAACAATATTTAGTATTTGTATGTGTTTTTTCTAATTACATTGTTAGAATATTTGTTATTGCAAGGAAAGTTGTATTTTTCAAAATGCATAAAAAATTACTTGTTCTTTTCTTTGTTGCACCTGTGACTGCATATGGTAGTACGGAAGTAGGAAAATAGCGGAACATCTGATAAAGTAAACCAACAACTGACCTAAGCTTCAACTTATTCCAGTGTCACCATATAATTTCTAATCTAATCTCAATTAAGCTAATCTTACCTCCGTTATATTTTCCTCGGTCCTCTCAGGGTAGGCCAACTACTCCTCGTATGTTGACATTATTACTAACAAGTAAGTGCATGTTGGAGTAAAAATTTTCGGAGCATATGACAACATACAATGCTGAAACTGATCGGGAAGAGGAAAGAAAATTGACCGGGCCACTGGCTAAGAAGAAACTGGCTACTCATGTTTGTACTGGAAGAGATGGTGAACGAACGAAAAGTTTGGGGCAGAAAAATGTATCAGATGATAGACAGCTTTAAGATGTACTATTAAAAGTCAGACTTGGCAGAAGTGTGCAGCATATACAGGGACATCATTTTATTTTTACTAACATTTTTAATATTAACTTGGCTATACCTCTGGATCAACGCCGTTTCCTATCCCCTTGCACGACTGGAGTTCGATGATACTGGCGTAATATACAAACAAATCACTTTACTAGATATAGAAAGGAAGAAAAGTAGTTCATCCATTTACGCAAATTAGGAAATATCGCGCTTTTGAGTTTGATAATTTTCATTAGGTTTTTGTTTAATGAAAATACAGTACAGTATTAACACTGAGTGTTTTTACTCACGAAGTGAGCTGTCCATTTGGACGTATTCATTATGCAATGTATATTACACTGTCTACAGCACATTAACGTACAATATAGAGAATGAAGTTAAATTGAAAAATAATCATAATATGGATATTTAAACACATTTTTTAAAATGGTGGCCGTTCATTTCGATACAGGCTTCAGTTCTAATGTGCATATTATCGCACTATAGACTATTATACCTAATCCCAATTAGCAGTTTCGTCCTTCGTAATAGTAACTCATGTTGAAATAATTCTGTACCTACTCTATAAAAGAGTACCTTACGTACTGTAAATTTAATCTTTACTTCTGCTCGATCCGAAAAATAAAATTACTCGGACATACTATCTACTGTCTGTCCAAGTGGTTATGTCGTAGGGTCGTAGAAAGGGAGGAAATCACGTGACAGTTAATTGCTTAACGAGGCCCTTTTACTCAAGTTATTTAAACAGTTGTATAATATTACGTAGACGTCAAATTCCTAACAGAAATTAATGTTCTCAACCCAAGTCAACCCAACCACTAGCTGGCGAATAAAAGCTGGTGGGGGAAACAGGAATACGACGTAGGCATATGGACGACAGTACCTGTGCGAAAATGATTCAATATTGAAAGCTCTTTCGTCACTGGAAAACGCGAACGTATTTTTGGAACGTACTGTTTACTATGACCGTAAGGCTACTATGACTGTATATGCGGTCTTGGATCTGTGTGGAGGACGGTTGAACTTCATTAGTAGAAGGGGTGGGAGTGAAGTACATTCAAAAACTCAGGTACAATAAAAATTGAAGTAAAAATAAAATGATGTCCCTGTATATGCAGTGTATAGACTACTAAATGTCGATTTTTAAAAAGAATTGGACTTGATCGGTTTTTGCACCGAGTTCTTCAATTCTGAATTTCTTAGAAATGTGCTTCAACATTTGCTCCTTACACCAAGGAACATCTACGTTGTCATCCATTCATTCATTCAGTCATTCATTCATTCATTCAGGTCTTTCACTGCAAACCCAGCATTCTCCAATCTTACCTGCTTTCCGCCTTCCTCTTGATCTCCGCATAAGGTCCAAGTCTTGGTTATGAATGGATCTATGATTTATCTTGTTCCTTTGCGCTGATACACGAATTACACGTCTAAATAATTAATCATTCTCTTGAATATTACAAGTTTATTCCCTTACACTCCCATTATCAAAAGTTGATTAAATGAAAGGTTTGCTATCCTAATTATTCAATCTATATTCCATCCATTTCAAGGTATACGAAGACCATTGACCTCTTTCTCTTTGCACCGAGGTCAGTAAACAAATTGAACGCCTCTTTGTTGACTGTGCGCTGCTGAAGCATAATTGATGATTCAAAGGAAACACCATCGGTTGTTTGAAACTCGTCATGGGTGTCTTTACAATCCTTAATGAAATAAGCAGATTTGAATTGGTTTCCTTTCGGTTCCCAAGAAAAAAGAAATATGGCATGTGACAGTTTTAGGAATGTAGAAGAACATCTTCCGAGAAGTATTGGTTTGTACAACTATACTAAGCTCGTCTTCTTCGAAGTAATAAAGATTTTGAACGTAACAGTTATTTACCTTGAATACTGCATATAACTTATACAATATAGGGTATAAACTTTGAGTAAAATTTTGGCAATAAAATATCACGACATATACAGTAGACTACTCTTATTACAACACGGATTTAGTTTATTGACTTACCTTGTAAGTGCTGCAACTGTCACAAGAAGGAAAGTATATAATAATGATGATGATAATAATAATAATAATAATAATAATAATAATAATAAATAATAATAATAATCTCTCTTCCGTTCCGTCCTCCTGTCATGAGGATTACGAGCCAATTTCATACATGTAATAGGATTCACTTGTTGTGGCGTCAGCATTGCTAACGCTTAAGACAACACAAAACAAACACAAAGTAAAGGACATATTATAGAGCTAGTCTCAATAGAAAAATAAATGTTCATTTCCCTCCTCAGATTTGAATCCGGTTCCGCTGGATATGTAATTTAAAATGGAACCCCCTGAATTACATTACTCTGGCCTGTTATGGTACTTCTTGTTCTGTCTATTTTTTCGATCGGCCTGTGGAATAATTTACTTATGAATGTACTTTGGAACTTAATTCTCTTTTTCAATATTAGATTTTCTAAAAAAAAAAAAAAAATAATAAAAACATGTTTCCTGAGGGAATAGGTAAAAGATCCTAGACTATGATGTTGATGTAGACCTTAGATCATTTCTGTAAAAGAATCATGCCGTTATTTGTGTATTTTATTATGTAAGTGCTTAACGGTTGTAAAAAGATATGCAAATTTGATATTATTTTTACAGGTAACTTTTAGCCACTTTAATATTCTGAATATTGTTTTATAAAGTGTAATGTATGTATGTTAAGCATGAAACGTTTTGTTCATTTAGCTTTTATAGTAGCTGATTGTGAGCTATAAAAAATGGATTTCACTACATTTTTGCAGGCCAAAGCTACCTGCCCCCTTAAGCATGTGGTTGCTCAAAACACACAATAAATATTAATCTTTTGGTTCAATATCTGTGTCCTTTTAAACCCATAACTTTAGTCAGTTTTAAAATATAAATACGTAAGTCTGAGTAGGCATTGAAGCATGCTTCCTATGAGTAAATGTATTTTTTAATCTGTAATTAGAGTCAGCAGCGTGGTCTCAATTGGACAGTGCTAATTGATTCGCCTTGTTCCACAGCACATGCACTGTGCCACTGGGACGGCGCTCGTTGACGCCTGCCTGCCAAAAGGGACTATGGCACATTCGTCTAAATTCTGTAGTACAAGAATTCACGAATATTATAATTTCTTGGTATTGCAACATTGCAGTGCAGGAAAGTGCTAAATATTCTTCCCAGAAATATCCAACATTGTTGGTTGTATGTCTGTCCTCTTTCCGTCTGTCTGTCTGTCTATCTATCTATCTATCTATCTATCTATCTATCTATCTATCTATCTATCTATCTATCTATCTATCTATCTATCTATCTATCTATCTATCTATCTATCTATCTATCTATCTATCTATCTATCTATCTATCTATCTATCTATCTATCTATCTATCTATCTATCTATCTATCTGATCTATCTGATCTATCTATCTGATCTATCTATCTATCTATCTATCTATCTATCTATCTATCTATCTATCTATCTATCTATCTATCTATCTATCTATCTATCTATCTATCTATCTATCTATCTATCTATCTATCTAATCTATCTATCTATCTAATCTATCTATCTAATCTATCTATCTAATCTATCTATCTAATCTATCTATCTAATCTATCTATCTAATCTATCTATCTATCTATCTATCTATCTATCTATCTATCTATCTATCTATCTATCTATCTATCTATCTATCTATCTATCTATCTATCTATCTATCTATCTATCTATCTATCTATCTATCTATCTATCTAATCTATCTATCTAATCTATCTATCTATCTATCTATCTATCTGTCTATCTGTCTGTCTATCTGTCTGTCTATCTATCTGATCTATCTATCTGATCTATCTATCTGATCTATCTATCTGATCTATCTAATCTGATCTATCTATCTATCTATCTATCTATCTATCTATCTATCTATCTATCTGTCTGTCTGTCTGTCTGTCTGTCTATCCATCTATCTATCCACTCTATGCTATCTAATCTGTCCTGTCTAATCCAGCTATCCTGTCTAATTTATCTACAGTAATCTCACTAGAGATTTTGATGTATCTACAGAAAATCAAAACTCGAGTGGGATTTAATTGACTATTACACGATTAGAAGAAAGTATATAAAGATTAGAAGAAATAAAATACTCTAATACATGAAATATTAATTGACTTACTAAAATAGATACTAAACTGCCTTGAAAATGTATTATTGTACCATCTCATCATTACAAATATTCCCCTAGATGGCAGTAGTGTTTTACGGTGAGCTGTTCTCTTGTTACCAGTTGTGTCCTTCATTGAAATCCATAGACGATTACTAGTCAAGAAGGCTTTGTTGATTCAGTTTAAATTTTATTAAAACAATTGCATTCCACTTCAATTTTCAATAAATATTAAACAATCTCTGTTACGTGACTATCCATAATCTCATACAGCAGAAGCTATAACATAACATAAATAATATAAACAAGATAAATGTTAGAGAAGTTTTAATTAAAGATGGAGAAATAAAAGTGAATCAATTTAAAATGTACAATTAATTATTGAAAGTAAAATGTAGGCAAACAAAAACAAATGCAAAACAAATGCTAAGTAAATGATAAGAATTGTAGGATAAGCAGCCATGGTTGGTTGAAACACGTCGTCCCGTACCGTTTTATTGGTCAGAAGTAGTATGACATTGTATAAGTGTAATAATATATTTAATAATCTGTCTTAAAAAGAACCAAGTAATTATAGGACAATTTTTAAGTGATGATTTTATGTATCCAGAGTGTTTTTCTCCCATTTTCTCTGACGAGTAACTCAATTTTCCATCACTGTCTTAGAGCCTATTACCAACTAATGAGAAATTTTCGGTCTTGGCTACTAACTCTGTAAATTTCACATCGCCCACCACATAAACATACTGGAGACCTCGCACTATAAAAAAGGTCATCGGTCATCCCCATAATAGACTATGGAGACTCAGAAGGAATCGCGAGATTAAGGTTTCCAGTTACACAGACATTGCAGACATTAATAGCAGTATGGATGTCAGTCCTAGGTTCCACCGCTTTTATTATCCCCAAGGAAATACCGCTGGTACTCATTTCAGTTAGGGACTGAGTAAATTCCAGGACCATAGTGCAGCCGGAAGAATTAGATCAGTGGCGAAAATCCATGACCCCATTGCGAAACGATCCCGCGACTTTTCGGCTGGCATCGCAACACGTTAATCATGACGTTATCGCGCACACTTCGCACTACAAAAAGTCCTCAGGATTTTGTTTGTGGGACCTAGGGAAGCTTCAATTGAAGAAACCGTTACTCTATTGACGCTATAATGTAACACATTCATTTAATCACTGTAACATTTATTGGACAATACTCTAGTATCACTTGTGAGGTTCAGACCTGCCTTTGGACAGTTGACTAAACAACAACAACAACAACGCTGAAACTAATATACACACCTCGCGGTATATCTTGTGCGACTGTGACCGATGCCAGGAAGTGGATGTTACCTATTACAGTCTACGTCACCGTTTTTGGCGTGTGAAATAAGTAATGGGAACGTTAAGTGATAGTGTCTTACCTTTAGCGTAGTCCGTCTGACAACTGTGTTTCTTTGACAAAATGCTGATGTGACGTGTATATGAAGTGGTACCATTCTCAGCTGCACTAGGAACATGCTCACAAACTGGGCACTACACTCTAGGACACACTGCAAAAACGCTGGCGCCAGCTGTACGAATGCGTTACATGGATTTCTACACTATAGCTATAACACATGATTGTGTCAAATGAGGTTATTGTCTGTAGTCTGCCGTATACGAGCTCCCGTTCTTACTATAATTCTGATGCCTATTGATATCACCCAGTGATTGAGATGTATCGTGAGATGTGTACCAGTCTTTTTTGTATCAAGAAAGTTGGTACATTTATTTACATGTGCTACTAATTAATTCATCGGTAAGCAAATATTTTTAAACGGAGTTTCTGATCGACACAATGCAGTGCTCATGCACAACTCTTCGTCATACGTTCCGCTCACAGAGGTTAACGACTGCTCGTGTGCAAAGTCAGTGATAGAGGCTTCATATTTGGTCACTCTTTTAGGATCTGAAGAGAGTAAGAAAGAGGAAAAATTGGACTTTCTTTTACAATATTTTTAAGCGTTTATCTTACTTTTTTCATCACATCGCATCACTGTCACAACCACCACTACCAGAGTGCTGCATTGGAGTTAAATCGCTCGTTTGAACTCCGTCGAGTGTCGCACCCTCGAGTGAGATACGATCGGTCGTGATACGATCGTAATAAATAGAAGCACAGTGCAAGGTCATCTCACCGACATGTCTTATCTTGTATGGAAGGCGAAAGATAAGATACACATATGTTTTGCTTACACGGTAAAAATAAGGCTTTATTTTCTGAGTTTATGACAAACGTTTAATGCAACAGTCAATGGAACGTACCAAAACAGGAACATGAAGTTATAAATAATAGTAGGCCTATGAAAAACTTCGATATACAGTTATTATTGTTAATTAATAATTATTCAATATTTGATTTACCACATATATAATATGATAGGTCCATACATAGTGTTCCGCCTATATACTGCGACAATGTAGAAACGTTTTACAAAATATTATTGATATAGCAGTAGATTAATAACAATATTAGTACAGAGATAACGTCACAGAAAATATAATAAAACGAATAATCACGCTGCACAACTGTTACAGACGCAAAGATTGATACACTAATGATTAGATATTATTATTATTATTATTATTATTATTATTATTATTATTATTATTAGAAAACTTGATACAGTTCTTGCATTATCGTGATTGTGTTCTCCGTTTATAATAATTACATTTACATCCAATATCATCTATCAGATGTGGCAAAAACAAAATCACTCCTGGGTGGGGGTGGGGGGAAACATTTAGGCCTACCTACAACATTTATATTACATTTTAAAGCAAGTTTTGTAGTTGTAGGCTACTATGGAGAGATTAGTTAAACACTGCAAAGTTTTGAAATGATAAACATCTATGATGTTACTACACAGTTCATCACTGTAACAAGAACGAATGTCTAACGCTCGGCTTATACCGTTCGAGGATTTATCGCTCTTGACAATTTTACCTATCATGCATGTGCGCTACCTATCGGATTATGCTATGCACTACTTGGCGCTCGAGCGAAAACGTCCGATGCAGACCTCTGACCACTACCACCACCGTTACCAAGAATTTAAAATATTTCATTTGTTCTGACTTCAGTTGTTAATGATTATTACAGACGTTCACTTCACCGCTTCTTTGATCATTCTACTCTTCTCGTAGGTTTGCATTCAGAGTGTACAGTATGGTCCGAAGGTCTTGTCACCCCCCCCCTCCTTGTTTGTATGTTGTTGTGCATCCATTTTGAACATGTCATAGCAGATGTATGACAATGGTTGATACTTTACGTTTCAACTTGTTTAGTGATCCAGAACATCAGTATCAATGTCGCGACACAAAATGATGCGGCGCCATGTCCTGTGTGAAATTTTCCGCAGCAAGGGCGGTGTGATTTCCCTGAATGCCTCCCTAACAGCTTGCTTCAAATCTTCAATTGTCTGGTATCGATGTTTCGAGACATGCTGCTTAATTATCCCCCACAGGGAATCACACCGCCTTTGCTGTGGAAAATTTCACACAGGACATGGCGCCACATCATTTTGTGCTGCGACAATAATGGTGCCTATACTGATGTTCTGGATCACTAAACAATCTGAAATCTGAATCATTGTCACACATCTGCTATGACATGTTCCAAATGGATGCACATCAACATACAAACAAGTGGGGGTGACAAGACTTTCGGAGTTCACTGTTCAATGGACATACGCCATTTATGCACACTGTTAAATCGATAGAGTTGCAATTGCAATGTTTATGGAGACTTGAGCTACAAACAATGCAGTTCCTTCTTCTTACGTTAGTCTTCGTATTATGAACAGGGTAGACTATAGTTTTTAGAAACGGCTGCCGAAAGGTTATCGTCTTTTCACAGATACTTAGAACACACAGATAAGAGTCTTCTTCTTCTTCTTCTTCTTCTTCTTCTTCTTCTTCTTCTTGCAGGGCATAGATTTTATCCAGTCCATGATTGATTCTAATGCTTGATATGTACCTTACGTTTTCTTTTTCATGGTTGTCGTTCCTTTTATTTCTTGCATTTTCTAATTCATTTTAAATCAATAATACATTTTCATAACAGAATTGGGCCCTATTACTCGTTAGTTCTGAAAATGTATGAGAATTTTGAACCATTTACTTTTTCTGGCCAGCATAGTGCAGGACCATCGCTTAAGACAGCGGTCATCAGCACAGAGCACCCTGGGGCTAGCGTCTCTTACCCGCGGAGAACACACTGCTCTATGGTACATTCATAGCTGCTAGCGGGTATGCTCTCTACCTCTTCCTGCTGCACGACGAGTCACATGGGACGGTCCGCTTACCTTTACCCAAATCAGCGAGTGCTGACTACCACTGGCCTAAGGAAACAGAAGAAAGAAAAATGTAAGAAGAAACATGCATATCCACTCGCTTGGAAGGGAGATATCCCTCATTGCTCTGCCTCGGATCGAATTCGAAGGCTACAATTTGAGTAATGCGCCGGAAATCATTCTTTCTTCTCCTAATTACAGTTCACTCACACATTATCCCTACTCCCTAGCTTTACTTCAACTCATGTACGTCATTTCTCTTCCATATTGCCTTTGGACTGCCTAAGGTGTGGACACTCAAATTATCTTTTTTAAACACTTCTCTTCAGCATTCTTATACCAATATATACCAGTATATTTTAAATGCAAACAGAATGACTTTATTTATTATCGTAGTATACAGGGTGATTCACGAGGATTTACCGTCCCTTACGAAGCTTATTTCCGAAGACATTCTGAGCAAAAAATGTCATATAAGCATGTGTCCTAATCTCAACATTTTCAGAGTTACACTAATTTGAAGTTGTTAGTAAAATAATTTTTTTCTTTAGTTTTAAGGGCAAAAAAATATTACAAATAGCTAATTACTGACCAGAAGTGTCATTTTTTAACTGGCTAGTGTTCTGAAGCTAAAAATATGTTGTTAATTGCTTTGTAGAGATTTTGTTTTTCAATTTTTAACTAAAAATTACACATCTTGATTACACAACTTTTAACACTATATCACTTCGGAATGTGTATTATGTCTTTCTCGTGTTAAATTCTATCGTACCTGGTTAACATCATTCTTACGCACTTGTCACAAAAATTGTTACAAATCATACGACTTCAGGAACTTGATTCTTTACAGTTTAATTGTGCATTTTAATTTACAGTCCTCAAGAATTTACAAGAGTGGCGTGATTTGTAACAATTGTGATAAATGCGTAAGAAAATGTAATTTTGTAGTTAAAAAAAATTATGTACGAGGCAGCTATGGAATTTACACATTTCTAGCTTCAGAATATTAACTAATTAAAGAAATGATACTCTTGAATATTTCATTCTTTAGGCCTATCTCTAATATTCTTTTACTTTTAAAACTCAAGAATAATGATATTTTACTAACAACTTCAAATTAGTGTAACTCTGAAAATATTGAGATTATGAGATTTTTTTCTCAATGTCTTCGGAAATAAGCTCCGTAAGGGACAGTAAATCCTCGTGAATCACCGTGTATAGCCTTTACTCAGTGTAGGGCGTGTAGGCGATATGAATTGCATACCTATAGACTATAGTAACACAGTTCACAGAACATCAGCCATCTACTAATGTAATGTATGTTAAATAGAAACCAGACTTCATTTACTTGTACGGAGTTAATTCCTTTATCATAATGTACATACAGAGTAACGCCGCTTCTGTGATTCGAGTGATACCGCGCTGATCTGGATAGGTTATGATCTCCGGCCAGGTCGTAATGGAATTTGTGAACAAAACAGACGTTGCAGAGAGTTTTTCTCGGAGCACTACGTTTTCCTCTATCATTCCACAAACACTCCACCTCCTCCTCATTTCATCTAACATCTTCAAACATGGAAATAGGCAGAGTTGAAGTCTCGGGTTAAATATGGGTTTCCGATATTGATATAGGAAGGGTTTGGGGCTTATCAGCCACATTCGAACGACAATTATTACTAGTTCATGTCGTATATACAGTTTCCAGTTGTGTGCTAAATCAGTTTTTCTTATTGCTTCTTTGTTTTAACACGTATGAAAAATAACTCAGGTTTGCAACCTTTGGTAGAAATTTCTTCTGCTCTACTGCAGGGACACAGTAAAACAGTACCCGTTTTGGAACCAGATGAAAATGCTTCATTCAGATATGCACCCATATGTTTGTGTGACGTAGAGTGATCATATTCAAGATATAAAAACATTCTCAGTGACAAAAGTTGTCGCTCCTCCTCAGCGAATATACAGAGTGACTCACGGAGTTCTGCCCCGGTTTATAGAGGTGATTTCTGAGGTTATTTGGAACAAAAAATGTAAATAAATTAATGGTATCACATTCATAATTACGGAGTTATTACACATTTCCGAAACGCGTCATAGTGAATGCAGCGCTAGGCATGTTTTTTGCCATAACTACGTGCACATTGTTGATAGTTTTTATAGTTGCTATTTATTATCAGATATCAGGTCAGGGTACTAAAATGCGAAGAGCTGCTTCAACGCATTCTGGATGTCACGGCGACAGTAAGTAACAAACCTGAGACGCTGCGAAATGCTACACGTGCTGTTCACATCCGTGCGGACCGTTGTCTTGAGATTCAGGGATGCATTTTCGAAAATGTGATTTAAATTCACTCTAAATGAAAGAAAGTGACACAAATAACCAATTGTTCATATTTTAATTATTTATTTATTTATTTATTATTATTATTATTATTATTATTATTATTATTATTATTATTATTATTATTATTATTATTATTATTATTGCATTTTCGTTGCAGAATTCCTGAAATAAAAGTTTTTTCTACCGTTTTCAAATTGCCGTAACTCCATAATTATGAATATGATCCCATTAATTTATTTACATTTTTTCTTCCAAATAACCTCAGGAATCACCTCTGTAAACAAAGGGAAAAACTTCGCGAATCATCTTGTAGATAAAATCTTTATTGTTCACATTCACTTAAGTAGTGATGATACGATCAGTCTTAGAATCGATATTTTAACTATGAGACACTTTGTGTCTTTATATAGAAATCTTAAAGTAAATAAGGTTAAATATACAGGATGTCTCTGGGCTAGTGTTAAAAACTTTCAGGGATGTTGGGGAACGGCACGTGTATCAATTTGAGATAAGGAACCCTGTTCCGGAAATGACTGAGTCGAAAGTTACAAGTGGAAATAGTTGTGTGGAACTGAAATAATTTTATTCCTCTGTATACCTTCTTTGTGTATTTATATGTAGCCTACATCTTACACATACTGTATTCATCTGTTGTTTACGTTATCTACCTACAGCATTCCGTTCAGTGCGCTGTCTGAGGGATGGGGACAGGAAACTACACTAAAGCAATGCAGATGGCGTAATGTGTAACGGATATGATCGGTCCTAATATGCACGTCTGTAGACAGCAGTGTATATGTACAAGTTGCAGTGTCCAGTCGATCAGTCCTAGTGAAATGGAGGAGTACACGAGAGCGGAATAAGCAGACCTGATTTTCGAATACGGATGAGCCAATGGGAACAGTAGACAAGCTCACAGATTGTATCGGGACAAGTACCCATGTAGGAGACTTCCGGCCCATACCATTTTTCCACGACTGTTCCAAAGGTTAAGGGAAGGAGGGCACGTGATGCGAAATTACAGTTCCATTTCTACACAACTATTTTTGCTTATATCTTTCGACTCAGTCATTTCCGAACCATGGTTCCTTATCTCAAATTGATACATGTGCCCTTCGCCATCATTCCTGAAAGTTTGTAACACCAGCCCGGAAACACCCTCTAGGCTGAACAAAATTATACTGACATAAATGATTGCTTACTCTTTACCTTTTAATGCCTATTTCAATTGTTAAAGCTTATTTCATTGCCTGTTTTATGTAGTTTATAGTACATTTTAGGCAGCTTATTTTTCAATTCTTAGTGCCCATAGTTTCTAAGCTTCTTTATGACATAATGAAAGTACTAGATAGAAGAAAACTACATCAAAACTGACCTGTGTAGTGAATTTTGCTATACTACTTGCTGGCCAACTTAGCCTATATCCTTCAGACCCTGCATATAAATATAATGGTACACACTTGTGAAAGGAACGTTTTAATATTCATTATTGCCTAGAGTCAGTTATGTATTAATTATGTTTATTTGCATAGTTTGTGCTGTGTTCAGATTAGTTTCTCGGCTTATTTCATTAAACCTCTCTACTCACTACTAACTACGTCAAGAGTATAATGGAAGTAAACTTGCACAAAGATTAAACCTCTTTGGGATATTAATGCTATTCTGAGCCGCCTCTCTCTTGTTGCTTCCACCCAGAGCGTATGAAAGGTAAAATAACGTAATATTATTTTTAACTGTATTTGTAAGAGGTAAGCCTACAGGAATTTTCAGAAAATGGAAAATTTTTCATTATTACGTTTTGAGAAGTAAAAAAAAAAAAATTTGAACATTATAAATAACGTATAAGAAAAGTATTTTCTTTTATATGTTTTCTATAAATATATCATGCAAGTAAGACTTTAGATAAGCATAGTACTCTTCAATCTCAATTGCCACCTTTAATACTTTCATGGGATGTAAAAACATACTATTCTACAACATGTATTATTATTTCAACTTTTAACTTACGTATTGTTTTGCAAATCTAATCTTTCAGGTGAAGCTCCCTGTAAAGCATATTTGAATAATTTCAAGGGAAAAATTGTTCCGGGGCCGGGTATCGATCCCGGGACCTCTGGCTGAACGTACCAGCGCTCTACCACTGAGCTACCCGGGAACTCCACCCGACACCGTCTCAACTTTTCCCTTTTATATCCACACAACTCGCGTGGGCTGACGAAACGCGAGAGACCCACAACGAGTGCACACAATCTCTGTGTGACTAGAAATTGTGGTTTTCTGTTAACGTACACAGTAACGTATATATTATGCAAATCTAATCTTTCAGGTGAAGATCCCTGTAAAGCAGATTTGAATAATTTCAAGGGAAAAATTGTTCCGGGGCCGGGTATCGATCCCGGGACCTCTGGTTGAACGTACCAGCGCTCTACCACTGAGCTACCCGGGAACTCCACCCGACACCGTCTCAACTTTTCCCTTTTATATCCACACAACTCGCGTGGGCTGACGAAACACACAGAGATTGTGTGCACTCGTTGTGGGTCTCTGGCGTTTCGTCAGCCCACGCGAGTTGTGTGGATATAAAAGGGAAAAGTTGAGACGGTGTCGGGTGGAGTTCCCGGGTAGCTCAGTGGTAGAGCGCTGGTACGTTCAACCAGAGGTCCCGGGATCGATACCCGGCCCCGGAACAATTTTTCCCTTGAAATTATTCATTACGTATTGTTTGCTTGCAGTAAATGTTTTAACTGAGAAGTATTCAATCTGGCATCGGAACTTGAAGTTTCATACAATTTTGCTCGTTTTTGCTTCCTTTCCAGATAAAAATTATTTTATATGAAATATTTCATACCTTGTTTCAAGAAAATCATTGATTTAATTCCCAGACTGCTCAGTAATTTAAGAAAGTAGCGTATTATGATAATAAAGTATTGAAAGAATTTTAGTTTTGCCCTTTAAATGTGCATAAATTTGATCCGAAAAAAAATGTAATTTTTCGTTCTGAAAAGAAATTATACAATGCTATATTTTTTCGTGTAAAAAAAAAAAGTAAATCCATGGCGCTACATCCCATGAAGGGCCAAGACCGACCAGCCGGCTGCTGGCCTCACGTCCACATGCCGCAGCGGAGATGGACGGTCATCCAACCAGAATGTGGTTAGCACGATTATCCCTCAGAATTTTCGCTACCTATCGTAGCTGGGTGGGCACCGGTCCCATACACTGGCCGAAATTTCATGAGAAAATTTCTTCCCCCATGAGGATTCGAACCAGACCGCATTCCGTATCGCGAGTCAGGATTGTTCGTGTCAAATTTCTATACGTTTAAAGGAAAAAACTAAAATTCTTCGAAACATTTATTAGCATTATACACTGGTCTCTTAAATTGAATTGAATTAAATCAGTGGCTTTCCCAAAAGATGTCATGAAATGTTTCATATAAAACCATTTTCTCTCGAAAAGGAAACAAAAACGAGCAAAATTTTGTTGAATTCTTTTGTTTGAAATATCACAAAGAAAACCTTCTGAAATTACTGACACCCTACATATGCCTTAAAATTATATGGACATTAGCGACAGTATTTCTTTTAATTTCTAAGATATTGCCATGATTATAGTCTCTTTTGCTGTACTATATTCAATGGTTCATGAATTAAGGAAAGAGAATATGCTTAAAAAAACAACTTTCGGAAAATTGCTTTTAAAATACATTTTGCGGTTCTGGCCAATATTAATAATACATTCGACAGCATAATTCATGTACATTGAATATATATACACAAATTATATTTCAGTGGATAGAGGAAATATAGAATCTTTAATACCATAAGCAAAAATTCGAATTAAAAAAATTTATTTCGTGGCATAGGAAATAAAAGACCTATCACTTGCAACTTCAAGAAACGGGTTACTTAGAATGATACCGTACAGTACACACTTCATACAGACATGATTTTGGGCAGTAACATAACTCACTCTGGTTCTGAGATCGTTAACTGGCACACAACTGCGAACTAGTAACAGACGTTGTGTCTTATTTTTCCTCTTCCGAGAAAATCGCTATAAATACAAATCAGACCGAAACCTGTTGTAGTCGGTAATCGCTTTGATTAGCCACATCGATGAATCTGTCCTTTCATCGTCTTACAGTTTCATTTTGTCTTCTGGATATATTCTATACCTATTAATTAAGACATTTTTAGATATTAGTGTTGTGTAGATGACACAGTTTCTAATTATACATTTTGTAAAATTCTGAAAAATGGTTTTTTACTATATTAGAAGCGTTACTTCTCTTGGTAGTTTTTCTTTTTTCTTGAACTGATATACGTAAATCACCATCATCATCATCATCATCATCATCATCATCATCAAAAAAGTGCATCCAAGGTATAGGCCCAGTGGCCTGTTCCGGTCATAGCAGCTGTAGAGAAGTGTTTCCCCCCGACTATTTTATCTGAGACTGTTAGTGATTGAGTGTCTCCATGAGAAATTACTAGTCTCTCGACAGGTAAATCTAGTGGTAGGGTTGCTACCTTTTGGCATCTAGACAGGCTCTTGTACTCTGCATTTCCTCCAGGCAAAATACGTAGATAATATCATAAATTGTGCTTTCAATGTAAAAAAATTGCGTTTCTGTTTCGCACACATAGATAATGTTTGCAATTCTAAACATTGCAATTCTAACCTAACCTATGATAACACTGAACAACAAATTTTTACTTTTTGTCTTGCTCCGAAATAAAAATAGGTGAATATTACTAATATGTGTGCCCTAAATCTGAATTTAAAATCCAAATTGCCCCATCACGTACCATTTTCCGGGGAAAATGAATTTAATTTTTTTCACAAAACTTATTTGTGTTTAATTTTTCACTGCTACTGATAAAATTACAACACGCTAGGGATTAAAAATTCCTCATAACACTTGAAAAATGTGTACTGGATACAAAAATGATGTAACATAGTTTAAAACACAACAACAATAAAAATATTTCATGCATATAATGAGAAAAATCTCGAAGTTTGAACTTGCATTTAAATAATTTTCTGGATGACTTCTGTTCATAACTAGACCCGGGACTGTATTTTAGAAGGAACCAACAGTAGTCTGCAAGCATGCTGGATGATGATCTTTCTTTATATCGCCTTTCCATTTCAGATATTTCTTGATGAAATCTTTCCCCAAGCTCGCGTTTACCGCACCAAAGTTAGGAGGAAAGAAATCCGAATGAGAACGTAAAAAGTGTATTTTGAGAGACATATTACACTACATTTTGTCATGTGCACATAACATGGTTTCCACAACAAGTTCTATGTAGTTCTCTGCCCTAGAATTTCTAAGGAAATCTGAGCAAACGTCTTTGAAAGCGCGCCATGCCATTCTTTCTGTAACGGAAATTTTTTTCCTCAAACAAAGGGTCAGCCATAACTTTGTGAATTTGCGGACCGATGAAAATGCCCTCTTTTAATTTTCCTTCACTCAAACTGGTAAACTTTTTCTTTAAATACTGAAAACCACACCCTTGTTTATTCATTGCATAGACCTCACTTTGAACTCTTATGAAATTTACTTAATAGAAGGGACCAATATCTGTTTATTTAATAGAAGTACAAAATAACATGCCAACAACCATAATAAACATAAAATAAATCATAAACTCACAAAATACATTAGCTTTTGTTTTGGTTCATACCCCAACCAGCACCAGATGTTTCCTGGGGAGGCTTATCGAAAAGTGAAACCATAGTATATCTTAAAAACCTTACGTGATACGAAGAAAAGGGATGCATTTTCCGCATTCAGCGCACATCAAACCATAAGGGACACATTGTTTTAAGTCTGAGCAAAATTCTTGTTGTTCAGTGTAATTTATGAATTATATACCTTTCAAGTTATTGTTTGTTGTTTAGTCAAGTGTCCGAAGACAGGTTGGAACCTCATAAGTGAAACAAATAAGGCATCACTCATGAGACGACTAAGCCAGGAGATAATAAGGGTAGGATGGTCAATTCCTTTCCTTCTCCATTTCATACATCGCTGACTAAGTACATGTAATTAATTGCTTACAGGTTCATACAGTGTGTTCCAATTATCGCAGACATCATTGTTATAATGCTGGATTAATATAATTTATTTGAGATACATATATCAGAACGAATTATGTATGTAATTAAATATGAAATTGACTACAGTTTTGAATTGAATACAACAGCAGGTACTTCGGCGTCGAAACCTTATGTTGCTGGAAAATGGCCCTCAATCAGGCACAAGATTCTTTGATGTCCCTTAAATCTACGGCACACATGCCACAGTTTTACTTCCTTCCCGGAGGAAGCCATGCTGGCAATTTTATCGCCATTTAAAGTCCATCCCCTCCGGCCGGGTTGAACCGGCGAACCTCTGCTCCAGAAGCTAGCAGGATACGACCATATAATTACCAGAGCTAGGAAGTTGGTACAAAAACTGTTAAGTCGTGTGAGCTTGGACTAGGCTATATCTCTACAGAGTGAAAAGTATAGAGCGTTTCTCGGTATCAGTGAAGCAAAACGACTGATATGTACAGTCGGGTGGTAACCAAACATGTGCTCCAATCGTCCAGAGCCTTGGAACAGGAATATAATATAAAAACAACAATTTGTAATTTAAACTTCGTAAATTCCAATCTAAATTAATTTACCCATAAATATAAAAATAACATACACTGTATACAATTATGATTCTAGCCTCATTATTACAAATAACAATGAACATTTTCATTTTATCAAAAGAAATAGGCTACTCCTTTTAGGTTCAGAAAAAAAAAAACAATATTTGTACCCTGAAAATATTCGTTCTACGTCACAAGACGTTACTGAGCAAATCTGAAATATGATACAATATTTATTACTATCAGGCGAACAACTACTTTGTGAATCTAATAGTGTATCTCGTGTGTGAGACATAATATTAAACCCATAATTGTTTTCAAGAACATTTTTCGTTTCTATTGCAATGGCAGCTAGAAAGTTCGTATCGTAATTCCGATGTTGAACTTGGACTGTAACGCAACTGAATGCATAAGACGTCAACATTTAACGAAGAATAAGTAATCTTGAAAAAGTAAACGTGTTATACACTCTTGTTTGCATAATTATTTAATAACAGATGAGTTTACTTTTTTGGAATCCTGCATTATATTAACATTACGTAAATAATTCAATAATTACATAATAGCTCACTTTGTTCAGAACCAAAATTATTAATATAAATTAACAATATTCTTCAAACTATTCACGACTCTACACAGTTCCACAGAATGCCACTATGCGTTGTTTATGTGAACATACTGTGTATCGTCTGTAGCGAGCGGCTGCAGGACGAGGCGCGGGTGATATCTATACTCCTCGCTGAATTCAACTGGAATATACTGCTTTGGTACGAACTTCCTAGCTCTGATAATTACATCCTACACAAAGATTTATGTCACTGAGCACAAAGTAACTTGGACGTTTTCTATCAGTTACTTAAAAAGCAGGAATTTATTTCTATGCTGAGGAATGTCATGCGTATTTCATATTTTATACAAATTATCCTATTATCATACATAAACAACACAAAGTTATGTTCTTGCTTTTGCAATAGCCAGTTTTATCTATCACTTTTAAAACTTAAACAAGTGACAAAGACTGACGCTTAAAGCAAATCTTCATAAATCGTTTCATAACATGGTCGTCACTTTTCCTTCGTACCGGTAACTTAAAGGAATAACCTTCACTGTAGACAGTAGATATCACATGATGGTTTCAATGTGAACTTACAGACATATGGGTCATACTTCAATGTCAAATTAAGGAAAAGCTTTCGCTTATCAGTGAACTAATTTCCTCCACTGTTGTGGTAAGAGTGATATTTGTGTCAAAATAATATTAAGTAAGAATTATATACTGTAGATAATCGATACCTAAATGTATACATATTTCGATTATCTATGAGACGACGTATAAAGATCAAAGGAGTAGTTCCGAAATTCTTTAACAATATTGATCAGCTAAAAGTACTGATATAATAATAATAATAATAATAATAATAATAATAATAATGATAATAATAATAATAATAATAATAATAATAATAATAATAAATATTATTGTTATTGTTGCAATATTAGCGATCATAAATCATTTGGTTCCTGCTCTTGTATTTGCTATGGTCTAAGGCCTAAGCAATCGATCAACAAAAGCACAAGACAAGGTATACCGGTACAACTTCTAATCCTTACGGAAGAGAGATAAATGATCCGTTCAGAGCAGAAGTGGTGTAAGTCAAAATTGGGTAATGAGATTTAAAGTAAAAATTCTGTAAAATATTGCGAAAAGTAGCAATTAATATGTCCTTCGTGCGAAGGTCCCCTGGAATTGTATCTCCAAATGCTGACAACTCAGGTACAGAAAAGAAAGATTTCCGAGAACCCATTAAAGACTTTTTATCTTATTCAAATTTTCGAAATTAAATCTAATCTAATCTGTCTGTCTGTCTGTCTATCTATCTATCTATCTATCTATCTATCTATCTATCTGTCTGTCTGTCTGTCTGTCTATCTATCTATCTATGTCTGTCTGTCTGTCTGTCTGTCTAATCTATTCTATTCTAATCTGTCTGTCTGTCTATCTCATGCCCGCCCGTCTATCCTCCCCTCTGTTTATCCGTCTATCTCTCCATCTGTCTCTGCATCCAGTTATTCATTTATGTATGGTCGTCCTCGATGTCTAGCGAGTATATACCATGCTGACCGTTGGATCCTAGGCTCGCATGTACAACCTTGTCGAAGGCGACGGGTTTTAGAGAACTATGAAATCCTTGGCATAGCTTCTTGGGGAGGAAATTAAAGTTTTGGATATCTTGTTGTACATATTTATGACACGTAATGAACTTTTGCATCATAGAGAAGTCCTAGTAAAATTTGTCATCTGTTTCTCGTTCACGTTTAATTTCGAAGCTGAATGACGTGCAATTGAAAACGCCGTTTAATACTACTGCTACTGCTACCTGTGAATCTTGTCTAGTCACCTAATTGCCAATAATCGCGGGATCTCTGTGTTTGCACAACGCAGGACCTCAATGACGAGTACCAACCCCAGTCGAGAATGCCCGAGGCGACAGATTCAGTATGTAATCAATTCGTTTAGACTGTTCGCTAGAAATCGACTTGATCTTTTGTTTTACAAAAGGTCTGCATACCACTCACCTGCTGCAGCATCAGTAAAGGTCATTTTGTTACGTCAGTCTTAAGCACATTGAACCTTATTGTAATAGAAAAAATAATTTGCTTCTGGGGAGAAAACAAGCCGCTTGGAAGCAACAGTCGCTCACGTCACAACACAGTTATTTGACGTCACTGTCTTGCCGAGAGGCTAATGGATTTGAAACGTGATGTTTACTACCTCCACCAAAGTCGCAAGTGGCCGGCCGGCTTGAGGCAGATAACACTGATGATGCGTCCTTCCGAACAGCTGTCCGCTCACTCTGCAGATTTCTTGGTCACTCCTTGAATAATTTCGACTCTTGCTGGGTTCGAGTTGCGCATTGGGCAAGGATCTTGTTGTCGGCGTTGTTCCACAAGTGGAGTTGACCGTTCCTCCACATGAAGTGAGTCCCACCGCGTGCCAGTCTAGTGCTAGATTTAAATAAAAATAATATTTTGCTTTCTGGTATCTTCTTTGGGAATGGGGCGGAGGAAGAATGGGAACACTCACGGACTTTGTTTTCCTTTTGAGACTGGGCTAATTAAGTTAAAAAATATTCCCAATTTACTCCAGCTGACTGCACTAAAGTTCACTGAGCATCCGGGTTCTCAGCAGTCAGCCGCTTTCGTCAGCAGGCGATGTGAGAACGCCATGGAATGATGATGGAATGAAGATCGGAAGGAAAGAAGTACAGATTCCTACACCTACCGCAGCGGTGACCAAAACTCGAACTGCAGTGATTACACGCGAGAGACAGTCTACTTGTAAGAAGTAAGGAGACGGGGGAGAGGTACATGGCATGAAAACTACAACCAGTTGTTGTTCGTGCACTATAGGGCGGGGCACGGAGCGGTTCGGTTCGAAGCAGTTAATGTGACGTCATTACTCGGTTAAACCGAGTACAGTACAGAGTACAAATTTGTGGCGGCAGATTTAAAATTTAGATAGATTGAGTCAATTTTAGAACGTACTTTGAAAGTGAAACCAAGCATATTTTAAAAGCGTTGTAGTAAAGCGCTTTCGCTTTGCCAATTGACGAGAAAAAAGTGCTTCTCTTCATTGCAAAATGGCGGTTGCAAATTTCATTTGCGTGATTACAACTATTTACGGAGTTATTTTGTATGAAACGCCTATTTAACTTTCAGTGTTGTTATATATGACAGACGAAATAAAATTGATAAAATGATTTATAGTAGGCCTGCCAACAGCTAATAAATTAATATGTGAGGTAAACGTTAAACGCTGCAGCTAAGTAAAAAAGAAGATAGAAACAGGCTCCATGAAGCACGGCCTAAAACGCTTAAAAATAACACATAGAATTACTTACTATTACGGAAAGTGGAACAAATAATCAATAAAACGTGGAATCTTAAACTGAAGAACATAATATTTATTTATTTTATAACATTACTAGCCTTCAATACAACCATGTTCTCCTTAGTGAAGAGTAATATTATTGATGAATTAAATTAATTAAGTAACAATTCGTAGAAATAAATACAAATAAAGTGATGACTGATGAGGTAACACAAATCCAATAAACACAAATAGAAGAAAAATATAATGTACTTCCTTTTTTAACATATTTTAATATTAATCAAACACTAATATGACAATAATAATAATAATAATAATAATAATAATAATAATAATAACAATACTCATGGCTTTTAAGGAACCCGGAGGTTCATTGCCGCCCTCACATAAACCCGCCATCGGTCCCTATTCTGAGCAAGATTAATCCAGTCTCTATAATCATATCCCACCTCACTCAAATACATTACAATATTATTCTCCCATTTACGTCTCGGCCTGTCCAAAGGTCATATTTCCTCCGGCCTCTCAACTAACATTCTATAAGCATTTTTGGATTCCCCCATACGTGCTACATGCCCTACCTATCTCAGATGTCTGGATTTAATGTTCCTAATTATGTCAGGTGAAGAATAAAATGCATGCAGTTCTGCGTTATGTAACTTTCTCCATTCTCCTGTAATTTCATCCCTCTTAGCCCCAAATATTTTCCTAAGCATCTTATTCTCAAACACCCTTAACCTATGTTCTTCTCACAAAGTGAGAGTCCAAGTTTCACAACCATATAGAAGAACCGGTAATATAATGTTTTATAAATTCTAACTTACAGCTTTTATGAGAGCAGACTGGGTGGCAGAAGCTTCTCAACCGAATAATAACACACATTCCCATATTTATTCTGCGTTTAATTTCCTCCCGAGTGTCATTTATATTTGTTACTGTTGCTCCAATATATTTGAATTTTTCCAGCCCTTCAAAGGATAAATTTCCAACTTTTATATTTCCATTTCCTATAATATTCTGGTTACGAGACATAATCATATACTTTGTCTTTTCGGGATTTACTTTCACACCTATCTCTTTACATTCTTCAAGTAAAATTTCCGTATTTTCCCTAATTTTTTATGGTTTTTCTCCTAATATAGCCACGTCATCCCCATAAACAAGGACCTGATGTAACCCGTTCAATTCCATACTTTCTCTGTTATCCTGGACTTCAATGATGATGATAATAATAATAATAATAATAATAATAACAATAATAATAATAATAATACCAGTCCCTAGCATAATATCATATTATTAATGATTCTCTTAATAACGCCTGTATTATTAGGAAAAATTATATAAAAGATCTTGGTGTACTACTCGATTCTAAATTATACTTTCACGATCATGTTCAATATATTTATAATCATTCAATAAGAATGCTTGGTTTAATAAGGTCTATAACTTATTCATTTTCTACTCCTGAGTGACTATTAATTCTATACTTTACTTTGGTTCGCTCTAAACTTGAATATGCATCTGTAGCCTGGAATTCCATTACTTTAACTATGATATTACCTGTAAATATTTTAACTGTTGTAGCCTTTATGCTAGACGTCTAAATCTTGATTATCAATTTTTTTGCAAAGTTATCAAGGGTGATATTGATTGTGAGTCTATCATAAACAATATCAGCCTTCGTATTCCTACAAAAGGTTTAAGATTTCAAAAAATTTTTTATAACCGAAATTCAAAATCACTTTCTCCAGTCTGTAGATGCATAAAATATGCCAATTTGCATGGGCACAATTTAGATCCTTTTAAGGTTTAGTTTCGTTTTGATTATTAGTTTTTACTGTTTGTACTCAATTGTATTCATGTATGTTTTTGTTATTTATGATATTATTTATTTTTGTTTTGCACCTTTGTATCTTCTGTTTGTGTATTGTGCTGAACTATAATTGGCCTCTGGCTGTTGTTCAGCACACAAATATTAATAATAAATAATAAATAAATAATAAATAAATAAATAAATAAATGATTATTATTATTATTGTTGTTATTATTATTATTATTATTATTATTATTATTATTATTATTATTATTATGTACAGTAATATGTTCAGACTGTCAGTGTTCATTAGGCCCACTTCACAGGTCATATAATAGGATGAACTCCTCTTCAATACTAGAGGCCTTTCAGCTCGCCTTGGGGATAAGGAAATAATTTGTCCTTCAGCAGAAAATATTTAAATACAACAGTACCTACGTTGTTGTTTGCTAGAATTAAGAAAAATACGTGAACTCTGTTTGAACGTTTGAACTGACCGGTAACGGCTACGGTTATCCGAGTAACTTCGGTGCTCCGCTGCCAAGCACATAAACCGATAGAACCGAGTAACTCAACTATTCT